>NW_027187269.1:3684625-3763650 GCF_028583685.1 Petaurus breviceps papuanus
GGAAGGAAGGAAGGAAGGAAGGAAGGAAGGAAGGAAGGAAGGAAGGAGGCCAGAACAATCTGACACAGACTGAGTCTGAGATAGATTAAATTTCAGTCCTTCATGGAGGCAAAATGGATTTTATATACAGAAAGACTGTGAGAGGATCTAGGAGTGGTCTAGAGGAGGTGTTTGGGGAGGGTCTTGAGAAATCTAAAGAGGATCTTGATGCCACTGAGGTCAGACTCCATCAATGAGATTAAGGGTGAGAAATAGCTGAAGGCTACCTGGAGATAATTGGTAGTGGAGGGCTAGGCGAGGTTAAGGGTAACAGAGATTCCTTCTTAGTGACAATGAAAAGCTTATGGCCTCAGGCAAATGCTAGATATAGTGGGAAGATTCAAAGAGAGTTCAAGGGGTTCCCAGAGCCTGTACCCCATCGCTGTTGTTACTCTCATTTTTCATATGAAGAAACTGAAGCAAGCAGAGGTTAAGCAACTTACTGGGGGTCACATAGTAAGTAATTGTCTAAGCTGTATTTGAATTCAGAATTTCCTAAATCCAATCCTGGCACTTTATCCAGTACAACACCAAGTTTCTCTCCAGTGAATAGTTAGGGGGTAAACATTATCTCCATACCATTAAAAGATGAAAGGACTTTGAAAAAATTTACATAATAATTCTGTTACATATTTGAAAAGAATTGTGCCTAGCAAATTTGCGGTTTCATGTACAATTATCTTTTTTATTGTACTGTGTTATGGAAATGCTTGTTTTATCCCACAAATTAAAAATAAAATTTAAAAAAAGTTTAAAAAGTGAGAGAACAACCCTATACAAAAATCATATATGTTGGGGCTGCCAGGTGGCTCAGCAAATAAGAGCACTGGTTCCAGTGTTGGGATGACCTGGGGATCAAATCCGGGCTCCGATACTTAGCACCACACCCAGAAATAACTGTCTGTGTAACCTTGAGCAAGTTACTTAACCCCGATTGCTTTAAAAAAAAAATCATATATGTTCCACTAGAGTTCATTGAAAAATGTGAATTATTGGAGGAGATAAAATACAGCCAGTTGGATATTAGAAGAAGATTTTCAGAAGGGGCTACATTCTCAAGGCCTATCAAATTTCCATTCCTCTACCATCCTCATCCAAGGATAAGTATCAATGTGAGAGTCAAAGGGTGGGGCTTCAGCAGAAATGCACTTTAAGGCTAGTTTATTTCCATTCATATTGAGAAAAAACACTTCTGAGATCAGTTCTTAACAGCATGGCCCACTTGTTCTTCAAATGTTCTTAAAGATTTCATAGTACTAATTGGCCAAGCCAAATGTGCCTCGCTTGTAGACTCTTGTTTCTGCACTCATAATTGGTCTTTGAGATAGCTTGGTCTTGGCATAGCTTCAAGACCTTCAACAGACTGAGAAGTAAGGGTCTGTTATCTGGGACTGGAGAGTGAGAAGGGAGGACAACAAAACCTTCTGCAAAAGTTAGAAGAAAAGGAGGTGGAAAGTGGTGCACTTTTGATAGGCAAAAATATGAGGCTGCAAGTGGCCATGTTTCAAAGAAAACCATTAGCTCAACATGCATATAAAAAGAATTCCAATAAACTATTCAAAATAGAAATGTTTCTTCTGCTTAAGAAAGGAGTCTCCCAAAATTAGGTGGCTCTTAAAATTTAAGAATGCAATAAGTAGTGATAATACTAAAAAACAACAACCACCACCACAACAAAAACCAAACAACAATGGCTTGTAACATCACTTAGCTTTGTTTCTACAAATGGAAATTCATATATCTTTATTACTTCAAACCAGAAAGTGGGTCATAACAGTCAAAGTAAGACACTGGTTGATTTTTTTAAATCATCTAGAATAAGGGAATAATTTCATGTAGTCAAAATTATCCTTGAAAAATCCCTTAAATTACTCACTGTTATAGAAAAAAAGAGCTTTAAAAGAAAGCAGTCTGTATGAGAAAGCAAATGGATCTGAGATGTTTGCTATGGAAATAATGAAAGTAAATTTTGCTCTTCATTATAGAAAAAAGTGAGGCAGGAACCAGAAATATCATCTAAAAAGAAAATTAAAAAAATACAAATATTATCTATTAGATAATAGAGAAAGTGATGATTAAGAGAAAATAGTATTGAAAGAACTTCATAGATAGGTATGATTATTTTAGTGAAGCAATTTGTTGCTGTTGTTGTTGCTTAGTCATTTTCAGTCGTGTTCTACACTTCATAACCCCTTTTGAGGGTTTTCTGGCAAAAATACTGGAGTGGTTTACCATTTCCTTCTCTGGTTCATTTTACAGATAAAGAAAATGAGACAAACAGGGCTAAGTGACTTGCCTAGGGTCACACAACTTGGGCCAGATTTGAACTCAGGTCCTCCTGACTCCAGGAGCTAGTGGTCAATCCACTGCACTACCTAGCTGCCTTGATAGACAGTTACATAAATATATAGAAACAGATAGAGAGATAGATAGATGAGAGAGAGAGAGAGAGAGAGATGATAGATATATATACTCACATATAGATAATCTATATGTATACAACAAACATATATGTAAATTGGTTGGTTGGTTGTTGTCCTTCGCTGACGAAAAGAACCAAAATGACAGCACTATGTCAGACTCAAGTTACAGTGTGTCTGACTGTGGCTGATCAGACCAATATGAATTAGAAATGCTCTACCACAGGTCGGGCACAAATAGTCCATGTGAACATTTGGGGTTGATTCTCTAAATTTGTGCATCTCATATTTCATGCTGATTCAATTCTCCTCTGCTCATACAGCATAGCCTGCTGTATGTAGGATGAGCATGCTATGTAGGGTGGTCCTGTGCCAGTGTCTCCCATGTAATGCAATCAATTCCAAAGTTCTTGAGAGACCTTGAGAGTATCCTTGTATCACTTTTTCTGACCACCACTTGCCTTGTGGTGGTCTCCATAAAATAGTCTTTTAGGCAAGCACATGTTTGGCATTTGAACTATGTGGTCAGACTATCAGAGTTGCTCCCTCTGAAGCAGAGTTTGAATGCTTGACAGTTTAGATTGAGAAAGGACCTCAGTGTCTGGTATCTTATTCTGCCAGGTGATCTTCAGAATCTTCCTCAGGCAATTCAAATGGAAGCAATTCAGTTTCCTGGCATGGTGCAGGCATACAACAATGAGGTCAGTACAACAGCTCTTTTGACCTTCAGTTAGGTAGTCAAGCTAATAGCTCTTCTCTCCCATACTTTCCTTTGGAGCCTCCCAAACACTGAACTAACTCTAGCAACATATATGTCAACCTCATTATCAATGTGTGTACATCCCTAGAGAGTACACTACCAAGCTAAGTGAACTTAGCCACAGCATTCACAACTTCTCCATTTGTTGTAACTGATGCTTCCACATATGGATGGTGTGGTGCTGACTGATTAGAGCACCTGTGTTTTCTTGGTGTTAATTATTGGGCCAAAATTAGCACAAGCAGCAAAGAATCAATTCGTACTTTATTGCATCCCAGCTTCAGAGGCTGCACTGAGTGCAAAAGCATCTGTAAACAAAAAATCATGTGCCAGCATTGGCTTGTAGCCTTTTCAAGTTGAAGAATTTACCATCAGTGCGGTAGCTGACCTTGATGCTGTGTTTATACTTATTGAAGACATTTGACATCATGGCTGAAAACACCATGCTAAAAAGCACAACAGCGAGCTCACAGCCTTGTTTCATTCCATTGGTGAATGGGATAGGGTGAGAGAATTGTCCATTATCTAAAACCCAAGCAAACATACTGTCATGAAATTGATTAACTTCTCTGGGCAACCAAATTTTGATCTCATTTTCCATAAACCCTCATGACTGACAGTATAAAAGGTCTTGGTCAGAGCTACAAATGTTGTATACAGATCTCTGTTCTGGTCTTGGCATTTCTCTTAGAGTTCTCAGGAAGCAAACACCATAACAACTATTCCTTGGCCCTTTCTGAAGTCACACTGACTCTCAGGTGAAGGATCAGTCTGTTAAGGAGTACTCTGGCAAGAATCTTGCCAACAGTGACTAAGAGAGGACCCCCCCCACCATGATTGTCACAGGGAAATGTATGTCCTTGACCTTTATAGAGATGGACAATTAAGTACTCTTAAACTCACAGGGGATGCCTCCTCTTGCCATATAACCCAGAAAATTTCAGTCAGCTTTTGTATGAGCAATGGCCCCCCATCTTGTAAATGTCAGCTAGAATAGAATCAGCACAATGTGCTTTGCCTCACAAAAAGAGCCTAATGGCATTCAAAGCCTCTTCTTCAGTTGGAAATTTGTCTAGAGGGGGATTGACTTTTGATGATCTGTTGAGAACACTATGGAAGTGTTCAGCCCATCTCTCCAGGACTATGTCCTCATCACTAATCAAATGTGGCTCCATCAAGTGCTGAGTAGTTGAGATTAACCATAGGTCTTTGGCCCATAAATAACTTTCAGGGCATCATAAAAGCACTATGGATTATTATTATCAGCATAAAACTGTTTTTCATCTGTTTTATTACAGAGTCAAGAATCCTGCATCTCTTTAAGCTGCAATTGTACTTTACTTTTGATGGAGTTAAATGTTGCCTTCTTAGAGATGGATGAATTATCCTGCTGGAAAACCCTGTGGAATCCTCATTTTTCATTTAACACCTTCTGAATTTTCCCATCATTTTCATCAAACCAGTCTCGATGTTTGTGAGTGTTCCAACCCAGATGAGCAAATGCAGTGCTATACACCAAATCTCTGAAAGTTGCCCACTCTTTCTGCTCCACTGTTGCCAACCTTGTGCTGGCTCAACTTTCCCTCCAAGTTAGCAACAAACTGTTTCTGCTCAGAGAAGCACTCTAATATGTTGACATTAAGTCTTCTAGTAGTCACTTTGCCTTGGGGACAGCTTTTGTTGAATGAGACTATTTAGTCTATGATCACTCCAGCACTCTGCACCACACATTGCTTTCATCATTCTCACACCCTGTCTTTCTCCTATCCTTACAATCTATAATCTATTAAATGTCAATATTTGCTGCAAGGGTGCATCCATGAAGTTTTATTGCATCTAGGTAAGTGGAAGATAGTGTTGGTGATGAGGTCATGAGATGTACAAGTCTTCAGTAATAAGTGACCATTGCTGTTGTTTCCAACTCCATTCCTCCCAAGGACTCTCTGCCATGTGTTGCAGACAGAGTTTACTCCAACAGTGAAGTCACCCAGAATTATAAGCTTGTCCTCTTTTAGCACATTGATGATAAGGGTCTCCAGGTCTGCATAAAATTTTTCTTTGATCTCATCAGGGTTTGTCATGGTAGAAGTATAGTCACTGATGGTGTAGCATTTTTCTGCAAGTTGCAATTGCATTGTCATGAGCCTGTCATTCATTCCTTTTGGAAAGCATCCAAGCTTACTGACTAGATTCGTTTTGATTGTAAAACCTATGCCAGATTCACAGTGCTCCCTTTCACTGTGGCCACTTCAGAAAAACATACATAACTTCAGTAAGCTGACCATTTTTCAGCCTTGTTTCACTCAGGGCTGTTATCTGAATGGCATATCTGCTGAGTTCTCTCGCAACAAGAGCTGTTGTCTTTCAGGTCTACAGGAGTTTGTGTTGTCTATAAGTGTGCACACATTCCATGTACTGTTGATGAGTGGAATCATCTTTGCAGAAGTTTTTGTATATTTGTGTGTTTGTGTGTGTTTCAACCATAGGGTGAGATCCCCCCACCTGTTGTGGTAATCTGTACAGGGTCAGGTCAAGTAAGCAGACAATTTTTCGGGCACCTTTTCTTTTTTTTGAGGTTTTGGTATATTTATTTGACTTTATATATATTTTTATAATGGGAAAAAAGGAAGTAAGTGAAGATTTTTCTTTTTTTCTTATTTTCAATTATGTCACATATTGAACAGGTGAAGCAAGGAGTGAATGGCAGAGTAAGGAAGGGAGAAGGAAGAGCAAGTTAGGGATACAACTGAGCTCATAGATTCAAATAAAGCTGACCAGGCAAGGGGTGCTGGGGAAAGTCTTTCACATTGTCATACATTTTTCTATGTCAAGGAAGAGAGAGTTGGCCTTGACAGAAAGATCATGTATGCTCCAACCGAGTCTTGGTGAGGACCAGAAGCTGTAGGGTATCCTGTGTCTCACACAAGCGAAACTTCAGAGTCTGCAAAATGTCATCAATGGTTAATGCTTCATTCACTAGCTTGAAATGAGGGATATCCTGGCAGAGTTCCACATTAGAGTGCTGGGTCCTGTGTTCTAGCCTCGTCTGAGCCACCTTCAATGGACATTCCCTGGCCCTGATGACTCTCTCAAAAGCATGATGGTATTCTCGGTCTGGAAGATTTCCTGCAGTGTCTGTTTGCATGTTGTCTCACCCATTAGACTGTGAGTTCCTTGAGGACAGGGACCAAATTTCTGGCCTTGTTATGCCTATTCATGGCACATAGTAATAGCTTAATGAATGCTTATTGACTTCACATACACACACACACACACACACACATACACACACCTCTTCTGTTTAAGAAACCTACTGTCCATATTTTAATTCAAGTCTCCACCTGGGAGTACACTCTAGGGCACCTTTTCTAACCCCTTCCTCACACCAGGAGGTGAGTAGTGTGATCCTTAAAAGGCTGCTCAGACACCAAGTGGGCTACCAAATCACACTGCTACTTCCATTGAGAAGAGGACCCTTTGACCTGGGCCGCCTGTGTACAGGATTGTGACTACAAGCTCCCAGTGAATCTATTGTTGCTTTGTCACTTGTCACTTGTTACTTATCACACTGCTATTGTCACTTTGTCACTTGCCTGTCACCACAGGACTTAGAGATGGGTAAAAATGGTAAAATGGTGCAGGTGATGTCTTTCAATTTATGTGTAAATTGAATTTTAAATGAGGCAGAGTTGTACAAAATCATCAGCCTCACTCTCTTCCAGAATCA
Source organism: Petaurus breviceps papuanus (assembly GCF_028583685.1). Lineage (NCBI taxonomy): Eukaryota > Metazoa > Chordata > Mammalia > Diprotodontia > Petauridae > Petaurus > Petaurus breviceps. The sequence continues at coordinate 3,691,572 of NW_027187269.1, forward strand.
TCACAGTCCAGTGGCAGGACAGAGTCAAGATGACTGGTGATGGCTCGAGATGCCGTGGGTGACTTGGCATTTTCGATGTCTAACTAAGCTATAGGCACTCCACAGTATCTGCTCCAGCTGTCTTCATGGCCATTGAAACAACTTGTTCTGATCCACTCGTTCTACTAGGGAAGTTGTCACATGCTCAGGGTGGACACTCCCTAACTCACTGATGAGTCTGAGAACTGTCTGTTACCCTCAACCTGGTTTAGCCCTTCTACCTAAAGAGTTTACCTGACTTGACCACTGTGCATGCTACAGCTTCTTGGAGCCACAGGTGAGAGTTGGGTGGATCAGGCAGGCCCCAAAGATAGAAAGCAGCCCTCAAACCAGACTCAGCAAAGGACTCAGCAGCCCTCAAACCAGAGGTACTATTCTTCCCTGAACATATCCTATACCCCATAGGTATGTGTGTATATATATGCATATATATACACACACATACACCATATATGTATATATACACCATATATGTGTATATATACATATAATATCTATCTATATATACATATATGCATACATATAATATACATGTCTACATATCTACATATATGACCATCTATGTAGATCTCTCTCTTTCTCTTTCTTTCTCTCACTCCCCCTCAACCCCCTGCCCTGCTCTTGAATAGAAAGCTTACCTTAAAACCAGGAAAGACCTCGGTTTAGTCCAGACTCTGACTGATACTGACTGTGTAGCCCTGGGAAGCTTGGTGGTGCAGTGAATAGAGTGCTGGGTCTGGAGTCAGAAAAACTCCTGAGTTCAAATCTGACTTCAGACACTTACTAGCTGTGTGACCCTGGGCAAGTCACTTAACCCTGTTTGTCTCAGTTTCTTCATCTGTAAAATGAGAAGGAAATGGCAAACCACTCTAGTATCTTTGTTAAGTAAAACCCAAATGGAGCCATGAAGAGTTGGACATGACTAAATGTGAACAAGATTAATGCAAGTATGATGCTATTTCCTACTGAATTTTTAGACTTCTTTTATCCTCTAGCTTTAGTAGTGAATCTAAATATATCTTAAACATCATTTTCTCCCCAAATTCTTTCCTGGATAACAATAAATCTAATTGCCACCAACTGCCTACAATTGTCACATAAGTCACTTTAACAAATTTTAAGATTGAGAGGGAAAAACATGTTGTACATTGACATCTTTACTCTGAGCATAAGCAGACCTCGCAAATGGCATGCCAAATCATTCCTTGAAATGAAAGTTATAGACCCAAACCCAATGTTACTTATGAGTTAACAGGAGAATATGGCAGATCCTTTACTTTGCCTGATTTTACATGTCTTACAGTGAAATGAGAATTGATGCTATAAAGTATTTCAAAAGCTCCAAGGGTAATGGTTAACTTCATAGGGTTTGGCTTATCAATGGCAAAGCCTACTTTCAGTTTCTTATTGATGTTACCTTTCCTGATTAATGAAGCCCTCTGCTGATACTAATAGTTCTGTTTACTCATTCTAAAGTCAGAACATAGGAGAAAATGAAAGAAAGTGAAGCAAGTGTGGTATTCCCTTCCCACACCTGGATTCAGGCCTTCATTATGTTTCTGGCTCATGTTCAAAACCAATTGCAAATACAGTCCAAAGCAAAATCCAAACAAATCTTATTTTTGGATGACCTATATCACTTCTTGTTTTTTTTTCTATCAGTGCAGATGACTAAGGGTTAGTTTACTATGCCCACTTATACATATAGATTGAGGAAGTTTTTTTTTTAAACATATTGTTTCTCCCCAACCCCCAGAAAATTATAGTTTTAACTTTTTTCATCATGGTCTCAATGAAATAGCACCAGATTACCAAATTAAGCTGATGAACTAGAAGAATGGGCAAAATATGAACCAAAAAAACTAAGTGTCCTAGTTGAAGTTAGAAATGTCTTTTGGTTTACCACTACTCTGGTATGTGGCTCCCTATTCCTCTGCTTGACCTTCAAAGCACTTCTCCCAAACGTTTTATCCTTAATTCACTGAACTTTCCATAAAACTGAGGGAGCTGTACCAAGTAACTTCTAAGGTCTATAATGGTTCCTCATTTCTATGATTCTATTATAATTTTTTTATCACAGTATTTTTCCATTGCTACCAAAGAAATCAATTTGTTCTAGATGAATTGATTTAGTTTGCTTCCATGTCTTTGTGTAAGCTATTACTCTCTTTGAAAGAGCCACGAACTTCCTCTCTACCAACCAGTGACCCTGACAGAAACAAGGAGTTTTTAAGAGACTTCCACAACTTCTATGAGGAGTGATCATCCAGGTACCACTTTAAGAATCCTAGTGACAGGAAATCCATTATCACAACGAAGCAATACATTCTATTTTGAGACAGTCCCAGGGGTGTGCTAGTAAATTTTAACAGAGTTCTCTGACGAAAAGGAAATAATGTATGCATGACACACTTTTAAATTTAATCAGCATCATTAACATTTTCTCTATTACTTTCTTAAGTCTAGACAGTCTACAAAATAAGCCCTGATGAAGAATTGATCAAACACTGATTTATATTGATTTCCACTTTCTAAAGTATAAATTAAAATTTGCTTGGTTCTTGCAAGCAGGTATGATCTGATTCCATAACACTCTTGGACAGCTCTGACTATTAGGTTAGGATGGTTATTGCTATTACAAGTCAAAATATGTCTACTTGTGACTTTCACCTATTCCTATTTTTGCCCTTGGGGACAAAGCAGAACAATTCTAATCTTAATAAAGCATATGCAGAAATATTGTGTGGAAAAGTTATCATATTGTCTTCTTCAGGTAAAAACATCCAGCATCAGGGCGGCCAGGTAGCACAGCGAGTAAGAGCACCGGCTCCAGTGTTGAGAAGACCTGGAGATTGAATCCCGGGCTCAGACACTTAGCACCCACCCAGAAACACCTGGCCGTGTAACCTTGAGCAAGTTACTTAACCCCAATTGCTTAGGGGCGGCCAGATGGCTCAGCGAGTGAGAGCACCGACTCCAGTGTTGAGAAGACCTGGAGATTGAATCCCGGGCTCAGATACTCAGGCAAAGATATTGGAATGATTTGCTATTTCCTTCATTTCACAGATGAGGAAACTGAGGCAAACAGGGTTAAGTGACTTGCCCAGGGTCATACAGCTAATAAGTGTCTGAGGCTGGATTTGAACTCTCGAAGATGAGTCTTTCTGACTCCAAGCCAGGCAATCTATTCAATGTGCCACTTAGTTTCCCAATCACTATTTCCAATTTTCTACTATTAACTAGTTCCAGGTTGGTTCTCAGAAAGCAGATATTCTGTTGCCAGAACCATACAAGAAATTTTTCTTGCTTGATATGACCTCCCAGAACTTGAATATCTGTTGCATAGTCTGACAATGTAGTCTTACTTTCACACCATGATAACTTCCAGAATGGAATTTTAAGGGATGGCTAGGTGGCACAGTGAATAGAGCACTGGCACTGGAGTTAGTAGGACCTGAGTTCAAATCCAACCTCAGACACTTAACACTTAATAGCCATGTGACCTTGAGCAAGCCACTTAATGCCAATAGCCCTACCTTCCCCCCTGCAAAAAAAAAAAAATGGGATTTTGAGGATTCGTTTTTAAAAATGCAACATTATTCTATTACATTCATATACTACAATTGATTTGCTATCCCCTCACCCCCGCCGCATTAGTTGATTTTGTTTCATTTTGGCTTTTTTGGAGTTTTTTGGGTTTGTTGGTTTGTTTGTTTTTTTTACCAGTATAAAGAGTGCTGCTATAAATATTTTGTAATATATAGGATCATCTTTTCTGTCGTTGACATCATAGGTATACCTGCCCAGCAACAGGTTTGATGGATCAAAGGGCATGAATAACACCTATTAATACTTAGTGAAGTTTTTTGTAGTGTTTGTTTTTATTTTGTATTGGTTTTTTTTCACAATTCCAAATTGATTTCCACAGTGACGGATTTTGTGAATTTATGAATATGAATGTATATACAATTACATTTTATGAATTTATGAACAGATCATTAGTGTGCCTGTCTTTCCTGCAGCACCTCTAAATGCTCAATGTTTCAATTTTTTTTATAACCAAACGGATGTGAAGAGGAACAGAGTTGTTTTAAGTTTTATCTTTATTCATATTATGATTTGGAACCATTTTCATATGCTTCTTGATCATTTGTTTTTCTTATTCTGAAAACAATTTGCTCATATCTATGACTGCTTATGTAGTAGAAAATAGCTATCAATTATATATTTGAGGAGATTCCTTATATGTCTTGAATGTCAGACTTTAGTTAGTGGAATTTAATACAAAAATGTTTTTTCCCTCACTCTTTCATTTTGTTTATGGGGGAAATTATGTAATAGAAATTCCCTAGTTTGTCTCTTAGGATTACTTCTATCCATTTTTGGGTCAACAATCCTCACCATAGGGAGGATTAAAAGAAAATTATATGACCTGATTACATATAGATAACCTATATCAGATTGCTTATTGTCTCAGTGAGGGGAAAGGGAAGGAAGAGAGGGATAAATTTGGAACTCAAAACTTTTTTAAAATGTTAAAAATTGTTTTTACACATAACTGAGAAAATAAAATGGTAAAAAAGAAAACAATATGATCATCTAGATGCAAATTTTATATCCTTTTGGAGCTTATTGTGTTTTATGTTAAAATGGTCACCTAAACATGTTTCTGAGTAACTGTTTTATAGTTTTCCCACCAGTTCTTGTGAGGGAGGTTTTCCCCCAGTACTAGGGGTTGTTGGGTTTACTGAGCATTGGACTACTGAATTAATCTTCTTCTAGTTCTTCCATCCTATTTTCGCTGCCATATAATAGTGCCCAGTAGTTTCTGACATGTTTTCTCATTGATCATTGTAAATTTTTCTGTATTTTTAGTTTTGCTCATTTCGTTTACTTCTCTCTCTCTCTCTCTCTCTCTCTCTCTCTCTCTCTCTCTCTCTCTTTCCCTCCTTTCTTCTCTTCCTCCTCCTCCTTCCCTCTCACCCTTTCCTGGCCTCTCTTTCTCTGTAATTAATGGTTTGTCCAACCAAAGAGTTAGAGATTTGTCTGGCTGACTGAATGTCATGAGGAAACCACCACCTGCTGTTAGCTACAACTGGATTTAAATATCTGTCTCACTTATTTTCACATGCACTGCTTGCTCTTCTCCCCCCTCCTTCTAGTTGTTTGCCCCTTATAATGCTGATTCCTGAATAAAGGGTTGCAAGAGGATATGAGTAGGACAGGAGGAGGGAAATGGAAGAAGTGATGGCCATGTAGGATTTTAAGGAGCCCTTACTCTGTAATTTCAGACGATCAGGCTTTATATTATATGTAGATGAGGAGTAAGAGAAATCTTCCTATAAGGCAAGATTTTAAGGAAACCAGGAAGTCAGTATTTGGAGCACCAGATTGCATAAGGAGATGATTCGCTTCTGATTGATAGTCACTACCTATCATATCACTTAATGGTTTGAGGTGGTGGGTTCCAGGAATTATCCTGGCCCCAAGTTAATTCCACCAATTTTCTCATTTCTAGAATCTTAAGGGGATGGATGGTGAGCCAGTCATGGTGTCATATACCTACAATCCTAGTCACTGTAGGTTAAGACTGGTGGATCTCTTGATTGAGCTCAGGAATTTTGAGCTGCACTGAACCATGCCAATTGAGTATATGCACAAAGTTCAGCATCACTATGGTGAGCCCCGGAGAACCAGACATCCACTGATCAATCAATCAATCAATAAACATTTAATAACCACCTACTATGTGTCAGGCACTGTGCTAAGCACTGGGGGTGCAAAAGAAGGTAGAAAACAGTCCTTGCCCTCAAGGAATTTGCAATCTAATGAGAGAGACAACATGCAAACAAATATATACAAAGCAAGCTATATAGAGGATAAATAGAAAATAATCAAAAGAGGGAAGTCACTAGAATTAAGAGGGGTTGGGGAAATCTTCCTATAGAAAGGGGGATTTTAAGGAAGGCAGGTAAGTTAGTATTTGGAGCATCAGATTGCATATGGAGAAGGAAAAACTTTGGTTGGAAATGGGGCATATTCAAACTTCTGTGCCAATCAGTAGTGGTTTAGAGCCTACAAATAGTCTTGGTGCTTCATCTAAGAATTCAAGGAGAAAATAAATTTAAAGAAAACTTTTGAGAGAGAGCTAACTAAACAAAATCATCCTAAAGGCACCTAAGAATGAAATTGGAAGGAATACAAACAGGCAAAAATGACTATATATAAAGATAATTTGAACAAACTTTTCATTAGGAAGGAAATAGAGGACATCCCATTTGAATTTAATGTCATAGACCTGAGTAAGCCACAAAAGGAAATGAAACTGAAGATGAGAAAAGCATCTGGACTAGACAATGTCTATATAGATAAGTTACAAGTTAGTGTCAACACAATTTTGATGATGTTAGGGAAATCTCAAAGAGAGGAAGATACCAAAGGAATGGGTGGAAAATTCTATTATTATGAAATAAAGGTCGCTGAAAATACCAATAACCAATCCATAAGCCTACTACATTGTCTCTGCAAATATTTTATGACAATAATTTATATGCATATCAAGGCTCTCCTTGGTGGAAGTATAAAGAAGAAAAGAGGAAAGCAGTATCACAAATGATATTGTACATGACTGACTGAAAGACATAGAATATGAAAAGTTCTCCTCTGTTTATTGATTACTTTTTAAAAGGCATATCATTTCGTAGAGCAAAATACCACCTTAAAGGCACTTTTAAGATTCCTTGAAAAATATAACAATGGAAATAACTTTTTTCTGAGGTCCTCTGCTTGAGAAAGGTATGCTTACAAAAGGTGCTTACCAATCTGGTTTGCAAGCTAATATTCAACTAAATAAAATTAATTATTAATATAAATGATTAAATTAAAATTGTTTTGTTCAGGGCTACCAACAATCACCTTTTAATTGCAAGATTCTATGGTCTTTTCTCAGCATCATCCTTCTTGACCTACTGGCTTCATTTGACACTGTTAACTACCTTCTCATCCTAGATATTTTCTCTTCTCTGGGTTTTTGTGACAGTCTTGGTTCTCTTACCTGACTTGACAGTCTCCTTTGCTGACTCAGTATCTGCATCATGCCCTTATCTGTGATTATTTCCAAAGCAATATTGTCTTATTTCCCCTCCCCAATTCTTCTTTCTCTACAACTTCTCTCCTGGTGACTCAATCAGTTCCCATGGGTTTAATTATTATCTCTATGCATGACTAACAGATCTATAAACCTAATTGCATTTTTTTACCTTGAGATTTAATCCTACATCAATTCTTTATTTGACATTTCAAACAACCTGGAGAAAACAAATTCATTATCTTTACCTTCACATTACCCTTTCTTCTAAAGTTTCCTATTTCTATGGAAGGCACCACCATTTTTCCAGTTCACCATGGTACTATCATCAATTCTCATTCTTCTTTACCCAACATAATCAGTTGCCAAATAATGCCATTTTTACCTCCATAATATTTTAAACTATGTCTCCTAATGCTGAAATAGCTCAAATTGGGAAAGCAAGAAGGGGTTTATATTATGTTTAAACAAAGGGAGGTGGGAGATGGGCTGATCCAGGGAGGGAAGGGGGCATGTTATGGATGTAAACTGAGGTACAAGGGCGTGGAGAATTCCAGGAACGAGGACACTGAGTTCTTGGTACATTGAGACAAGCACAATGACAAAGAGAGTCCAAGGCTCAGCTCTATATAGACAACAGGATGAGCAGGATGTTTAGAAAGTCCTGAGCATCTGACTTCTGAGTCTGCAGCTTGAGCTGATCAAGGCTGGTTCTGTGGTTTCTGGCAGATACAGGCATCTCCAAATTTGGCCAGAGTTCACTCGCAAAGGATCACTGGTGTGTCAAGCAACTATGAGCTTCCGAAATCCTTCTAATTGGCTGTTCGTTGTGTAACTCCATTGTCCTGCTCCCCTGGAAGAAAAAAAGTTCTAACACATACAATAGTCATTGCAGAGCCCATGTTGACAATTTAACTTTTAAAAACCTCCACAACCTGGGTCTATCCTATCTTTCCAATAGCCATTAGCCATTATTCAACCTCCCACACCCTGCAATTCAGTCAAATTAGCCCTATACTCTCTCTGTGTCTCTCTGTTGCTGTCTTGGTCTGTCTGTCTGTCTGTCTGTCTGTCTCTCTCTCTGTCTCTCTCTCTGTCTCTCTCTGTCTCTCTCTCTCTCTCTCTCTCTCTCTCTCTCTCTCTCTCTCTCTATATATATATATATATATATATATATATATATATATATATATATATACACACACACATGTACACACACACACACACACACATATATATGTCTGTGTGTCTCTGTATCTATCTCTCTGTCTCTCCTTCCCTCCTCCCCCTGAATAGGACACTTAACCTTTCAAAGTCATGCTTTCCATCTGGTCATTTCACATGCCTGGAATTAATTTCCTACTTCTCATAATTTTAAAATGCATATATCTTCCACATGAAAACATTTCTGATTACTCTAAAGACTATTTGTATTTATTCACTTTAGATTTATGATGTGTATATATATATATATATAGCTTATCAATTAATAAACATTTATTACTCCAGGCACTGTGCTAAGCACTGGGTATACAAGAGGAGACCAAAGACAGAGAGAGGAGGAGGCAGAGCATTCCAGACATGTGGGTGTGGGTCAGCCAAAGACAATGCCCAGAGTCAAGAGTGTTTTGTTTGTGGAACAATCGAAAGGTCAGTGTCATTGGATCAAAAAGAATGGTGAGGAGTAAATAAAAGAATACTGGAAAAGTAGGAGGGGACTAAATTATGAAGGGCTTTGAATGCCAAACAGCATTTTGTATTTAATACTGGAGACAATAGGGAGTCACTGGTGTTTATTGAGTGTGTATGTGTGGGGAGGGTGCGTCATGTTTAGACTTGAGAGAAATGATTATTTCTTTCACATATTAATAACCAATTATTGAATTAGGACTAAAGGGTTTTCAACTTCCTCATCTAGAATCAACCATTGTGGGAAATCTTGGGCAAGACTTGCCCAGTCAGGAAGGCTAAGATCAGAGAGTAAAGAATTTCTAACTTTAGGTGAATTGGTGGATTTCTGCTCATTGTGTTTACTTGGGACAGGTCTGGGAAAATGTGGACTCTCCTTTTTGTCAAACTGGTGATCTGGATATTGATGTTTCTTTGACCAAGATTTGGGTGTTCAGTGTCACAAGAATAAGCCCACTTCTCATTCTCTCATTACTTGTTAACCAATCAGAGTTGATTTCCACCCTCAGGTGCACCCCCTTTTCAAAAGACTATAAATATCAAAGTTCAACAGGCTCTGCCTCTTTGCTCACTGAGGGGAACAACCTAATTTTTTTTTTTACTGTTTCTAGATGTTGTTAATAACATTGGTTATAATTTACCCAGAAACTCTGTCTCCAGAAATTTTCAATTGTCACAAAGTTGTACTGTAGGGAAATCACTTTGGTGTATTTGTTGCCTTCCTCATTAGAATGTAAGCTCTGTACAATTAGAGATTTGTTCATTCTTTTTATTCGTATACCCCAGAACCTAGAACAGTAATTGTCATATAGTAAAAGCTTGTTGATTGATTGATTGCCTCTCTCATAAAGAACATCCAGTAAAGAGTCCAAATTACTGAAGCAGGATTCCCTAGATGGTGAGGTCCTTCAGATACTCCTGTTCTCAGATGACATTGTATTGACTGCTTCAATCTCAGGAATCCTATAGCTTCTTAAATGAGTTCCATAACCTCTCAAATGAATTTGGTCAAATCCACATAGGAAAAATCAAGTAGATGAAAACTGTTCGTTGTTCAGACTATGATATGCCATACCATCATTACACATACCTGAGATGGACACTGAAAAAGGACAATGAGTTGAGTTTAGAATTGATTTTAATGACTTCAAGCTTCTCCTTAAAGGAAATGCCTATCTTTTTGACAAGTAACAAAATATTCTTTTGGTGATGCTATGTGGCTAAAAGAACAAGAATATCATAGTCTCTGAAGCATGGAAGTTTTGGATCATGCAAAGGGGAATAGAGAACTTCAAAATGGATATGAGCAGACTACAACATTTTACAAAGAATTAGGCAGAACTGGTATCAAATACATGTGTTACCAGAAACAAAGCAAAACAAATATAACTATGACTTGATCACATAGTAAGAAAAAAAAAAAGGTAACTGATGGACAATCCATCCGTTTCACTGGTATTCACACAATGCCAACATTCAGAATAACAGTATGTTCTTAAACCTCTAGGAAATAATATACTTACCCACAAAGTGATTGGTGAATAGCTCTTTGCTGGAGACTCTATTTTTGAAGTCTCTTTTTGCTACAAAATTTGTAGTGTTTCAAAATTACTATCGTACTTTTGTAACTTTAAATTTAGCTTTAAGCTAGTGGTCAAGGAGAGAAGATTCAAATAACAGTGTTTTCCTTTTTAAAACATTCAGAAAAATTGGAGGTTTGGTGATGAATTGGTTTGGTGATGGTGACAAAGTACATTTTTTTTTTGGTGCAACATGGACAAGAATCACACTTGAATGGATAATGATCAGTATCATTAAAGGGAATATCCATATTGATATGATCATGTATCCACTGGACTGTTAGAATATATTTCATTATTCTACTGTTTCTGTGAATCATTCTTGAAGCTGAACGTTCACTTGTTTCAAGATTTTGTGATAGTTATAGTAATTTCACTCCCATCAGGAATTTTTTTTTGTAGATTTCTATCACTCCATAGTGTTTATCATCATATTGTATAAATTCCTTATTTCTTTGATGCTTTTTCTTTTGTTGTTTCTCCTGGTATTTCTGGTGGGCTTTTGTTTTGTTTTTGCTGTGGGGGGAGGATGAAAAGGAATAGGTGAAAGGGAAAGATTTTTTTTTCCATCCCATATTTTTCATTTACTCTTTTCAGACCATTTATTCCTAATTAGGGATCCTATGATCATAAATTTTCATCTCTATCATGTTTAGAGATGGAAGGGACTTTGGAGTTGGCAGTTTTTCAGATGAGATCTCATTTTTCAAAGGAGGAAATTGAGGCCCAGAAATTTACATAACTCATACAAGTTGATGAGAGAACTGAAAGTAGCTATGCTATCTCCAGGCACCTTGCCAGGAGTCCCCTTTTTTTCCTTCGAGTTGTGTTTTTTCTTTAGTTCTGAGTTAGTGTGGGGCTTATAACCAAACTGTCTTCTTTATGGAAGATTCTTCCCTCATATTCAGTGTTTGCACTGACTCTGCAATACTGGAGAGTATTCTGCAATACTGGGCTATTCCCCACCCAGACCACTAAGACTGGGTTCCTTATCCTTCATTCCTTGAGGCATAGGGGGCAACCCAGAAGCTGAGTCCAAGAAGCATCAACAGGGATGCAGAACTTGGGTTATAGGGAGCAAGTTGTGCTTATAGGATCAGCGACCTACTGATTAGTCTTCAGTGGATTTTATGTAAGAAATACTGTGTGAGGGGTGGCCAGGTGGCTCAGCAGGTAAGAGCACCGGCTCCAGTGTCGGGATGACCTGAGGATCAAATCCAGGCTCAGATACTTAGCACCACACCCAGAAATAACTGGCCGTGTAACCTTGAGCAAGTTACTTAACCCCAATTGCTTAAAAAATAAAATAAAAATAAAAGAAATACTGTGTGAGGGGTGGCTAGTGGTGCAGTGAGTAAAAGTGCTGGCCCCGGAGTCAGGAGGACCCGAGTTTGGTTCCAGCCTCAGACACTTAACACACACACACACAAAACACCTAGTCATGTAACCTTGGGCAAGTTACTTAACCCTAACTGTCCTCCAAAAAGGCAAAAAAAAAAAAATACTGTGTGAGAATAATGACTAAGAATAATAGCTAGCATTTATATAGTAACTGCCATGTGCCAAGTGCTATGCTAAGAACTTTGCAAATATTATCCCATTTGATCCTCATACAACATTGGCAGGTAGGTGCTGTTATCTCCATTTTGAAATTGAGAAAACTGAGACAAACACAGGTTAAGTGACTTTCCTGGGGTCACACAGCTAAGTGTCTGAGGTCAAATTTGAACTCAGGTCTTCCTGACTCTAGGCCCTGTGTTCTGTTCTCTGCTTATCTACGTTTCCTTATTTTTCTTTTTTGTTTAACTGTTTATTTTACTTTGTTTGGTTCACTTCTTACCGTTTTGAGGTGGTAAGAGTAGAAACTGAGCTTAGACCCAACCTCTCACTACACTATCTTGGTAGAATTAATTCCTCATGTTATTCTCTCCTCTCTTGGTCTTCCGGACACTGTTGTCACTTGGCTATCTCGCTAGCTTTCAGGCAGCTCCCAGTCAACTTCTGTGTTCCCCCTTGCTCCTCAGTGTGAATGCCCCCTAAAGTTTTGTCCTTATTCTTTTCTCTATATAATCTCATCCATAGAGATCACATCCACTACTATAATTTGAACAGTCAACCTTGTGGATCCAATAGTCAATTTTATGGACCTACCCTTACAAATAATGCCCAGATCTATGTGAGCATTCCCAATCTCTCCTGTGCCCCAGCCCTCCATTTCCAATACTGAATATCTCTATCCGGATGTTCTGTTGGCATTTCAAACTCAACATGTTAAAAATTGAATTTATCTTCTACCCTAAACCCTAAATCATACTATTTTCATTATCTTCCCCACAAACCCTTCCACTCAAATCTACTTTGTAGATCTTCAAGTTGCAACAGAAAATTCGTCACCATTTCCCAAGCTGCTTTTGAGCCTCTGAACTAAGGCTGGTTCTCAGATAACAGTATCTAAGCCCCTCTTAACTTCTTACGATTTGCTGGAGCTTTCACTTCCCAACATTTACTCCCCTTCAAGACCCCAGGGTCACTTCCACATCATGATGTTTATCAGTATAAGACTTCTGTGGAATTCTTTGCACATGTTTAATAATTATTTAAGTCAAATCATAGTAATATTATTGGATTTCTGACCTGGAACAGCATTTGGAGATAATCTCAAGTTCATGAACTATTTCCTAATTTTACAGAAGAGGAAATGAAAGCTCAGGGCAGTGAATTGCCCAAGGTCACATCACACACCACTGCCATAGCTAGGACATGTCCTGATTCCCAGCACAAAGCTTTACTACTACCACTTGCCTAATAATGCCTTCATTCAAATATCTATTAAGCAGATTGGATGTTGTTGTATGATTAAGACTACTGATTTTTAAAATTTATGTATATTTAACAATTATTTGTCTTCTACTTTCTAAGGGAGATGGACTTGTTGGAAAAGGCATACCACACAGCAAAAATAAAAACAAGTATTGGTAGAGATGGAGAAGTAAAGAGCTGTAAATGACCTGGTATCTGCATTACTATGGAACTTTCTATTCCATTCCTGTGGATGTCCAATTGAGTTCATGTAACAGTTACTTCAGATCTTCATTCAAAAGATTAAAAGAAAAGAAATGGATATGTCTCACTCAGTTCGTGTTCAGAGTGGATGCTGAAGGGAAGAGGAGAAGACATTTGCCCGCTGCTCTCTCTCTTGAATTGAAGGTGAATTCATTCTACTGGCATAAGCACATACTGGCAAAGGAAAAGCTTCTGAGTGTAGTTCCAAGTCAAGACTGGAATGTTCAGGGGCGGCCAGGTGGCCCAGCGAGTAACAGTACTGGCTCCAGTGTCAAAATGACCCAGGGATCAAATCTGGGCTCAGATACTTAGCACCACACCCAGAAATAACTGGCCGTGTAACCTTGAGCAAGTTACTTAACCCTGATTGCTTAAAAAAAAAAAAAGACTGGAATGTTCAGCAGGCAAGAAAGCAAAGGATGTAGAAAAGTCAAGCAGATAAATGTTTTAGAATCAAAGGATTGAAGCTGAATCACTCTTAAAAATTTAAGGAAGTTAAGGAACAATGAGTCACCCAGATAGTAGCAAAGTAAAGACTAAGGTTCAGGTCCTTCAACATACAGTTCAGGGCTCTATACACCACACGATAAACTAATTTATTTGTTCGGCTATTATTTATCTTAGAAGCAAAATCAGGATTAATCTAAAAAGAATACGGACAGAAATACTTCTGTTGTAAAGACAGGCTATTGAATTTTGAAAAGTCCTTCATAAATGGAAATAACTTAGAAATTTATTGTAATTAAGATTTTTTAAACAGATTGATCAGATAATCCATTTATGTATGTCTTGGAACTTTTCTGGGAAGATACGTTTTGAAGGAAACAAATGAGCACGTGTCCCACATGGTAAATTAAATTAAGCCAGTAATCTAAGACTGCCATCTAGTGATGCCCCAAGATAGTTACACTTGCTCAGAATATCCAAGTATTTCTAGGGTTATCAGAGGATCATAGATTTGAACCAGGGAACCTGGACAATCTCTCAATTTTATAAATTAGGAAACTGAAGGTCAGAAACATCAAATAAGATATCAATATCACACTGACTATTCTGAGAGAAACATAATTCAGAAGCAAGTGTTCAACTTAAAAATCCATAGATTTTTCACTATATCATGCAAGAGACAATGATGCATGGCAGCTAGGTGGCGCAGTGAGTAAGAGTGCAGGCCCCGGCGTCAGAAGGACCTGGGATTGGTTCTGGCCTCAGATACTTAACACCCACACAAAATAACTGGCTGTGTAACCTTGGTCAAGTTACTTAACTCCAATTGTTTAAAAAAAAAAAAGATGATGCATCACACTCTAAATTCTCCAGTTTTATATGCAGTCTCCTCAAATCATCTGCAAACAACTTGTGTATAAGAATCATGTGTTTTTATTCTTTTATACTTTCTCACAATGCCAGATGGAAGGTACTCAAATGTTAGTAATATATTAATGAAACCAATTGAGCACAAAAGCATTTCAACAAGAACAGGATGAAATTTAACAAATGAACAAAATTTGATCTCACTAGTTCAGAACATAAAATGATACAATCTGGTACATTGGAAAAAGTGCTGGGTTTGGAACCATAAGACCTAGCTTTGAATCCTGGCTCTTGCCCTCTGTCTAACCTTGGCCAAGTAACTGTACCTACAGGTCTCAGTTTCTTCAACTGTAACATGAAAAGATAGCATTAGATAGCCTGATTCATATCACACACAGGCACTGACAAATTTTATCTGTGAAAGCAACATTACTTTAATAGATGGAATAGCATTTTACCTAATATATTGTGAAAGTCTCAAAGCCAATGTGTGCTGTTCTCAATCTATTTTTAAGAATGTTTATTAATTAAATGGGGGTAAGGGATTAATTTCATTGTCATAAAGAAAAAATGTAGCTAGTATCAAACTGAATTTGTTGGAGAAATTCCCAATCAGGCAAAAATTTTATTTTAAAAAATTTAACACCTAATACCTTGTAAGTAAAAACTATTTTTCTTTTCTTTCACAATTCTGTAGACTGTTACATCTTCTTGAACAATTCCAGGAATATTGAAGGGTCAAAAGATTTTAACTACTCTTCCCTAAAAGCAAGTTGAGAAAACCTTGGCATAAAGATTTAAAAATGGAAGGGGCAGAGGTACAACTATTCTGAAGTCAAACAACCAACATACTCTCAAGATTTTTTTTTTTGCTTTTTTTTTTTTTTTGGAAGGCAACTGGGTTTAAGTAACTTGCCCAAGGTCACACGGCTAGGTTTTTTGTTTGTGTGTGTTAAGTGTCTGAGGCCGGATCCAAACTCAGGTCCTCCTGACTCCAGGGCCAGCACTCTTCTCATTGCACCACCTAACTGCCCCCAACATACTCTTTAATCAATAACTAATGTCCCCATAAGAAAAAAAGGTGTCTGAAATGATACTGTAGCTACAATATTTTCACTAACCATTTTAGAACAATCTCATGTTCAAATGGAATCCTTTAAAAGTAAAGTAAAATCCTCTAGAGTCCTTAGAATAAGATGACTTTCATCTAAAAGGTATATTTAACACCTTCATGATACGGATATCTATTCTATCAATCTAAAGAAAGGAAAACCAAAAGTGAAAATAGGGTAACGAACCCTAACTAGGGTTAGGGCCAATGTAGCTGCTAGAGGAGCAAGTTGCTAGTGTGTCCAGTAGCTTCTCCAGCCATACTATAGCCAGAAAAGTAGGATCCAAGAACAGAAGCAATGGGCCTCCTCAATTTCCAGTAAAGTCAACACAAGGAATATGGTATATTAAACAAGAATGGCACAAAAAAGGAAGGCATTGCAGGACATAGGATTCTTCTACCTTTGATACCACCTGGTCCCCCAAAGCAGCAAAATTGCAATAAAAGTCTTCTATTGGTCTAAAAACAAAGGCAATATTTTATTCAAGTAACTGAAAATGTTTTTCCAAAAATATAAACCAAAAGCTTTGATTTATGTGTTTTTCCATCCATTTGTTTTCCCCCTAAGAGCAATTATGAAATAAAATCCACAGACATTTATTTTTCCTCATAAGAATAAACTTAGTTCCATGGCAAGAAAATAAACCTCAACTTCACATTTTGTTGCTGAATCAAGTTATGTACACTTTTATGAAATGTTCTATACCTAATACAGCTGCTCTTATCCCATTTTAGAAGAAAAAATATGCAGTTCTAAGCATTAGATGCTGATGTAGTTTCTTAAGTCATCTAGAAGCAATATTTATAAGAAATATTGGAGAGATTCATACTGCAGTAATTGGGCAACTCAGACAAAAAAGTGATCCATTTCTACCAAAGAATCCAGCTGTCTCGGTCTCTTTTTGGTCTAAAAAGAAAAGCCATGTTATTTCCATTAGTTTTTCATCTGGGATTGACATAGTAAAATGAAAGTATAAACATCTCTATAGAGAGAATTTTTTTACATTTTCATCAAAAATTTTTACTTTTAGTAAATTGCCCGGGGATTCTTGGTGCTGTAGTAGGCCTCACAAGCAGCTACATAAGCAGATTCAGGGAAGAAATCATCATGGTATTCAGCTAAGAACCTAAAACAAAAGGAGGAAATTGAAAGAAACTTTAGTTTTAATATCTTTACTTCAACTTTATGAATGAGATTTTTATATTTAATCTTACAAGATCTTCCAAACAGAAACTAAAGTCTAATAAGGAGGGAAAACAACCCAAAAGTCTTAATCAAAATTTCAGAAATAGATTTCCCTCCAGGTTCCCTGGGGGAAAAAAAAAAACACCACCCCTCAAGGTTATATTATCAAATACATTCCTAGAGGCTAAATATAGTTGAGCAAAAACATTTAAGACCTCACCTGTTCTACAATCTATTTTTTGTTTGTTTGTTCTTTTTGCTTTTGGGAGGGCAACTGGGGTTAAATGACTTGCCCAAGGTAACACAGCTAGTTTTTATGTTTAAGTGTCTGAGGCCGGTTTTGAACTCAGATCCTCCTGACTCCAGGGCTGGTGCTCTATTCACTGTGCCACCTAGCTGCCCCTCTACAATCTATTTTTGGAGTAAGTGCAATAATTTTGATTCCAATACCCTTGTCCTAAAGGCAGTGAGAGATGGCATAACTGACAGAATGATGGAATGGGAGTCAAAGAGACATGAACTTGAAACATGCTTCAATCAATAATTTATTGTGTGATTTGGGGCAAGTCCCTTAAACCCTCTCAATCTCAGTTTCCTCATTTGTAAAATGGTGATAACAATAGCACCCATTTCACTGGGTTGTAAAGATTAAATGAAAGATAATTTTTCAATTGCTTGCTAGCTGTTATTATTTCACTGTGAGAACTGTCAGGTGAATTTGTTTCAATTAAACTTTTTTAAAGTAGCCAAGTGTACAAAATAAAAATTCAGAACCTAAACAATTCAAAGTGCTTGGGAGATTGGCAGAGAATGTTGAACCTCAGTTACTATTTCTTCATTCTCTTGAGTTTTTTTTTTTTTAGGATGAGTCTTGGGTGACAATGACTGTAGTCTCATCACTCTTCTATGCACATTTCCCTAGGTGGCATTATGGATAGAGTGCTGGACCCGGCTCAGGAAGACATGAATGTAAATTTGGTTTTTGACACTTCCTAGCTATATAACGGTGGGTAAGTCACTTAACCTCTACCTCAGTTTCCTCATCTGTAAAGTGGGAATAAGAACACCTACCTTCTAGGATTGTTGTGGAGGTATTTGGAAAGCACTTTGTAAATTTCAAAGTGCTATGTAAATCCTAGTTATTATATTATGATTACAACCAAATAAAAAATAAACTCCTAATTCATATAAAAAGTTCTCCAAAATCTTGGTCCAACCTACCTTTCCAGCTATATTTCATACTACTCCCCACTTTACAGATTTCTTCCATCAAGATGAACTATTCTTTGTCCCCTTTTCTCATTCTACTCCTTCCCACCTTTATGCCCTTGTATCTCTGCTTGGGAATCCCTTCATTGCTTCAAAACCCAACTTAAGTATCACCTCCACTATGAAGCCTTCTCTAACTCTCCCCACCCAAGATGAAAGTGATCCTTTCCTCCTCTCAGTTTTCTCATAGTGGTTGACATGAAATTCATCTTTGCACATAAATTTCATTTATACTAAATTCAACAAATATTAAGCCTAATTTGTATGAGGGAATAAACTAGATGGGGGGAGGGAGGAAGGTAGAATTAAACAGACCCTGCCCTCATGGAACTTACATTCACTAGGAATATACAACTTATAAATAAGCAAATACAATGTATAAACAAAATACTACAAAATAATTTCAAGAGGGACACAGTGCATTAACATGTGAGAAGGATTAAGAAAGGTCTCATTTAGGAAGTAGAACCTGAGGTATGTCTTGAAGGAAGCTAAAGCGTCTAAGAAGCAGAGGAAAGGAGGAAGAGAGAGATCTCTCGAGCAAAAAGAAAGTGTCAGAGTATGGGGTGTCAGGTATGAGAAACAACTAGCTTGCCAGGCTGTCTGAAATGGAGAGTACATGAAGGTGAATAATACGAAATAAAACTGGGCAGGTAGATAAGTCAGATTGAAGAACCTACAACTATCCTAAGGATTCTGTATTTTGTCCCAGAAGCAAAAGGAACAAATGAATATTATTGCATCAGAAGGTGGCATGGTCATCCGATCTGTGTTCTAGGAATATCAATCTGGCAACTATGTGGAAGACATATTACAAAGGGAGGAGAATGGAGGCAAAAAAACAAAAACAAAAAACATAATTAGCAAACAGTCCAAGTGGAAATCAATGAGGTCCTGAACTAAAGTAGGGGTTGTATGAGTGTGGAGAAAGGGACAGATAGGAGGGATTTTTGTGACAATAAAATAAAAAGAAGTGGTAACTGCCTGGGTTGAAGAAGAGGAAAGACTCAAGGATGATTCCAAGTTTTTGAACCTGGGTGATCTGAAGGATAGTGAAGACATGGAAAAATTTAGAGGAAAATGGGAGAGAAAAATAAATTTCATTTCAAAATATTTTCAATTTTATATTTTCATAGTTACTGCATTAGATTCATATCCTATACAGTCTACCAAAGCTCTATCCCTATGCAAAAAGTAAAATTTACCCCTCAAGTTCAAATCTAAAAGCCACATATTGTTGGCAAGGCCTCTTGTTATAGAGGGCCTTCCAAGTATACTAAATATATTGATTTAGAAATGGGATGAATAAACCAACTACAAGATAACTAGTTACAACTCAAAGTCTAGGGGATAACTGTGCTGATTAATACTCTACCTGAATGGATATCTCAATCAACAAGCATGTATTAAGCATCTACTATTAAATACCCAGGCATGGTAATAGGAGCTGAGTACATAAATACAAAGAATGAGACAGTTTTAATTCCCAATAAACATTTGCTTAAAAAAATTATTTAAAGTAATGTATTCAAAGATGTTCTAAAATGCACACATTTTACATAGAAAAAGCAAGGTACCTCAGAAAGAGTTCAAAGTGCTTAACTAAAGCCTTAAGGTTCTTATCAGAAAAGCACATCTTCCCAAGGATCTCTGGAAGTTTTACTGTAAATAAAGAAACATTCCACATCAATAAACCAAGCAAAAGCAGTGTGATAAATATCTATCCTTATACCACCTTTAGTCTTCTCATTTTGAAGTTTGGTTTTCTACTCCTTCCATTTGTGATGAAACTTGCATTTTTTTTAAATGAAGTCTTAGCTAGCAAAGGTTTCTAAAAATAGGTAATGGGTATTTAAAAATCTACTTTCATTACAGATAGCAATTTCAAAATAAACCTAATGCTTTAAATAGAACTCCAAATTGGGGCACTTTAAAAGAAAAAAAAAACAGAACCTCTTACCAAACATTCGCAACAAATGCTGTGACCCATAAATATATGAAGGAGGAGGAGGTTGATCACTTTGGGGGTAATTCTCTGGCATAAGTTTCCAAGACAGCATCTGAAAGTAATAATTTAATAGGTTCATGGTTAGTTTATAAAAACATGAAAAACTTTAAAATTTAGAAACCTGTAAATCTGATTTGTGAAAATGCACAGTAATAAGCAAAGACATTTAAATTCTGCCATACATAATAAAGATATACTTTTTTCAAACCAAATTTCCCCTATATTTTATAGGACCACAAGAGATTTGTTTTTATTGATACATTTTAATACAGCATGTTTCCTCAACTATCACTTGACAAAAGTACATTTCTAAAACAGCTATTTCCCCTATATTTTATAGGACCACAAGAGATTTGTTTTTATTGATACATTTTAATACAGCATGTTTCCTCAACTATCACTTGACAAAAGTACATTTCTAAAACAGCTAAACAAAACTTCCTAAGAGAGTAAGTACAGGTTAGAATACACATCACTTTTCACTTTGGGGAGTTTTCCATTTCTTAACAGAAAGGATTCATGCTAATGCTTTAATCATTTGATATCTATATTAACCACCTTTTTTGACCTAAATTTCATTGCCCTTTAGCACTGTCCTCATTTACAATGCTATAGTCATTATGTAATTGTTCTTTTGGCTAACCAAAAATCATTGAATCATTTTATACAAATGTTTACACATGTCTCTGAATTACTTATATTCAGTCAATGAACAAATATTTAAGTATTTAATATGTACCAGGCACTGTACTAGGAGCTACAAATACTCTTAAGGTGCTTAGATTTTATACTACATTCATGTACCATTTGCTCAACCATTCTTCAATTACTAGACATACTTCCCTCCATTTGCTATCATGAATGCTATTGCTATAAATATTCTCATGAGATCATTAACCTTCTTTGGAGAATAAAACCAGCAATGGATCAATGGGTCAAACAGGGTGAACACTTTAGTAACTCTTTTTATATAAATCCAAATTGTTCTACAAAATGAGTGGTTTGGGGGTTGAGCCAAGATGACTGGGTAGAAGCACAACCTCCCCGAGGCTCCGGCTTCTACCTTCCCCAATCCATGTAAAAAGGGGACTCTAAACAAACTTTGGAGCTGCAGAACCCACAAAATGACACAGAGAAGCTAACCTCCCATTGAGGATAGCCTGGCAGGCCAGCAGAAATCCAGCACAGCGCCCTGGGAGCCAAGCCCAGCACCGAGGCTTTAGCCCCAGGGCGGGCCTCACCAGCCACTGGCCAGAGGGACTCCAAATCAGCAGCAGCTGTGGCCGTTTCCAGAATTATCAACACATAGAAGCAAAGGACAAAGTGAGAGGTCAGTGCAGTCTGGACTTTGAGACCCAGTAAGTGGGAGTGCATGGCTTTTGCCCCCTGGGGCGAGAAACCACTGAGACACCGGCACAGCCAGCCAGCGCCAAGCATCAGTCTGAGGGGTAATCGCTCTTGCTTTGACCTTCTTGGATCTGGATTGCAGTCTAGGGTGGAGGTCCTTGGGTGTGTGTCCAGCTTGCCAGAGCATGTGGAGACCTCAGAGAGGGCACCCATCTAATTCCAGCAGCTGAGAAAACCCTAGCATTTGGGACAAAAGCTCCCCTGTCTGGGGGCAGAGTCTTACTGTGGCAAAAAGCCCAGGGGTCAAGTGACTGAGGGGCAACATGACCAGGCAAAGGAAACAAAGCAGACAGAAGATTCCAACATTACACTCCTATTTTGGGGACAAAAAGGAGCAAAGCATGGAACAGGAGGAAAACAGTGAAGACAGAACTCCTACACCAAAAGCTTCAAAGGAAAATACGAGCTAGTTACAGGCCATAGAGGACCTTAAGAGGCAGATAAGAGAAGTGGAGGAAAAATTGGGAAGAGAAATGAGAACAATGCAAGAAAATTATGAAATGAGAGTCAACAGCCTGATTGAAGAAAATTATACCTTAAAAAACAGACTGACTCAAATGGCAAAAGAGGCTCAAAAAGGCAATGAGAAGAATGCCTTAAAAAGTCAAATTTGCCAGATGGAAAAAGAATCTCAAAAGCTCAATGAGGATAATCATTGCTTCAGAATTCGATTGGAGCAAATGGAAGCTAATGACTTTATGAGAAATCAAGATGCTGTTAAACAGATCCAAACAAATGAAAGAATAGAAGGCAATGTGAAATATCTCATGGGAGAAACCACTGACCTTGAAAATAGATCCAGGAGAGAGAATTTAAAAATTATTGGAGTACCTGAAAGCCATGATCAAAGTAAGAACCTAGAAATCATCCTCCTGGAAGTTCTCAAAGAAAACTTCCCTGATGTTTTAGTACCAGAGGGCAAAAGAGGGGTTGAAAGAATCCACCGAGCACCTCCTGAAAAAGATCCCAAAAAGAAAACTCCTAGGAATATTATAGCCAGGTTCCAGAATTCCCAGATCAAGGAGAGAATATTACAAGCAGCCAGGAAGAAACAATTTGAATAATGTGGAAACACAATCAGGATAACCCAGGATCTGGCAGCTGCTACACTGAGGGATCGAAGGGCTTGGAATATGATATTCCAGAGGGCAAAGGAGCTGGGATTAAAACCAAGAGTCACCTACCCAGCAAAACTGAGTATCATGTTTCAGGGGAAAATATGATCATTCAGTGGAACAGAGGACTTATAAGTATTCTTGCTGAAAAAACCAGAGTTGAATAGAAAATTTGACATTCAGATACAAGAAGCAAGAGAAGCATGAGAAGGTAAACAGGGAAAAGAAATCATAAGGAACTTATCAAAGTTGAACTATTAACATTCCTACATGGAAAAACAATAATTGTAACTTATGAAACTTTTCTCAATAGTTGAAGGGAATAGAAATATATATATGTGTATGAGGGTATATGGGCATATGAATACATATGTGAATGTGTGTATATGTTTCCAGGTATACATAGATAGAGGGCACAGGACCAATTTAACAGGAAGGGATGATACTTAAAAGGTGAAATTAAGAGGTAAGAGAGGAATATAATGACAGGAGATGGGGAGAGACAGAATGGGGTAAACTATCTCATATAGAAGAGGCAAGGGAAAATGGTTACAATGGAGGGGAAGAATAGGAAGGCAAAAGGGAGTGGGTCAAACTTATTCCCATTGAATTTGGCTCAGGGAGGGAAAGACATACACACTAAATAGGGTATCTCACACTACAGTAAAGTAGGGGGGAAGGGGATGAGAGGGGGGATGATGGAAGTAAGGGCAGGCTAGGGGGGAGGGAAGTTGGAAGCACCCACTTTTGAAAAGGGATGGGATCAAAGTAGAGAATAGAACAAGTGGGAGGTGGGATAGGAGGGAGGGAAATATGGTCAGCCTTTTACAATATATCTACTATGTTATTGTTTTGCATTAGCCACACATGTACAACCTATACTGAACTGCTTATCTTCCCAGTGAGGGTGGGTGACAAGGAAGGAAGGGAATGAATCTGGAATTCAAAGTTTTAAAATCAAATTTTCAAATATGTGTGTGTATGAGTGCATATATATATGCATATGTATATACTATTATTAATACTATTTTACATGTAATTGGGAAATAAGATATAAAGGCACTGAGGCATAGAGAGCCACTGGAAAAGTCGAAAGGGGTATGGGAGAAAATATGGGAGAGAACAGATTGGAGGAGGGGATATCCTGTGGGAATGCTATTTTGGGTTGGTGGGTAGGGAAAAAACGGGAAGAAAAATTGTAACTCAAAATCTGGCAGAAACAAATGATGTAAATCAGAAGTTAATAAAGAATTTAAAATTTTTTTAAAAAGAGGATTTATTTACAGCTCCAAAGGAAAAGAATTAATGTATATGTCTTCCCCAAGTCCCTCTAACTTTGTCTTGTTTATTTTTGACAAGTGAGGGATGTGAGGTGATACAATATACTTGTTTTAATTTGTACTTTATTAATTATTAATAGTTTTAAATATTTTTTCAGTTAGAGCACAGACTTAGAACTGGAAGAGAAGTCATAATCTATCACTGAGGGCCATGGAGAAATGACTTGCCCAAGGTAACAAAGACAAAAAAAAAAGTCAGAATTCAAACCCAGGTCTTCTGACTTGAAATCCAAATGTTTATAGTTTATGTACCTTATTTTGAAAAAGTCATATCCTTTGGCCACTTGCCTGCTGTGGAATGGCTTTTAAATTTTACAGATTTGTGTCAATTCCTTGGGAATTTGAAGACCTTACCTGCTTTGAAAGTATACTCTGCCCCTATACTCTGAAAGTATATAGGCTGAATGTAATCACATGGAGCCTGTGGTGGGAGTTTTCTGAAGGGTGAAGCCTAGCCCACAGGAAGCTGCGAGTCAGAGCTAAAGGATGCTCAAGCAAGAAGATAGAGAGGTTTGTGAGTAAATATTGATCTTATATTGGTTTGTGGGAAGGCTAAAGGATGGCATTGCTCTCTGTGTTGTTATGGCTTGTTAACTTCATTACTACTGTGATGGAATCGGCTTACTGGTTTTGGGATTTGGTTTTCTGGTATCTAAATAAATGCTTTGCTTCTGTCCTCTATATGGAGAGTTTGTTATATTTTGCAATCGAGTGCCATGTGGGAATTATAGTCACGGTCTTTATCATGATTGTGGGTGCTATAAATATCACACTGGAGCTACATCCCTTCAAGAGATAGCATGGTTCCATGGAAAGAAAGATTGCTGGCTTTGGAATCACAAGACTGGAATTTAAATCCTAGCACAACCACTTATTGTGTAACCTTGAGCAACTCAGGTTCCTTATCTATAAAATAAGTATATAGGATTAGATGATACATAGAAATTTCTTACAGTTCTATGCTTTTATTAGAGATGTATAATGCATAAATTTTTTTACTTTCAATTATAGTTTCTTTATTTCCTCTATCTGCATTTTGTTTGTGCAAATTTTTTTATTATTTTTATGAAATCAAAATGGTCTACTTTTTTTTTTACATTATCTTCTATCCTATCTCTGGTTACAAATTCTTCCACAATTTATAACTGGGAAAAACATAACCTTTCATTCCCTTCTATTTTTTTAAGGTATGGGTTTTTTTAAAATTATTTAGATCATTTATACATTTTTAGATTTCGGTAGTATGTAAGAATTTGGTCTAAAGTAACAAGGTGGGGAACCTGCAGCCTTGAGGCCACATGTGACCTTCTAGGTCTTCAAATGTGGCCCTATGATTGAATCCAAACTTCACAAGAACAAATCCCCTTTTACAAATGATTTGTTCTGTAAAATTTGGACTGTCAAAAGGCTATACCCAAGGACCTAGAAGGCCAAATGGCTTCATGGTCACAGTTTTCCCACCCCTGATTCTGCATTCTATTATTATGTATAATTTTTTGAGTAAATCTCAAATAGAGAGACCTTTTGGCAGCACTTTATGATCATAGGCTTATTAAATACTGGATTGTTACATAAATTTCCTTTTAGGTGCTATTTAACCTCATCTATTCCACTGATTTTTCTATTAATTTCTCTCCAAATTTTTTTTTACTGATATAGTTAACTCCTAGCCCTCTATCTAACAATCCATGCTTCTTTTCAGCCCTGATACTCTCTTGATAGGCTTGACCTTTTATTTTTCCATATGAGTTTTGCTAATATTCTGTTTAACTTAATAAAGTATCAACCTGGAGTTTTGATTGGTATAACCCTAAATCTTTAGATTAATTTGAATAGTATGAATACTAGTATTTTAGCAGTACAATGATTTTTTTTTACTATACTAACAGCCCAAATATAAACAGTGAATTTTTTTGCATTTATAAAGTTCAGTATAAATCTCAGCAGCCTGACTCTCAATTATATAAGAAATGATTATTTTAGTGGATTTAATAGGTATGTTACTTTAAGTAAGCTATTGTCTTAATTTCATTGACACTATCATGCAATCTGTAGATTGAAAACAGATATTTTTGCTTCCTCTGTGAAATCATATTCTCTTATTTTTCTTCTATTATTGTTCTAGTATTTCTATTACTAGGTCAAATAGTGGAGACAGGTAACATCTGCTTATAATTTCTCTCAATCTCCTTATAATTTCACCCAACCTCATACTTGGGGTCTCTAATATATACACTAATGCAGGCCTGTACAACATACGGACTTGCAGGCGATACATTGTGTAGAACTGTTTTACAACCTCTACATTTTTTCGTGGTCCACCTGAAATCCTTTGGTGGAAGTGGCCCACAGACCAAATGCTGTGTAGGCCTGCACTAACTTCTTCTTCAACACCCTCTTGTCTCAGTTCATCAACGTCTTAAATTCCCATGATTTCCCCCCGGCTATATTCATTCCCTCACAACTACATATCCTTGGATCTGATCATCACCCATAACTATTCCACTCCCCTATCACTCTGAAATACTTCCTGTGCAAAAGCTCTTATACATCAATATTTTCCTCTGCCTCACTCCTCCTACATGTATTCTTTCTCTTCCCCATAACTTCCTTTTATTCTTCCTTGGATATCACTAACTATAATTATTTCAAACCTTCTGTCTCCTGAAGTATCTATACAACCACCTCTTCCTCCCTTCCTCTCAACAAAGAATATAACCTACTTTGTGAAACACAGAGACCACAGTTTTGGAGCTCCTTCTTTTCCCCTACCCTATCCTTCAAAACCACTATTTATTACCCCCATTCTCTCTCCTTTATTCCAGTATCTGATGAAGAGGTGATTTTTTGTCTCATTAAGGCCAACCTTTCCAACTGTGCTCTTGCACTTATTTCTTCCAGGCCCTTTCTCCCTTTATCATTCCTTCTTTTTTTTTTTTCTTGTCATCTTCAATCACTTTTTATCCAATAGGTCTTTATTCAACACCTTACTAGGTCTTTTAAAAAACCTCCATAGCACTCTAATATCTTCTCAAGCTTTCCTTTTTTAAAAATGGTAACACTTTTTCAAAGTCAAACTCCCCATACATATATATATGGTAGTCCTTGTTTCATTAAGTGCTCAACATTACAAAAAAATCTTGTTAATATCAATATTCTCTCAGTGATGCTGAGTGCACTTCATAGAAAACCCACAGTCTCTGGGCAATTAAAATTATAAATGGAAAGTTATATAGCCAACAAAGGTAGGTTTCAACACACTGCCAATGACAACTTGGATGAAAATATTTCAATTCTTGAGAATGAAATTCTGCAAAAAAGAAAGGGGGAAGGGGAATTCCAATAAGTAAAAAAAAAAAAAATGAAGCTATCTAAAGAGACTGATGTGGATGCAAAGACAATCTCACCAACCAACTTAGATTTTAAACAGCTAGGTAGAGATGATAAACTTTGGTTGTTCTATTAACTTCAAGGATCAAATATAAATTCCTGTGTGCCAATTAAAGCTTTCATAACCTTTCTAACTTCATACATTCTTCCCCTTTATACTCTACAATCCAGGCAAACTGATCTCATACATGACATTCCATCTGCCTTTACATAGGCTGTCCCCTATGACTGGAAGGTGCTTTCTCCTCACCTGTGTCTCTTAGAAGTATTTTCCATTTATTTTGTTTTCTCCAAAGCTCAACTTTAATTATACTTCCCACATTAGACCTTTTTTTATATTCCCAATATGTTAATATCTTGCCCCTCCAAATTATCATGTACTGTATTTTATATATACTTAATAATATTAGCTCTCATTTACATAGTACTTTAAGGTTCACAAAGCACTTTATATAAATATCTCATTCCAATAATATGGAAGATAGGTATTATAATTATCTTCATTTTTACATGTGAGGAAACTGAGACAGACAGCAATTAGGTAATGTATACAGAGTCATAAATCTCTTAACTAAAGCCTGATTTGCTCTCAAGTCTTCCTGACACCACATCCAGTACTCTTATCTACTCTAGCAATAAGCTGTATGTCAGCAGGCAGAAACTGCTTCATTTTGATCTTTGTAGCCTCAGCACCTAGCATATTTACTGGCCTATAGCAGACACTTAATAAATTGACATAAAAGCAGGCAGCGGAGAATGTATACAGAAATGTGGTACTGTACCATAAAACAGTGCCATGAATACTAAAGAAAAAGGATTTTTTTTTGTTTTCCTATTTTTTAAAACTACAGTGGAGAAGAGGTTCAAAGAAGGAATAGGACAGCCACTCTAGGTAAAAAGGACAATGAAGGGGCGGCCAGGTAGCACAGTGAATAAGAGCACTGGCCCCAGTGTCGGGATGACCTGGGGAATCGAATCTGGGCTCAGACACTTAGCATCCACCCAGAAACACCTGGTCATGTAACCTTGAGCAAGTTACTTAACCCCAATTGCTTAGGGGTGGCCAAGTGGCTCAGCGAGTAAGAGCACCGGCCTCAGTGTCGGGATGACCTGGGGATCAAATCCGGGCTCAGATAACTTAGCACCACACCCAGAACACTGGCTGTGAAACCTTGAGCAAGTTACTTAACCCCAATTGCTAAAAAAAAAAAAAAAAGACAATGAAAATGACAACAGAAAGAGGACAAAGCTCTTCTACTGTATTTTACTTGTTTTCTCTGCAAAATAAAATTACTTTTGGACTGAAAAGACAGAACAAAAATAGCTAATTAGGAATTGAGACTAAAGGTTGGTAAAGGAATTTTTTTTTAAAGCCCCTAGTTCTCCTTGATAAAATCAAGTCACATGGTACAAATGAACTACATCCTTAGTTAGAGAACTGGTGGGTATGAACTAGCTGGGGGTGAAGGGACTTTTCTACCCTATTTCCTATGTAGACTTCCTACTTTCTGCTAAAACTGGTTCCTGAACATAATTTAAGATTGTTTCTCCTAATGTCCACAGTTACCCATTTTGCCACTAGATGGCAATCTCACACTGGCAAGATGAAATGCTAGTATGTTTACATGGAGTCAGCCAGTCAGAATATTTTACTTTTTCAAGTGAGAAACAGGTGAACCAAATCATACAGAGTCAAATAAAGGTATTTTAGGTCTTCATATAAACTCTGTAGAAGTTATAGATAGTGAGAAGAAACAGTTGTATATTTTTTCCCTAATCAAATATTCTATTTCAGTGTTTCTCAAACCATACTGCAAAGACCTTTACATTATTATGTTTTAAAATAATTTAAGAGGATTTTACTAGAAAGATTCTGCCAATTGTTATTTAGTCTAGGTGTTTTACCACTGTAGATAAGTTGAGAACCACTTCTATACTCTAAGCCAAACTGTTCTATTTACCTGAATTTTCTATCTCCTTGCAGAAATCAATTCTTGATACTCCTACATCATATGAGGCAATTTTTGGTTCTATTTTCATATATTCTTCATTACAATCCTATTCCAAGCCCTCAGTAGTAAAGAAGTTTGCTCTAGGACCTACAGCCTAGGTTCTGCAAAGCTATCCCAACAGGGTACAAAATATAACAGGTGCTTCCAAGCTACAAAGATTCAAGTATGACCCAGTGTGGTCTGTATGTCTGTCATCCCATTGTGGTTTAGTGAGGAGAACAGTGGATTTGGAATGAAAATCAAACAGCCAGATCCATCACCTGTGTTAGACTGGGTAAATCACTTAACCTCTCTGGTTCTCAGTCCTTTAATCTGTAAAGGAAGGGAGTTGAATTAATACATGGAATCACTGATTCAGAGACTGAAGGAACCTTAGAGGCCATCCTAGTGCAAACCCTCCATTTTATAAATCAGGATACTAAAGCCCAGAAAAGATAAATAACTTGCCAAAAGTTACACAGACAGGAGGTAATCAGCAAGGTCCTTTCTAGCTCTGAATCTATGAGAAGTTCAGAGAGGTTCATCACCAGAGTCACAATACAACGAAGTTTTGGCCAAAGCAGGTCATGAAATTGTCTCTAAGAGCAAATGGACTGCATCTGTGATTGAAGTCTTGGCTCATACAGCAGTCTTACTCTGCTGTGTCATGGCAGGTGATGACCAGGGATTGTTATCAAAGGCTATGCCAGCAGAGGATATCCTAAAAAAAAGTGCTTATCAAAATCAAAAGGGTTATCTGAAGACCACCTTAGCTAAGTTCAAACAGGCTCACCACCAGAAAGGTGGCTACCAGGCAATATTTACTTTTTTTTTTTATTTGGGGGGGCGGGGAGAGATAGGAAGGGAGAAAGGCAATAACTGTCAAAGAGAATATACTAAGGCAAGAAGCAATTGTGATCTTTATCTGGGAAAGCATTCACATCAATAAATCAGGGATTTATTAAAAGAAATGAAAAAAAATTTCACAAGTAAACATCTTATCTACACCAATTAAATAAGCACAACTGCATTTCAGTACTAGAAGAGACTTTAGAAATCTAATACAGTCTTCTTTTTTAAAATGAGGGAACCATGGCACTTGATCAAACTCATACAGCTAATCATGGAAGCAGCAGAGCCAAGAGTCAGATGCCCCTGACCCTCAAGCCAGCACTTTTTATATTGTATCTTGTGGCGTTTCACATGGCTCTTTCTGTTTTTGTAGTGTCCTTTATCTTTGGCTCCCAAACTTATTTTCCTAATTCTTTTTCTTCTCTACCACTTTTTCTCATCTTATTACCTCAGAGCCCAAGAGCTACAGAAAAAAAAAAGCATATAACAATGTAGTGCTTCCTAAAACCTGTGACTCTCCCTGTCAAAGTGGAAACCACAATTGTTATTTTCACAATCAAAATTTCTCCCGTTCCTACAAAGTTTAGCTATGTAAAACTTGCCAGGAAATGGCAAGGTTGCCTAATACCCCTCGTACAAAAGATCTGGAGTCGGGGTAAAATATGAGTTGTGTCATGTTCTCTTTTGCTTAATGCCATGTACACTGTACACAATTAAATATTTGTTGATTACTAAATCATACTTTCACTTACAAACAAAAATCATTACTCTAAAATATTTATTTCATTTACTATAAAATATATAAATATTTCTGGTTTTCCAATGTTGATTCAAAAAATGAGTGTAAGAGTGATTCTATACAAGTAGTTATTCTCTTCATATTTTTATAAAAATGAAGTTAAAGTTAAATAAAAACAACTGAAAATATAGGACTAAAATCTAAATGATATCTTCAAAGTAAAAAGCCAGAAAGCACATCGAAAGGATTATTAGCAAAATATGAATAACATACATTTATTACATCACAAACCACACTAATAACATTCAATCAACAACATTTATTAATAAGCACCTACTATGTGCCAAACAATGTTCTAGGTACTAAGATCAAAAATGTAACAGTCCCTTACCTGCTGGATGTTTTTATTTTACCAGGGGAAACAACAGGTGCATATACAGTTTAAGTATATACCCAATATATACAAACTAAAAAAACATCAGGGGGAATATAAGACTTCAATCAAAGTTAAGAAGGGACAGTGAAAGGATAAGAAAAAAACGCTGAAAGCAGCAGCAGCAAAGGCTTTATGTAGAAGATGGCACATGAGCTGAATTTGAAATAAACAGAGACTGAGTCAGAGGTGAGGAGGAAGTGCACTCCAGGTATAGCAGACAGGCAGTGTAAAGCCATTGAACCAGACAAAAGAGAAACAGCAAGAAGGCCAGTGTCAATGGATGGTGGAGTGGGTGAAAGGCTAGAAAGGTAAGGTGGGGCAAAATAAAGCTGAGAAGAGCTTTAAATGACAAACTGAGGAGTTTCTATTTGATCTTAAAGGCAAATAGGGAGCCTTTAGAGTTTATTGAATATCATGGTCAGACCTGAACTTCAGGAAAATAATTTTAGCAGCCATGTTGGGGAAAGATTTGAAAGGGGAGAGAACTGTCAGGAAAACCAGTTGAAAGGTTATTGCAATAATCAAGGAGATTATTATTATAGGGTGGTAGCAATATAGATATTATTATAGAGTGAATACATAGTGAATATCTATTGATATGTGAAGGGATAGAATGGAATATAATATGCTCTTAAGCTCCCTGATATTATTAAAAGGCATAGAGAACTAGAAAAGGATGTGGCCAATTGTGTATCAAAAATGAAAAAGCACCCAAATGCTTCACACAGCTTGTTGGGTCAATCTTCCATGGGGGATTTATGGAAGCAAAGCAGCATGGAATAAAGGATAGAAAGCTGACCTCAAAGCCAGGAATACCTGGATTCAAGATGCCTTTGACAAATGCCAGTTGTCTGAGCCAGGGAAAGTTATTTAATCATTCAGTACCATAGGCAATTCTCAAAGACTAATATTTATACCCTTCAACTACTAATGATGATGAATTCCAAAATATTAGTTCTTTACCTCATTTAATTCATTATTTCTTCTACCTTCAAAGCCAGCAAACACTGCACTCCCTTCTTTGCTAGGAGTCAAAGTAATAGGTGAAGATGATCCACTATGAACTGGGGTTTCTTCCAAAAGATGGGGGGGAGAAGAAAAATTAATTCAGCTGCAAATTATACATTCAATTCAATTAAACAAGTATACATTAAGCATCTGATAAAATAAAAAGCTACTGTCTAGATCTTCATAAACTATAAAAACTATAAGGAATAAACCTAAAATTGATAACTCAGTTATTAGTCAATTAATAATCACTGTGATACATACACACACATATATTCTTATTGTTTAGTAGGCTTTTTAGTTCATCTGTTGTTGTGGTGGTAGTGAGGTTTTTTGTTTTTATTTTTGGGGAGGCAATAAGGGTTAAATGACTTGCCCAGGGTCACACAGTTGTTAAATGTCAAGTGTCTGAAGCCTAATTTGAACTCAGGTCTTCCAGACTCTAAAGGCCAGTGCTTTTAGTCCATTTGTAACTTCCACCTCTATTGGCTTCATCCTCTATTCCATATCTCCATTTCCTTGACAGAAGCATACACTGTTCTAGATAGTGCTTGCTATGTTAAGATGTTGGGCCTAAAAGGTCCAGATAAAAAGGACTGAACTTGGCTGAGGTGAAACAAAGGGCTCAAGAATGCCTTTAACTAACTTATACAAAAATATCAATCTTCAGTCTATATATTTGCCTTAAAATCAGCATTAATAGGAATGAAGTCACTGAATTTACAAATCTCATAGGCAAAGGCAGAACTATATAACAACAAAATTAACATTTACATAGTGCTTTAACCTTTTCAAAGCATTTTCCACATATCTCATTTGATTATCATAACAACCCATCTATAACTATTAATGCCAGCAATACCCCCACCATTTTACAGAGGGGGAAATGGAGGCTGAGAGACTGATTTGCTCAAGGTCATACAAATAGCAAGTGGTAGGTGAGGCTTCAACCCCAGACTTCCATGAATTCAAGTCAATACTCTTTTATGCTGCCTAAGTTACTCATCTGAAAAAATGATTTAATTTCATTTTCCTCTGCCATAATTTAGAATGGCTATGACTTATGAAATGAAATGCTCAATTAACCAGTTTCGACATTCTCATCCAACCTCATATCTCTCACTATGCCCAAGCCCAGAACCCCAGAAAAACTACAGGGGCCAAGCTGTTTTCTTTGTGCCCTTAGGAATTCTATTTGTATCTTCCTAAGATTGTCACCCCCCTTTTCCCTCTCCTTAATTCTACATCCTCCATTTCTTTCATGGCTCAATTCAAAACTTGAGTTCTCTCCACGAAGTCTAACCTACAGTAATTTCTGATCTTTCTTTTAACAATGTTAAGTCTGGAAAAGATTTTATTACATGCTGCTTTGTACTTAACTATTCTCTAAAAGTTTCAGAGATAGAAAGAGACTGAGAGACAGGGAGAGAGAGAGACAGAGAGAGACATAGAGAGAGAAAGAGAGAGAATATCTTGACTCTTTAACAAGAATGCAAACTTCTACAGGGCTAGGAACCTGTCTTCTATTTTTATCTTCCTAGTAAAATGCTACGTATTCCATAAGTACTTAATAAAGGTTTGCTGAGTTGAATTATGATTTACTCACTCTAAAATGAAACCAGTTAGAGGAATCAGTAAATAATCCTTAAAATAAATCTTAAAATGTTTAAATCTAACTAGTTTTAAACTATGTTTTGTAAAAGTAGAAGAGTATCAGCAAGAAGAGCTTATGCACTAGGTTAGCCAAAATAAATAAAAAATCCAAAATAAAAGGTTTTAATCATTAAAAGCTATAAAGAGGGGGTGGCTAGGTGGCGCAGTGAATAGAGCACCAGCCCTGGAGTCAGGAGGACCTGAGTTCAAATCCAGCCTCAGACACTTAACACAAAAACTAGCCATGTGACCTTGGGCAAGTCACTTAACCCCAATTGCCCTCAAAAAACAATAACAATAAAAGTCATAAAGAGAATTATTTAATTAAAAAGTTTTAACCTACTCTTTTCCAAATGCAAAAATAGTTTTGGCATTGTGGCAGAGGTGTCAAGATGTCTTCGTTTAGGCTGTGGAGAAGCACTACTTTCAGACAATCTGTCACAGCTGGATGTGTGACGTGTAGAACGCCTTAGAGATTGTAACATTTCAGGCTCAGCTTTTCGCCTTTTGGGTGTTGCTGGCTCTCCTGTAGCAGGCTGACTGTCTGTGGACTGAGGAGTTGGTGGATTTAACAAGGGTGGACTTGGTGACAGTTCCTCCTGATTCCTAAAGAAGAAAAGTAAGAACTTTAAATATATTAGCCACCAATAATAACAAATGACTTTTTTGCAATGGGAAGATTTATGCCTTTAAATCATGTGCTATGATTATAAAGGAACACTGACACAAATGAAAATAATAAACATTGCTGTTATTTAGAACAGTTTAAATTTTTTTTTCAGTTGTTTTTCAGTCATGTCCAACTCTTTGTGACCCCATTTGAGGTTTTCTTGGCAAAGATATTGGAGTGGTTTGCTGTTTCCTTCTCCAGTTCATTTTACAGATGAGGAAACTAAGGCAAAAAAGGTTATACAACTCACCCAGGGTCATACAGTGTCTGAGGCTAGACTTGAACTCAGGAAGATGAAGTCTTCCTGATACCAGACCCAGCCCTCTATCCACTGTTCCATCTAGCTCTCCAGTTCATATTTATCTAGTATTTTATATAAAACACTTTACATACCTTATTTCATTTGATCTTTGCAATAAACCCATGAGATATTCTAATGAGTATTATCTGCATTTTACAGGCAGGAAATCAAAAGTTACATAGAGGCAGGTGTTATGATTGTGCCTATTTTACAGAAGAAAAGAAACTGAGGCAGACAGAAGTTAAATAACTTGCCCAGGGTCACATAGCTACTAAGTGTCTGAGGCAGACTTCAAATTCAGGTGTTCCTAACTCCAGGTCCAGGGTTCTATCTACTGAGCCATATTGACCAAAATCATTCAGAATATAAGTAACTAAACCAAGATCTCTGACCTAAATTCAGTGTTATTACAATGTATTATGATAAGCTTCTTCTATTACAAGATAAGCTTCTTATGGGCAAAAATTTTTAAATCTTTGTTTACTGAAGTCCCACCCGAGTGCACTGCACATAATAGGTACTTAAAAAGTATCTGTTCAATTGAAATACTTATCAGAAATACCTAAAGATTTTACAAGACAGTACTTCTTATGGGGAACTAAGAAATAGAGAGGAACAAAAGTTATGAACAGAGCAAGTACGAGGTTCTTTTTATCACATCACCTTACAAAGAGCTATAGTGTTTTTAGAAGGATTTGACCTAAGTTCTCTAACTGGAAATAAAAAATTTCATTGAAGTGCTATAGGAATATAATTTTAAAAAATTAGATTACACTGCATAATGTTCATCTTGATATCAAATCTAAAAGAATCACAATAGTATTCAGAAAAGAAATATCAAAGTAGTGGTTTTGCTAAAGAATGCACATGTGAGAAAATTACTTCAACTATTAAGTTTCAATCACTTGATCAAACTACTATACAGAACTTACCTATTTGTATTTGTTGCACTTTCCTTGATTGGAAGAAAAAATTTTGATGAAGTCACCTTTTTATATTGAGCTTGTTCATATGGATAAAGCAAAATCAATGGCAGTGTGAAATCAAAAGTTATCCTTAATCCATCAACCATTTCCTTACAAAGCTCAACACTGAAATGTTAAAAGAGAGAGAAATCGTTTTAAGATATTTTATGAAATACAGGCGTTAAACCTGGCACTGAAAAATTGAAAATATATAAATAAATAACATAAAAATGAATATAAACAGGTAAATTAAGTTCTGAATTTCCTTACTTTAATGAGGTCTCAAAAAAAATCCTCAAATTTTAAAACAGTATTTTGAATTTATATGGATCTAATGAATTCTATGTAATGACAATTTTATCACTAGTCTTTTAGAAGACAGTTAGTTAACCAGTGTTTTTATTTAGCCCTATTACTTCAATACTTCAGAAATATGTGACTTCATTCACATGGGTACTCATTAGACAACCTTTCTTAAACCTTAGTGGGCAGTCTTCATTTGTTGGTGTGGCTGAAAAAATTCATCACCTAGTGGCCAACCTTCTAAAGATGTACCTCTCTGAACTTAATTATACTCAGTTATTGGATGATATAGTACTTTTCTGGGCTGATATTTCACCCCTTTCTAAATAAAAACTAATACTTATATAGTATTTTAAGTTTGCAAAGTGCTTTACCTTTTTCATATCATTTGACCTCACAACAACTCCATAAGGTAAGTACAATGGATGTACTTATCCTCATTTTACAGCTTGCTTACAGAGGTTAAGTGAAATGCTAATATATATATATTTTTTTTGTCAGGAGCTGTGACTTCACTGATGTAGAAAACTCTTGCTACCAATGCAAATCAGGCATCATTCTGCAACTTACATTCATGGAGAGCCTCAGACTCTGAGATGTCAAGTGACTCGGGTCAAGTTCACATAACCAAGTTTTCCAGACTGCAGATGGCAGCATGGAGCTGCCTCTTGGTAACTTTGGAGTCTGCAGGGCTTTCACTCCACATAATGGAGTAGTCCCAGAGTAGGACTTTAGTGGAGGCCTATAGGCTAAATGTTGTCAAACTAAAAAAGGCTAAATTTTCAGAAACAAGAACGAAACAATTTAGTTAAGTGGTGAAGTGGATAGGAACACTGGACCTGGAGTCAGGAAGATGAAGACTTGAGAAAGCACATCTGGCCTCAGTCACTTACTAGCTGTGGGACCCTAAATAAGTCACTTCACCTTGGTCTGCTTCAGTTTCCTCATCTTTAAAATGGGGATAATAGTAGGAACTATCTCCCAAGGTTGTTGTGAAGATAAAATGAAGTTATATTTGTAAAGTGCTCTGCAAACCTGAAATGTTATATAAATGCTATAATGATGTGTCAATGTTAGTAAATTAAATTGGTAGGGAAAATACATATATTATACAAGCCACAAAGTACCATACTGACAAATTACCATATTTAACAAAATACACAGTAACCATTATATTTAAAACTAGCAATTTGTGTATCTAGAGTCACACTTGGCTTAGGAGGATAATGTTTGTTCTTTGGCACCACTTTTGGCTTCATGAAATGGTGTGGCAGTGGCTTGAACAGTGTGGTCAAAAAGTGGTGCCTGTCTGCCGAAGCCTGCTATGCTACAGAATCATCAGAGAGCTTCTACCTCTCTTGCATGTTTTAACATTTCTTCCTTTTCAGCCACCTCAGTTTACTGAGGGCATACTCATTATGGTGACATGAAGATGCATGACAGAACTACTACTACAAATGTGCTTTGAAGCTGAACCACAGAACCCAAACTGAACCACTCCTATAGCTTGGGGAATCCTCCTTCCCAACCCACCTCTTTTCTGCAGTACAGAACTTAAAATATCTGAAACACAAGTGGCTTCCCTACCCCCACTATCTGAATTCCCCTCTCTACCCTACAGAACAATGCCACATTTCAGATGCAGTATGACTTACTTTTTTTCTGGTGGGATGTAATGCACATTCATGTTCACATGTGGAGTGGTTTGGTGGTGACGAGATCTTTCATTGGCTGAGAAAGCTGCATTGATGGCAAAATGTTTCACATATGATTCCAGGATGGTTATTATGTTAGTTTGGCATGGAAGTTTTACAAGCTATAAGAAACAAACATTTAAACTGTTAATCATCCAAATAATAACAATCATTATTTCAATGACTGCAAATCACTATTACTTCCTTTTTAGCAATTTTTAAAAAGCACTGACTTAAAAGTTATTCCACCTCAGTTTCTCTACCTAATTATTTTATTCAAGTAAACCTTCATAGAGAAACTACTTGAAAAATATAGGTAGGTAACAAAAAAGAGGAAAAAGTTCCAATTTTCCTGCCATATTTTCTCCCATATATAGCAACCAATTAACTACATTTCTATGATGACTACAATGTAAATATCATGAAGTAGCTATAATGATCATTTTTAAATGACTATGATGTATAGCTGTAAACCATGAAACAATATAAGTTCTAAAGAATTAAAGTTGTGGGCACCACAAAGAGCAATAGAAAGATAGTGGACTATTTGTCAGAGATGATGTAGAAGTGAGTCTTGTTCAAATATAAGCTGGAATAAATGACCTCTAAGGTATCTTTGAACTCTGAAATATCTTAAGACCATACAGGTAATTAGGGGAAAAATCAGAGCTAGCACTTTAAAATACTGTTAAATATATTTTGCTACAAGAATTATTTTTAAAATTAAACTTTCAAAAACTACAATTTTTCTACCCTCAGAAGTTTTCCTCAGCTACTGTTAAGATTAGTTAGATATATAACTGGCCGGGTAACCTTGAGCAAGTTACTTAACCCCAATTGCTTAAAAAAAAAAAAAAAAGATTAGTTAGATATAACTCAAGCAAGTTTAAAATGTAAGCTGCCCCCCAATTTATATCTTCCTTTGCATACACGTTTTCTCCTGTTAATATAGTAGCAATCTTCTTCAAGTTTCTTCTTCAAAACTTCAGGTATTTCTATACTTATTGTTCTTTCTTCCATGTCCCTTTTTGTATGAAACTCCTGTTCTTCTTTCTATAATAATACAAATCCATTTTTAACAGTTTAATATGCAACAGTAGGAAGTTTTTTTTTTTACTGCAAAATGATAATACCTTCCATGAGAGATATCAGAATTTATGAATTCTTAAAACAGCTCAAACCCTAATCATACATATTAATGACCCAAAGGTAACTGTAGCTCTATAGTTTTTCTGTTACTTGTTTAGCACTGGGGACTAAGTTCTCAGTAACCAGAGAGAAAAATGAAAAAGGCCAGAAAATGGTGTCTGATGCCTCCAGAAACAATAAAACAATTTCACAACCTAAGTAAATGGCTGCAGGCCGTATCACCATTTGTCAGACACCACCGACTTGTTCCTCCTCACCTCAACCATCATCTTACACAATAGACCTGAAAACTGGACCTCTATACCCAGGTCTTCCAGAAACTACATGCACTGACCTTGAGAAAATGTATCTGTTATCTTTGGAGCTCCCACCCAATCCAGCTGACTAGTCAATGAGTGTGTATAAACTGGCCAACTTAAGCTAATTATACTGAATGATCATTCTACACTTCAGACTATGCTTCACCTTCACATCCCCTTCAGACCATCTCAACCTTAATCCCACTTTCCACCTCTCCAGAATAAACTCCCTTTCCTGAACATCATTGCCCTCTATGCCTTGTCTTCTCTTATCAGAATATAAGCTCCTCGAGGACAGGGATTTTCTTTTAAAAAAATATTTGTACCCTCAATGCTTAGCGCATTGCCTTGCAGGTTGTACATTCACTTTATTTCATCATTCAACTATAGAGACAAATTTTCAAAGGTGGCATTTTTCACACTATAAGGGAAAACTATTCATATTTAAAAGTTACTTAGAAAGATTTAGTACTTGAACAAATACCTTTAGACATCTGAATAAATGCAAAGAACCAATAATACATCCAATACAGTATCATAAATAATGTAAACCCTTTCTACAAAGTCAAGTAAAATTTGAAGAGAATTTTTTAAAATTATATTTGTCATTAATCATATTTGAAAAATTCTTTTACAATAAATTTGTTTTCTTACTTCTAAAATATATTTTAAAAGTTTTTAAATTGTCTTAAATTTTTACCATTTCTGTTTTTTCTTCAATGTCGCTTTCTTCACTCCTTATTTCCTCATCTGTTTCTTCACTACTATCATCAGAAGAGCTACTTATGGCTATATAAAACAAACATAAATCATATTTTATCATTATCTTATATCCCACTAGTCTATCTAAAATTGTAGTCATCCAAAAATCTTCACAAAAAAAAGCTTTCAGTTTATAATTTATTGAAAAAGAAGCTGATTTTTACAATTCAGCGTTTGAGATCATAGGGCTTCCTCAGTGAGATTCATGTTTACTCAAAAAAGAGCAGCCAAACAATCCATATAGGAAAAACTAAACAGATAAAACATGTTTGTATGCATCTTATGAAATGGGATGGTCAATGCACTGAGTTGGTACCTCTCATAAATGTAGACATGACAGGTACTACAGACTTATAATGAGCTCAGCCCACAACAGAAGAGGAAAAGTACAAACTGTAATGCATTTGTACTGCCAAAGATCCCAACAGGTACCCTCTCACAAGAGACATCATTTCAACACTAATGTTCTCCCAGGGATGATAAGGTATAGTTGTGAAGCTTGTTAATAATATCACAATTGCTGAAAACTTAAAAGTTGTGGGTGACCCAAAGGAAAATGGAAAGATTATTGGTGGGGAAAAAAGTAAGCTGCAATTCTTTCCAATTATATTTATGTGTAAGAATCTGTATTAAGAATATAAATGAGGAGGAAATATATGATCAGAAAATTAGGAGAATTGGTCATACAGCAAAAATGCAGGATAAAAGGTGACACTTTCCCAGTGCTGTAAAATATAAAAAGTTCTAGAAATATGTTTCCAACATAAGCAAGAATTGTACAGGATTAGAAAGTTAGGCTGGGTTATGATCTGCATTAACAGATAGAATCTTCTTACTAATGCGATCACAGATACATTCAAGTATTTAAGAAGTAGTAGGAGTTTTTTCCTTAATTTTCAAATAAAACACTCAAGTGCCAAATGACACAGTTTAACAAATACCTTTAACAAATAGAAATCTTACATAAAATAAGATTCTGTGGCTGAGTACTTAATCATATTTCACTCAAACACAGACACAGAAAATGCTAAGTGAAACATATCAGAACCTGAGAAAGAATAAAGAAAAAAAGATGGAAAGGCAATGGGGAGAAGCAGGGAGATGAATGAATTGTGATGGAGAAGCACTGATTCTTATGTACTGGATATGTAAAATATTAATATTTTGTCCAATCAGTTTCAAATCATTTCACATCCATTATCTCCTAATAATTCACATTTATTTAAGGCTTTACATAAACCATCTTATTTTGAACCTCAGCAGTCCTAGAAGGTAGGTTTTGCAAAGGTTTTTACTTCCACTAAATAGATGAGAAAACTGACACCTAGAGAACTTAAGTTACCTGCACTTACTTCTCCTATGTCCAACGTTCCTTACACCATGACACATCTATGTGGGTGGTTAAGTCTAAGAAAGTAAACTTATTATTTAGCATATTAGCCAACTCACAGTTTTCATCATTTTCATCTTTTTCCTCAGCAGGAAGACTTTTTAACACAGAGTCAACACCAGGCAACCTGCAGCGTCTCTTCTTCCTTCCTTTTCTTCTCCTAAAGAAGATAAATCCAATTGAACTATATCTAAGTGAATTTAGCAACTTAAATAGAAGAAATGAAAAAACAGTTAAAATACAAGGTTAGTGGTTAATATCAGTTTTTAATATCCTAATACAGTCATTATAAATACTCCATCAAATGATTCACGTTAAATGGCTCCACGTTCATTTAAATATGTTTAAAATGAAATGAGTTAAGCAAATGTTCATTTTTCATATATTAAATCTACAACACATCACTTTAAGATAAAAAAAAATTTACACTGACATGAATTGAAAATACTTACATGCGAGCTACAGCTTTTCTTGCCAATTTACGTTGTAATCTACGATTTTCATCTGTGTCACGAAGAACATGATCTTCGGCTGCCCATCTATCCCAGCTGAGGAAATAAATGGAGAAAAAATGACTAGAAATAGCCAAAATTCTAAAATTATAGTAAAGCCAACCCTAAAAAAGCAGGAGGGGGAGGGGGAAGAAGGGATATGTCATGGATTTTTTTTTTCTCAATTTCAGAAATATATTCAAGTAGTTTAAAATCAGAAAGTAGTTAAATAATTAAGAAATTAAGTCTTTAAAGTATATTGAAAGATCAAAATTCCTTAACTATCCACACATTTTCAAAATATGTAATCTGCTGTCATTCTTTAGAAAATGAAAACACAATTATTCCTTTGTAAAGAGTGTTATTAAAAGTTTTTTGTTTGTTTTTTAATGTTTTTGATAGTCCCATGATACATTTGTTCTGGAGTATACACTTACCTTCTGTTCCAACCATTAAAATGGATCAGATATTCTGGGATCTTTCTGCCCTTCTCATCTTTCCCAACAATAACATCAACAATCTGAAATAGGAAAAAACAGATGAGATATCATTTATAAATTAGGAGGCATACATCAGAAATTATAAGCCTCATCAGAGTGACCAGTCATAATTTTTAACAGGTTTCTCTCATTTTTTAAATCTGTGCCGAAATGACAATTTCTTCCCAAATTTCCGTTTTTTTTTTCTTTAGTGGATGCATCCCACTAGGAATAGGAAGTATCCACCCAACTACCTTCTAATTGGTCTCTATGGATTTTAGTCAGGGCTATTTTCTTCACCCCATTGGCCAGGGAACCTATCATTAAAAAA
The DNA here is from genome assembly GCF_028583685.1 of Petaurus breviceps papuanus. Classification (NCBI taxonomy): domain Eukaryota; kingdom Metazoa; phylum Chordata; class Mammalia; order Diprotodontia; family Petauridae; genus Petaurus; species Petaurus breviceps. The sequence goes on from NW_027187269.1 coordinate 3,734,683, forward strand.
ACACCAAACTACAGGCAGGACAACTTGGCCTCAGCCCTGGGAAAGTCTGGGAGATGTAGTCCCTGGGACTCCACCTCTTCCAGGCTAGACTTGGATATTCTAAGCTAACTCTTTCAACTTTTTCTTTCCTGCTCACCTCCAAGAGAAGGCCCACAACTCCCACTTCCCTCTCGATCACAACATACCCCCTCTTCCCTTAAACTGGAGAATTTTTTCCCAGCACAGCCCTGTCACAGGCTTCAAAGATTTGGGAGCGGAAGCTACGTGGTTACTCAGGGGCTGCATCATAGAGGAACATGTTGGGGGCGCCCGTTTTAAAGTCATACAAGGCAGGCAGCCACAACGGAAGGGCCCTGGGAGGCCCTGGGAGGACAGAAGCTGCCATGAGACACGGCTCTCGGAGAGAAAAACACCAGGGTGATGCAAGCAAAGGGGGGCGGACGAAGGATTGCTAAAGAGATCATCGAAAACATGCAGCCAGGCCTGAAAGCCGGTGTCAGGGTGAGCAGAGCTGTGCAGCCAGGGGGCCGCTGGGAATGCTACAAGTGAGCTGGAAGAGAGGAAGAGGAAAAATTTAAATTTGCATGTCACTCATCCCTTTTCCTACCTACAATCAGAGCTATGCCTTAGGCTTCCCCTAAATCAAGACCCCAGTTCTTAACTTGGGTTCTGTGAACTTGGTGGTATAATATCTGTGTGTGTATACACCTACCCCCACCCCACCCCCCCCACACACATAGAGACAGGTAGAGAGACAATATAAATTGATAGGAGACAGACAGATGAGAAATACAGACAGGGACAGATGATTTAGATGGGAGATAGAGATAATATACTTATAGATGGATAGATCAGAGTTATATAGAGATAGATGAAGGATGGGATATATGTATGAATAGGTATAGATAAAGAAATAGATGGCTACAGCTAGATATGTTAATATGCCTGGTTTCCTTTGTCATGATACATTAAACCAAAGGGGTTCAGGACACTAAATCAAGCCTTGGTGGAGCTTAAGGTTTGCAAAGTACTTTACAAGTACAATCTCATTTCCTCCTCACAACAACCCTAAGAGGTAGGTCCTATAAATGTCGCCATTTTTACAGATGAGGAAACCGAGGCTGAGAGGTTAAGTGACTTGGCCCAGAGTCACAAACAAATATTGTTAATTTAGACAATCCGGCTGCTATAAACTCAGAGTTCCTAATTCCCACAATTTTTTTAACTTCAGAGGAAACCACCCGTGGGAGAATTTTACTCCTGTCTACTGCACACGCCACTAACGTGCGTGGAAGAAACACGCAAAAAAAAGGGTGGGGTAAAAAAAAGCACAAGCGGGTAGTTAAAATTTCCTTAACGCGGAATGCTTTTCCACAAGTAGCTAGCAAGGTGCGAGATCACACACGGTCCTGCGCAGCCACAGGGCCACCCTCTGGGTTTGGGGGGAGCGCGGGGGAGAGGGGATAAAGGGTGCTGGGTGCCGGCGCTCGCCCCAGCTCTTGACAGCCTCAGGAGCCGCAGCCCCTCCCACGGCCCGGCCCAGCCCCGCCCCTCACCGCCGCGCGCCCCCCTCGCGCTGTCCTCCGCGCGGCGCAGGAACCTGCCGGCCGGCTTGCTTCCGCGCGCGCGCAGCTCCCAGCGCCAAGCGCGGTTCCCCCGACCCACCCATCCACCCGAACGGTTGGCGCCGGTCCGATGCCACCGGCGCAGTTGGCGCCCTTTCATCGGCACCGCCTGGAAGGAGCACGTCATTTTTCTCCCCGCTCGGTCCCCAAAGCTTCGTCCTGACCATTCCCAGCCCTGGGGAAACCGCGCACCCATCTCCATCCCCTCTCCTCCCTCGCCCTCCGCAGGCGTCCCTTCCATCCTTTCCCTCTGCCTCCCCCCTCCCTCCCGCTCGCCCCGTTCAGTGGCACCTTGGCATCGTACAGGACTCGCGCCTTAGTGGGGTCGGGCTCGAAGCACAGCACTTTCTCCCCTGACTGAAATTTAAATTTCATTCCCCCGCACGAGCTCATTTGTTCATCGTGGCAGAGGGAGAAAATCCAGGTCGCTAGGAGCAGTGTGCGAGGTGGGGGTGGGGTGCGGTGCGGTGGGGGGGCCGGGGGGGGGGGGGGGGGGGGGGGCGGAGAAAGAGACTGCTCCGTCCCGGATTTTACCCCCTCCCGCCTTGGCCCTCCCTCGGCTCCGCCTCCCGCTCAGGCTGCGCTCCTGCCTGCCCCTCGGCCCCCCCCACCCGCCCAATCTCCCTGGCTCGTTCCTCCCTCCAGCTACCTGGCCCTCGCGAAAGCGCGGCGCGCACGCGCTCACCCACCCCTTTTTTATTTTTACGCCGCCGCCGCGCCGACGTCGACGGAGGTGGGGAGGGTGAGGGGGGGGCCTGGAGGGCCGAACTCCCCCCTCCCAGAGGAGAGGTTGAGAGGGTCGCGAAGATCTGCGGGTTGCCCCGGGCTACTGAGCATACCCGAAACCCTAGGCCGGGTTGGGAGGGGGGAGAAGAGGTGCGAGGACTTTTCCATTCCGGGCCTTGGCCGCAGCCCGGAAGAACGCAGGGTCTGGTGGGGAGTTGGGGGGAGAAGGGGACGGGCCGGAGCCCTGAAGTGAGCTCGTGACGTGTCGGCGCGCCAAAGTCTTCGAGCTAGGACGCGTGCACGGGTGCCGTTTGCTAATAGCCGCCGTGCTGCTGGGACCTCGGTGCCCAGCGTGTGGTTATGCTGCCTCCGCGGCCCTCCCCGAGCCCTGGCTTTGCGCAAACGCAGCCTCCCTTCCCTCTCCCCTTTAAAAGGGGGAAGTTACATTTTTAAAAAGGAAATTTACAGTTGAAATCGAGTAGTTATGAAGAATGGGAGGGTTCGCACCTAAGATTTGCAACGCTCCTGGAATTTCCCAAAAAATGCTTATGGACAGCGTGGCCAAATAAAGGAATCCCGGTGTACGGGAAGGAGAGCTGCCCAGGCTGACCCTCCACATCCTTTCTTGTACATATTTTTGATACATACGTACAGAAATGTACATGTCTCCTGTTCGATTGCATGCTGCTCAACATGTTTAACCCAGACAATGGAAGCTTCTTGAGGGTAGGAAATACACATAAGCCTCATGCCCACAAGCATAATTAAAGTACGATAGTGGGCTGATTGCAATGACACTTTAACTTTTCCTTCTAGTCTGAACAGCATGGAGTAGTGGGGAAAGTATCTATTGGATTAGTGTCCAAGAACCTGGATTTCCAATCCAATCCAAAAAAAACCATTTATTAAGTGCCTACTATGTGCCAGGCACTGGGATGACTACTAAGCAAGGGATGGGGATACAATTAATAAAAAGGAAGACAGCCCCTGCACTCTAGGAGCTTAAGATTTAATGGAGGAGGAGGGCAGCCAAGGGTATGCAATGCTGGAGTTGAAACCAGGTAGAGCAGCAGATATAAAGTGGAGTGAGTTTAAAATCCATTTTCTGACCTTCATAAAGGAAGGTTTTGGGAAGAATTTGGTTCTCCATCCCCCGGTTCTCCATCCCCCAGCCCTCCAATTAGAGGGGAGAGGAGACTGAGGAAGGATGTGAGTCTTTGTTTCTCCTCCTACATTCTTATACCAGTCATTTCACTGGAGTCTTAGTTTCCTAACGTGTAAAAAGGAGGTGATTTTTGCCTTTTCCAGAAAGTTTTAAGAATCGTGAGATAACAAGTGTGAGTGCACTCAAAGTTGTATACAAATGTATACAAAAACAGGCATCTGGAGCTTGTGCCAAGAATAGTTTTTCCATAGAAACAATTTTATCAATAGTTCAACACCATTCAATTCAACAAGAATTTATTAAGAGCAATGTCTGTACTGAAGATACAATGGCAAAAAGGGGAAACAGTCTCTGACCTCAAGCTTATATAATACTTAGGTAAACAACGAGTAAATATAAGTACTGTACAAAACAGACAAAAAATATTTTCCTGGACAAGATGCTAATTTGAGGAACTGGTGAAGGCTTCTGCTGTAGGAGGTTATTTTTGTGTTAAGCTTCGAATGAAGTGTGGAAAGAATTACAGGTGAGGAGGGAAATGCCTGTCAACAGGGTGTGGCTAACCCATGGTATATAGATATAAAGGAATATTATTGCACTGAACACAAAATGATGAACATAAAGAATTTTTAAAAAAGGGGGAAGACTAGAATGAATTTAAGTAGAGTGAAATAAGCAAAACAAGAACAATTTACACATTGACCACAAGCAACTAAAAGAAACAGGGAAGAAGCATTTATGAAGCCCCTCCTGTTTGCTGGAAGTGACCAGGTAGGTGGCAAAATGAATAGAGTAACATCCCAGGAATCGGGAAGATTTATCTTCCTAAATTCAAATCTGGCCTCAGACATTTACTGTTTGTGTGACCCTGGGCAAGTCACCCTGTTTGCCTCAGTTTCCTCATTTGTAAAATGAGCAGAGAAGGAAATGGCAAACCATTCCAGTATCTTTGCCAAGAAAACCCCAAATGAGGTCAGGATGATTAGGACATGACTGAACAACAAAAACTTGAAGGACCCTGCAAGGTGCTAGGGATATACAAACACAAAGAATGAAATAATCCCTAGTCTCAAGTATCTCAAATTCTAACAGGAAAGAAAAAGTACATCTATAAGTGTACAGAGAACAAATATAAAGAACAGGGAATGTTTTTGCCTTCTTTGTTTTCCCAGCACTTAGCACAGCGTCTGGGACACAGTAGGCACTTAATAAATGCTTATTGACAGGAAATAGAGGAGGAGAGGTGGGAAAAGATAAGGAAATATATAGTGTAAAAGGAGATGTTTGTGTCTGGAGAGACAGATTCTGGAGTCATCCATGAGGATTGAGTGTGTTCCAGGGCAATAGGGGCAGTGAAAAGGCTTGGGGTTTAGAGATGGAGTGCTGTGGGTCAAGGTACAAAGAGATCAATCTAGATCGCAGAGTACAGGAAAAGTAATGTCCAATGAGACTGAAAAGATTGGTTGGGGCTTAGTTGTGAAGGGGTCCAAAAGTTAAGCAGAAGCGCTTATATTATATCCTATAGGCAAAGGGGGAGTTTATTGAGTAGGGGAGTGATATGTGATTAAGGAAAATCACTTTGATAGCCCTGGGGAGGACAGACTTAAGTGATGAGAGATTTGAGTCAGGAACCAATTAGGAGTTGTTGAAATAATCTAGTAGGGAAGAACTGAAGGAGAAAGTGGTGATTGTGTGAATAGAGGGGATTCATCAGACAACTGAGAAACCTTTGCAGGAGTTCAGAACTCCAATCAATACAGTGATTGATCACAACTTCAGAATATGAAAGATGAAACCTAACTCCTGACTCTTGGCAGAGTAGTGATGCATAGACTAAGGGACGTAATGAGATATTCATTTTCAGACACTTAATTTATTTTACTTAACTATACTAATTTATTATAAGGGAAGTGATGAATTAATGGGTAGTGATAAAGATGCAAAAAAAATTATCAATATGTGTTTTTAAAACAGGAAAACAAAAGCTTAGAGAGAACACAAATGAAAATTACTACCTTGTTAAAAGTTATAGGTACCTATATGCTTTTTAAAAGCTACAGGTACCTATATACTTTTTAAAAGCTACATGTAACAAAAGTTTGCAGCTTTAGGTGCAATCTCTGTTTTTTCACTCTTTGTATATTATGTTTGTGTTAAATTATTAAGTTCATAATAAAAAAGTATTTAAAAAGAAGACATAACCCCTTGGGAAACTGGGGTTTTGCCTGTAATTTTGTGTAAATATCTTGAAATATATACTTAATTAACATGTTTGGTTTTATTTTAATAAAATATCTACAAGAAATTTTTTTGTCCAGACCTATAATTTTTATTGGTATGGGAAATTCTTGCTGAGGTAACTAACAATGCAGAACACTTAGTGATCAATAACTCTTTTGCATCTTACAATCTTAGAGATATGTGTGACAATGGGAGTTTAAATGATTTATCCAGAGCTTATATGTTTCACAGGACATGAACTCAGACCTAACCCCCCATGCCAGTTTTCTATTCACTGTACCACATTGCCTCTCATCTGAGATGAGATTTATTAGATAAATAAGCTCCTTTCGAGTAAGGATTATCTATTTCATTCATTGTATTTGTATGCCAAGAGCTTAGCACAGTCCCTGGCAAGTAAGCAAGTGCTTAAAAATATGTGTTGATTAAATATGTTATAAATATAGCTCTACTAACTGTATCATATGTTAGGAAAACCATTGACAAGCTGGAGTGTGACCAGTAGAGGAAAGACCAGGATGCCTGTGGAGAAATAGGAATGAATTCTGTGATGACAGAATGACAGAATCAGGGAGTATAGAAAGACATTTGAGACTATCAAATCCAATCTGAAGGTGACCAAGACTCAATGTTAGACAACTAGCTGTCTAGTCTTTTCTTAAAGATCTTTAATGAACAGAAACTCACGGACTCCTTGGGCAGCTCATTCTTCTCATGGATTCTTTCATACATGATGATTTTGAGCCCTTGGCAGTCTTAATAATCCCCTTAATAAAAGGATATGTTTCTGTGATGTTTGGATTTAGTCAAAGGGCCACACCTGAGGACCTACATGTGACCTTGAGGCCACAGGTTCCTCACACCTGCAAGACCACTCAGGGCATCCTTCTCTGAATGCTTTCCAGCACTTGAGGACAAATTGAAGAAACTGTGGATGTTTAACCAAGAAAGAGAAAATTTAGTAGAAACATTCACAATTTTCAAATATTTGAATAATTCTTATGCATTGGTATAAATCCTAGCAGATAGCAGGCACAATAAATGTTTGTTCCTTGATTGATTGATGTGGAATAGGGATTTAATTTATGCCGCTATGTCCCAGAAGACTGAACTCGAACCAACAAGAGGAAGTTACAGGGTTTGATTTTTTTAATTCAGCTTTTCCTAAAGAAAGGGGTGCACTAAAACCCTTTTCAAACTTTAACTGGTCATATCTGCATATGAAAGGGCCAGGAATTCTCTTAGGCTGGGAGAAGAAACCTCCACTTAGGGCTTATCTTTTGTATAGGCCTTTTCTGTCTTATTCATCTACTTGGGAGAACTAAAAAGACAAACATTTGAGGAACCCCAAATCCTGGAACTGTTCAGTAGTTACTGAACAAATGACCTTTGCCTGGCTTATAGGTTAGCACTCAGGAATGGAATTCAGCACCATTAGCTAGCTAGAGTGAGGTCTCCAGTAGAAAGACTCAAGCTACCAGATCAAGTAAAGAAGTCCCAAGAAAAGAATAAACTTGAAAGCATAAGTAGCTGACAGGACTCTGTTCTTTCTTCTTTGAAAAAAAATTTTAAAAAAGGTGGCTAGTTGATACAGTGGATAGAACACTTGGCCTGTAGTCAGGAAGATCTGATCTGGGATCCAATGCATTAGCTGTGTGATCTTAGGCAAATCAATGAACTTTTGTCTACTTCAGTTTCCTCAACTATAAAATGGGGATAATGATGCCTCCCTACAAGGGTTGTTATGAGGAAGAAATAATGTTTACAAATCACTTAGCATCATGATGGGGTACCTGGGGTCTAAATCAATTTGTAAAACCAATTTGTAAAACCAGTTTGTACAATTGTAATTGCAATTTGTATCGTAAAATTGTAATCTGTAAAATCCCTTTCCCAGCCTCAAACTCTGCCCCTTCCCCCTATCCGAACTCTGCCTAGGCAACAACTTGTGACTCCTTTGTTCTTACTTAATCTCTTCAAGTCTCCTCCCATCAGGCCCAAATCTCATCTAAACTATCTATGAACTCAAGTTCCTCTCCAGCAGCCTTTATCTATGCACTGAGGTCCCTTCCTTCCGGTCTGCCCTGACAATGGCAGCTCTACCCTTTAAAAGTAAACGCATATAGCCCTCTAACTCGAAGGTCACCTAAAGGACTCTTGCCTGCTTCTCATAGAAGCCTAACAATAAACTTCTACAACTCTCACTCCAATTAAGCCTGAGACCTTGAATTCTTTCCAGATGCTATTGCAGGTTTTCTGGTCTTAGGTAAGATCAGAGTTCCTGCTGAACCTATTGGGAACTACCCCTCATCAATAGTACCTAGAAAATAGTAGGTGCTTTATAAATGCCATCTATTCTTTTTTTTTTTTTTGAGGGCAATTGGGGTCAAGTAAGGTGCCCAAAGTCACATGGCTAGTAATTGCGTTAAGTTTCTGAGGTCAAATTTGAATTCAGGTCCTCCTGACTTCAGGGCCAGTGCTCTATTCACTGTGCCACCTAACAGCTCCTGCCATCTATTCTTAAAAAGCTTGCCACCTGGGGGTGAGATTCTCCTCCTGGGAAGATCAAGCCTCAGCAATCAAAATTCTGAGGAAAAAAGGCAGGAGAGGTATAGTTTCTAGAAGATGGTTTTGCATTTTTTAAAAGAATTAAGAAAAATCTACATGCTTTATTTAAACTAAAAAGAACATGACAACACCTGCTCTTCTCTTGAAGAAGAGCTAGCCAAGAATGTCAGCTGTGCCAGAAAATAGAGACTCCATGAAAGCAGTGTTCAAGAGACTCTATGAGTTGAGTGGAGCAAAATCCAGCAGAACAGAGTCTGGCAGTGGAAACTGCAAGTTCAGCAGGGCAAAGTCAGGTAGAAACCACAAGACTAGCTGGGAATATATTACACCAGTGATTCATTTCACGTGTGGGTGGCACTAGATGGCAGCTAAGTTCCCTTCTAACTCTCAAATTCTGTGTCTGTCATTCTAAGAAGCAGGCTTAGAGGAAGCATGAATTGCCCCTTCTATACAAAAATCTTTGCCACATGCATTCCCTGTATGTGTACAGCGGCCATAAAAGTTCCTATACATATTCCCTTTCCCCACTGAGGCTATTTGTGGTAGATTGTGATAGATTGGGAGAAGTGGTTTAATGCTCTTTTTCATTAAGTGTCTTTTCTCTGAACTAATTGTGTCCTTTGGCTGACTGTTCCATAAACAATATCAGTGAAAGTTCATGGGTTATGAATTTGGGAGGGCAGACCCATAAAGCACCTTAAACCTGGGGCCCACCCTACATATGTAGATGATAAAATAATAATTTCAGAGCTAGGAGGGAACTTAAAAAGTCAGCTGAATATAATAATAATACATATTTGTTGAATTATTTGAGGTTGGATAATACATTAATATGTATTAAATTAATAAATAAATGCACATGTGCCCAGAACAAGTCCTGTTTTCTCCACTTTCCTTTTAACATCCCCAATGAGTTTTAAATGCTGTAGAAAAAATGTTGAGCACTAAAATAATTGGAAGTACCTGCATTTCTTTATACTTCTGTAACTGATGCGGCCTGCACCTGTGGCACATCAAATTAGCATCAGTACAGAGTATATTATGTCCATACAATCTGTATTCACAATCACATAATCATAGTGTGTGTAATTCTGTGGTCTATATGAGATTTAGAACCATAATATGGATCTTAGCTAGATTAGGAAAGCATGACTATTAGAATGCAGAAGGAAGTTCACTAGGGAATATTGGATTTTCATTTGAAATTGTAAAATTATACACCATGTAGGGTATTGCTTTTAAAAATATTTTGTTTTTAAAATCATATCAAGCTAGCTATTAGTTTCCAAACACCCAAGCCTGCAAGATTTGAAACAAATAACAATGAAAATATTAACCAAAGTTTGTAGTAAGAATAACATGCCAAGTTCTAAATGTCTGGTCCACCTGAGATTTATCTTATATGCTGTTTATAAAACTGTGAATGATTTTCCAAGTTTGGCCTTAATCTATGTCACATCATCAGACTTTGCTATTATGTTATAAATAAATACAATTTCTTCTATAAATTCTGTATTCTGAATTATTATTGACCCCTTACTGGGAAATAACATTCAAATGAACTGTAAATTTTGCTGTGAACCACATTTGGAAAATTACTTGTACCCTTTAATTACTCACATTCCACTTAGTGACTCATGAAAATAAATAGCAATCCTTGGATTTATCTGATTGAAAAAGATGCAATTTAGTTCCCACAATTAATAAAGACCAAATCATCTTTCTTAGATGATTTAAAAACAATAGGTTCAAAGTGGATTTGTTTGTTTGTTTGTTTTAACTGATAAAAGACATTGGGCAACATTAAGATACAGTAGCAGATTTTACATCTTTCAGGAAGCCTGAATTACAGGATGGTGGGAAGGTTTTTTTGGTTTTTATTTTTTTGTGTACTAAAAAGTTAATATTCTCAAAGTACCATCTTTACTCAAATTTAACTTCTTACACATTTTAATGAAAAGCAGGTTGTCACATGGGGGTGGTACATGAGGCAAAATGATTAAAAGAACATTTACAACTAAATTAAATTCCCAGGCATAAGAAATGTGCAAAGCTTCAGAGGCAGGCCCGGAAGGGGCCTGATCAACTCAGGCAAGTCCTCCACCAACCACAAGGGCCACTAGCAGGCCTATCACCAAAGGGCTGGGACTGGAAAGAGCAAGGTAAGAACCAAATACAAGGGCCCCTGTCCTGGACAGCAAATACTCCTGGGGCTACCACTTCATAGCCCAGAAATTGAAAAAAAAAAAAAAGCCCGTATCAGTACCTCCAAGGACCAGGATGACAGAGTGAACCTCACCAGCTCCAACTTCCCCCCTACCCTGAAAACATGGTAACTATTGCCCCAGAGCAAAACCCTCTACAGTAAAGGCTTGGGATACCTAGAGGAAGGGAGTGGCTAGGGCCCTGCCACAAAATGGGTAGTAAGCAGACTACAAAGACAAAGACTCTGGAGTCCTACTATCCTCAGAGAGAGGAACCAAACTCAGAGGGAGACAATGTGGACTCCACACCCACAGATGAAACATCAACAGGGAATGGGTCCCAAGCACAGAAAATTCTCCTAGATGACATCAAAAGGAACTTTGAAAACTGAATGACAGAGAAAGAAGACAAAATGAATAATTCTCTCAAAACCAAAATAGGAGAATTAGAAAAACATTATAATGAAGAAAACATCTCTCTAAAAAGAAAAAGGAAAAGGAGCTCCAAAAATTATATGGAAAATATTATATGTAATATATGTATATATATATATATATATATGGAAAAGGAGCTCCAAAAATTAACCAAGGAAAATGATTTGCTAAAAATTAGAATCAACCAAATGGAAACAAATAATTCTATGAGGAACCAAGAATTACTCAAACAAAACAAGAAGAATGAAAAATTAGAAAAACAGGTAAAATACCTCAATGGAAAAATAACTGACCTGGAAAACAGATCCAGGAGAGATAATCTGAGAATCATAGGCCTACCAGAAAATCATGATAAAAAAATGAGCCTGGACAACATTCTCCAAGAGCTCGTTAAGGAAAACTGCCCTGAGATACTAGAACCTGAGGGTAAAATAGAAATTGAGAGAATCCACCGGACACCTGCTGAAAGAGAGCCCAAACTGAAAAGTCCTCAAAATGTTGTGGCCAAACTCCAGAACTACCAGATAAAAGAGAAAATACTTCAAGTGGCCAGAAAGAAACAATTCAAATATCGAGGGTCCACAGTGAGGATTGCACAGGATTTTGGCAGCCTCTACACTGAAAGATCAGAGACAGTGGAATACAATTTTCCGGAAGGCAAAAGAGCTCAGGTTACAACCAAGGATCACATAGCCTGCGAGACTGAGCATATTCTTCCAGGCAAAGAGATGGTCATTCAACGATATAACAGAGTTCCAGATCTTCCTGATAAAAAAGCCAGCATTCAAAGGAAAATTCAACCTCCAATTACGAGATGCAACAGTGACATAGAAAGGTGAGCAAGGAAAACACACACACACCCTGCTATTTGATAAAAGGAGACTGGTTATAGACAAGTAGAGGGTATGAGTTTAAAATATACAAAATGATGATAAAAAAAATCTTATTAAGGGCTACAAAGGGACTGCAATGGAAGATGAATGAATGAAGTGGAAAAGGGTAAATTATGCCACACAAAGAGGCATAAAAACAGTATAGCAGAGGAAAAGAAGGGAGGGAGATGGGAATCATGTGAGCTTTTCCCTCATTGGTTCTGGTGCAAGGAGGGAATAACAACCAGTTAAGCATAGGATTCTATGGAGAAGAAACACAAAAAGTAACATTTTAGAGGGAAAGAGGGGAGGGAGAGGAGCTACGCATGAGATTTGTTCCTGTCACTCATGGTGCTAAGAAGAAATAACATACTTCATTGAGTATAAAAATATCCTACAAGGAGTAGGAGGGGGAAAGGGATACAAAAGGGGGCAGAGGGTGGTTAGTAGGGAGGGAAGAAGTAAGGGTAAAGGGAAGGAAAAGGGAGGGGGGCTGATAAGGGAATACTGAGGGAGGTGGTGGTCAAAAGGAAAACTATTAAGGGGGAAAGGGAGAAGAGGGGGAAAATATGAACATTAACAGAGGTGGGAATAGGATGGAGGGAAAGAAACAGAAAACAATCATAACTGTAAATGTGAATGGAATGAACTCTCCCATAAAAAGCAGACAGATAGCAGAATGGATTAGAAATCATAATCCTACAATATGCTGTTTACAAGAAACACATCTGAAACAGAGGGATACAACAGGGTAAAGGTAAAATGCTGGAGTAAAATATATCATGCCTCAGCTAAAGTGAAAAAAAGCAGGGGTAGCAATCCTTATCTCAGATAAAGCAAAAGAAAAAATTGACCTAATTAAAAGAGATAAGGAAGGAAACTATATCCTGTTAAAAGGCACCATCGAGAATGAAGCAATATCATTACTTAACATATATCCACCAAGTGGTGTAGCATCCAAATTCCTAGAGGAGAAGGTAAAGGAATTAGAGGAAGAAATAGATAGCAAAACTATACTAGTGGGAGACGTTAATCTCCCCCTCTCTGAACTTGATAAATCTAACCTCAAAATAAACAAGAAAGAAGTTAAGGAGGTGAACAGGATTTTAGAGAGGATAGGTATGATAAATCTCTGGAGAAAACTGAATGGGGATAAAAAGGAATATACTTTCTTCTCAGCAGTTCATGGCACATACTCAAAAATTGACCATGTTCTAGGTCATAAAAACCTCACAATTCTATGCAGTTAGGCAGAAATATTAAATGCATCCTTTTCAGATCATGATGCAATAAAAATTATATACAATAAAGGGCCATGGAAAGACAGACTAAAAACTAATTGGAAATTAAACAATTTAATCCTAAAGAATGAGTGGGTCAAACAAGAAATTATAGAAACAATCAGTAATTTCATTCAAGAGAATGATAATAATGAGACAACATACCAAAATTTGTGGGATGCATTAAAGGCAGTTCTTAGGGGAACTTTTATATCCCTGAGTGCATACATGATTAAATTAGAGAAAAGGGAGTTCAACAAATTGGGCATGCAATTGAAAAACCTAGAAAAAGAACAAATTCAAAATCCCTAATTAAATACTAAATTAGAAATATTGAAAACCAAAGGAGAGATTAATAAAATTGAAATTAAGAAAACTATTGAATTAATAAATAAAACTAAGAGCTGATTTTATGAAAAAAATCAACAAAATTGATAGACCCTTAGTCAGTATGATAAAAAAAAAAGAAAGAAGAAAACCAAATTAAGAGTATCAAAAATGAAAAAGGTGAATCTACCTCCAATGAAGAGGAAATCAAAACAATAATTAGGAATTATTTTTCCCAATTGTATGCACATTAAATTTGACAATCTTAGGGAAATGGATGAATATTTACAAAAATACAAGTTGCCCAGATTAACTGAAGAGGAAGTAAACTACTTAAATAACCCCATCTCAGAAAAAGAAATCGAACTAGCTATCAGTCAACTCCCTAGGAAAAAATCTCCAGGGCCAGATGGATTTACTAGTGAATTCTATCAAACATTTAAAGAACAATTTATTCCAATACTCTACAAACTACTTGGGAATATTAGTGAAGAAGAATTACCAAATTCTTTTTATGACACAGATATGGTACTGATACCTAAATCAGGAAGAGATAAAACAGAGAAAGAAAATTATAGACCAAAATCCCACAGGAATATTAGATGCAAATATTCTAAGTAAAATACTAGCAAAAAGACTACAGCAACTTATCTCAAGAATAATACACTTTGATCAGGTAGGATTTATTCCAGGAATGCAAGGATCATTTAATATTAGGAAAACCATCAGTATAATTGATCATATCAACAATAAAACTAGCAGAAACCACATGATCATCTCAATAGATGCAGAAAAGGCTTTTGACAAAATACAACATCCATTCCTATTAAAAACATTAGAAAGTACAGGAATAAATGGAGCCTTCCTTAAAATAAAGGGTAGTATCTATTTAAAGCCATCAGCAAGTATTATATATAATGGGGAGAAGCTATAAGCATTTCCCATAAGATCAGGGGTGAAACTAGGGTGTCCACTATCACCCCTCTTATTCAATCTGGTACTAGAAATGTTAGCATTAGCAATTAGAAAAGAAAAAGAAATCAAAGGAATCAAATTAGGCAAAGAAGAGACCAAGCTATCACTCTTTGCAGATGATATGATGATATACTTAGAGAATCCTAGAGGATAAAGTAAAAAACTACTTGAGACAATAAATAAATTTGGCAAAGTTGCAGGATATAAAATAAACCCACATAAATCCTTGACATTCCTATATATTTCCAATGAAATTCAACAGCAAGAGATAGAAAGAGAAATCCTATTTAAAGTTAATGTAGACATTATAAAATATTTGGGAATCTACCTGCCAAAACAAACCCAGGACCAACACCATATACCAAAATCAAGTCTAAATGGGTGCATGATCTAGGTATAAAGGTTGATACTGTAAGCTGTCTTGGAAAACAAGGAATAGTTTACCTGTCAGACTTGTGGAGAGGGAAAGACTTTATGACTAAACAAGAATTAGAGAACATTATAAAATGTAAAATGGATAATTTTTACTACATGAAATTGAAAAGCTTCTGTACAAACAAAGCCAATGTAACCAAGATTAAGAGGGAGGTGGGAAATTGGGAAAGAATATTTACAACCTATGTCTGTGACAAAGGACTCGGTTCTAAAATATACAGAGAATTGAGTCAAATTTATAAGAATACAAGTCATTCCCTAATTGATAAATGGTCAAAGGATATGAACAGACAATTTTCAGAGAAAGAAATTAAAGATATCTATAAGCACATGAAGAAATGCTCTAAATCACTATTGATTAGAGAAATGCAAATCAAAACAATTCTGAGGTACCACATCTCACCAGTCAGATTGGCTAAGATGACAAAACAGGAAAATGACAAATGCTGGAGAGGATGTGGGCAAATTGGAACACTAATGCATTGCTGGTGGAGTTGTGAACTGATCCAGCCTTTCTGGAGAGCAATCTGGAATTATGCCCAAAGGGCTATAAATACTTTCATATCCTTTGACCCAGCAATACCACTCCTAGGGTTATATCCCAAAGAGATCATAGAAGTGGGAGGAAGACCTATATGTATAAAAATGTTTATAGCAGCTCTTTTTGTTGTGGCAAAGAATTGGAAATTAAGGGGGTGCCCATCAATTGGGGAATGGCTGAACAAGTTGTGGTATATGCATGTTATGGAATACTGTTGGGGTATAAGAAACGAGGAGCAGACTGTCTTCACATTTTCCTGGAGAGGTTTATACAAACTGATGCTGAGTGAGTAGAGTAGAACCAGGAGAAATTTGTACACAATTACAGACACAACATATGTGTGATGACCAACTTTGATAGCCTGTACTCTTCTCAGCAATGCAGTGATATAAGTCAACCCCAAAAGACTCATGATGGAGAGAAATGTGTACATACAGAGAACGAACTAGAAAGAACTGAGTCTATATCCAGATGGAAGCAAAATACCTGATCTTTTTCCTTTTCTTGTTTGGTTTTATGTCCTCTTTACCATTTTTCATTCCATCTGATACAATCCATCTTTATAACCTGACTAATGTATAATGTGAAAGTATTTACAGATCCTATACTTGACTATATGCCGCTATGGGAGGCAGGGGGACAAAATGTGAAACTCAAGGAATTGTGGAATTGAATCATGTAAACTAAAAGTAAACAAATTAATTTTTAAAAAAATGAAATAATATAAAATAAAAGAAATGTGCAAAGCAATCCAGAATTTTTAAACTGAGATCTCAGTAGCCATCTAATGGAACACACTGACTTCAATTGAATATTATGGCACACTGGACACTGTTTTCTTAATGAGCTATTCCTTTCCCTTCTTTTGGTACCCCTTATCTTCAAAGGGTAGCAATGACAAAACTTCACTGGTGATCCCCTAGTCTTCTGTTTCTTGTTACAGATTTTTTCCTCTTTGTTAATACAATAGGTTCCTTCTAGTAGTATATTTTGTGCTTACATGAACAAGCAGAAATAAATAGGATTCATCACTTTTGACAAGTCTTGGGAGGTCCTCTGTTATATGTTGGATACTCTCCCAAGGAAGAAAAAAGACCTCTCTATTATTAGAGTTCAGTAATAGCTACCTACAACCCCATCTGTAGGAAGTTACCAACCACTGAACCTCTTTTCTTCTTCCTCTGACACTTTCTGGTTCATATCCCATGTAACAGCACCTCATTATTCTTTTGAACACATGTAGGTGCTTTGTTTTTATTTTTTTCTTAGAATACCTAGCTTCCCCCTATTCAGGAAGAACCTTGAATTTCTATCTAGACTTGTACTTGTACAGTGGTGATGCAGTGGATAGCACACCACGCCTAGAGCCAGGAAGATTCATCTTCCTCAGTTCAAATCTGGCCTCAGACTAGCTGTGTGACCCCGGGCAAGTCATTTAACCCTGTTTGTCTCAGTTTATCCTCTGTAAAATAAATTGCAGAAGGAAATGGCATACCACTCCAGTTTATTTGCCAAGAAAACCCCAAATGGGATCACAAAAAGTCAAACATGACTGAAATGACTGAACAACAAGAAAAAAATTTGTAAGTGGCCAGCGAAGGTCCTTTCTATTTGAGTTTGAAACCATGAGGTAGGTTAAAACTGAGGTCCTGGCTAATACAAAAAAGGCCAGCCAGGGTAACTAGAAGCATATCACTATTCAAACTATTTAAATAAGTATTTCATTATATATCATTTTAAATATACATTAATATTAATTATATGATTAATATAATTATTATATATAGCATTTATTATATAATATAGTATCATATTGTGTGTTAATCACATATTATGCTTAACTATTTAAATAAATAAAAATTTAAACACACTATTTAAAAAGTTGAATTTTTGTTTTAGGATGAAGCTTGGTGGACAACTGTAAATTCTTAAAGTCAGTCCAGACCATGTTCCTCCTACTCAACTCTGAGACCAGCTCAAAGTTCATATATTCAGGGTCTTTCTAGCAAATATACTAATGGACAGGTTCCATAGTTAATCTAATCAACTATATATTATAGGGTAATAATATTTCTTCCTTCAGTTGGTCTCTCCATGGTGGATAGTTGGATTTCATTTGGAAGCTCTATGGTATGCTGGGAAATGATGCAATCAGCACAGGGTCAGCCTCTGAAGGACCATTTAGAACGTATGGAGGACCTCACTATATGTTGAAATTCTGTGGAGTCAGAATTCCGTGCATGGAATAGCACACATCACAATGCAGTTAACGTGGCAGGGGGGGGGGGGTGTAGAGGGGAGGGAACCATACTGAATTGGAAATATTGGGGATAAAATGGAAAAATTAGAGTAGTGGCAAGATCAATGGATTTGGAATTATATCAATCTGAGTTCAAATCCTACTTCTTCACCTGTGTGACTGTAAGTCTTTCACCTCCCTGAGTCTCTGTTTTCTTATCTGTGAAATGTTTGGAGATGGACTGATTGATTTTCCAGGTACCTTTGAGCTCTAAATCTGTGATCCCATAATCCCATGACTTTATTTTGAGACTCAAAATCTTCCATTTATTCTGTGACCTCAGATAAGTCATTTACTTTGGGCTTTCTCAACTCTTCAGCCCTCCCTCACTCAAATCAAAGTCCACTGCAAGTCATGTCATCATTTCCCTGATGCCATGGTCCTCTTCTTAAATGAGGAACAAACACAACAATCTCAACTAGAAAATGAAAGGATTGAACCAGTTGTCTTATCTAAGGCCCCTTTCATAATCCTAGGACCTATGGTGTTAT
Organism: Petaurus breviceps papuanus; assembly: GCF_028583685.1. NCBI lineage: Eukaryota > Metazoa > Chordata > Mammalia > Diprotodontia > Petauridae > Petaurus > Petaurus breviceps. The sequence goes on from NW_027187269.1 coordinate 3,752,867, forward strand.
CTATGGCAGAGCACAATGAAAACTCATGTTTAAATTTGTAAACTTGAAAGGATGATGAAATCCTCTTTAAAAAAAAATTTATTTTACATCAGTGCCAGGCACTTTACTTTCCCTATTCTGTACTTAGTGAAGAAGACATGTGAACTAAAAGATTTGAAAATAACTTTCAGGAGCAGCTATGTGGCACAGTGAATAGAACATCAGCCCTGGAGTCAGGAGGACCTGATTTTAAATCCAGCCTTTGACATTTGACACTTACTAGCTATGTGACCTTGGGCAAGTTACTTAACCCCAATTGCCTTGCCTTCCCCCTTCCAAAAAAAGAGAAGAAAAGAACTTTCAACAAGGCCTGGGACAAAAAGACTTTTTTTTTTTTTAGTGTAGGTAAATAAAATAGCACCTGCATAAATATTTCATAGTTGAAGTTTTATTGTATTTGTCAGCTATAATTTTGCAAAAGGAGAAGTAAATGACCAATTGGGCTCAGTTTTCCAAGCTCCCCTCTGTTTTTCAAATACTTTTCTGATGATGACACAATCATCATCACTTTTTTTGTATTGTTATAGACTTGTAATATAGCAGGCCAAAAAAGATGATGAAATATTGGTTCAAATACAAAAGCAGGAAGACTGTGTAATGGCTATAATGTCAAAACAATTTGTCTTTACCAAGTATGAGATCTCTCTTTATGTTGTCAAATGAAAAATTAGAAAATCTAGCTACCCTGCCACCATCACTATCCTTCAGTGCTTCAGCTTAGTGAAGTCTCCCAGGGCCCAGAGGTGTCTTGGGCCCATGTTAATGCATGGAAAGGACAGAGCTTAAAAGCATGCCTTGAAATGATTTTCCAGCATAGTCTCATCACCTCTCTTAGTCTATGATGCTGTGCTGAGATGTAGGAACTTGCCTGTGTAAGTCTATAAAATATTCCTCTAAATTGGCTTATGTCATGTGCTGTTTATGACTTACACATCGCAAGATTAAGGAAAACATTTTTTCCTAATCTGCACTTCAGAAAAATACTAATCTCTACAAGATCTTATTGACCTGCCAGAGTTTCCCAATTGCCTTGAAGATCATTGAGTGACATTCTTTTAAACGGGGAAAAAAAAAAGGAAGTGCAGCAATAAATTCTTGTTCACTTGTAGGTGGGATATGACCTGGAATAATTTTAACCTTAGTGTAAATCTGTAGACCTCCTTTGTATGTATTTGTGACAGGATTTTGTCTTGTTTTATTTTTCTTTTTCCAAGGGAGGGTTGTGTTGGCCCTTGTAAGAGACAGCTAAAAAATAATGCTTTTTAATTAAAAATAATAATGCTCAAAATTTAAGATAAAAACAAATTTATGAACCCTCATTCATCCCATTGATTCTTCACGCAAGAACTATATGGGATCCAAAGACTATAAGAAAGTAATCCACTTCAAATGTGATTGGAAAAATGGATGTCTATCAACTTACAAGTGGCTAAACAAAATGTAGTTTTTAATGTAATGGAATACTATTGTGTTATGAGAAATGAAGAAAAAGGTAATTTCAAGGAGAGGAATTTCAAGGAGGTAATTTCAAGGACAGACTCGTATGAACTGATGCAGAGTGAAGTCGAGACAATCAGAAAATTAATTTATACTATAATATAAATATCTAAAATAAATAAATACTACATCAAACATTATAACATAATAAAATGAATACTTTTGAAGATTTGTATGAATTGGTGCAGATTGAAATGAACAAAACCAGGACGATTTATACAATAATAGCAATACTGTAAAAACAAACAACTTTGAAGGTCATGAGAGGTATGATCAATGCAGTGACAATCCATGATTAAAGAGGACTGATGATGAAACATCTCCCTTAATAGAGTGATGATAGATTAAAATTGCAGAATGAAACACATTTTTTGGACATGACCAATGAGAGAATTTGTTTTGCTAAGCTATGCATGTTTGTTACAAAGGCTTTCTTTTTCTTTTCTTTTTTCTAATGTTGGTAGAAGGGATCAAATTAGATTTCTGCTCATTAAAAAAAAACAAATTAAAGTGGCTATTGCAATAGTTTCTAAGAAGAAAAATTATTATAAAAATAGAATTTTAAATGATAACTAGGAGCTCATATTTCTTTCATTGACCTGATTTAAATAATACAGAGTTGCTAAAGAAAATGAAATAAAATGGGGGGCTAACTAATAACTTATAAAATTTACTGTAGAGGAAATTCACATTCTAATTGGGGTTGGACAATATTATAGATTTGGTCCCTTCTGGCTCTGATATTCTATGTTTCTATGACTCTGAAGTTTCTTCCAAACTGAACCTACTATATTGCAGTAATGAATATTAAAATCCTAATACTAAAGTATCAAGCATTGGTTTATTTTCTAGAGGCGTAGATTACCTCAAAAAGGGAACAAGTTGAACATAGAGATAATATACCTCTGGACACATGCCACTGATCACTGATGCTGTGCATTTCAATTTAAGGCAAAGGCAATTGTTTCCACATGCTATCCAAGCTTCATTAAATGCCAACTCTTTTTTTTTTTTTGAGGGGGGAAGGCAAGGTAATTGGAGTTTAGTGACTTGCCCAAGTTCACACAGCTAATTAAGTGTCAAATGTCTGAGGCCATGTTTAAACTCAGGTCCTCCTGACTTTTCAGGACTAGTGCTCTATTCACTGTGCCACCTAGCTGCCCTAAATGCCAACTCTTAAAGCCAACATGCTATGTTATGGCAAAAGAACTCTTTTTCTATAGGCAAATCCCTAAAACATGTAATGAATGAGACAAATACAAACTTTTCTACATTAATCCTGACATAAATTTACATAAGCTTACAATGGACACAAGCACTTGAGAATTCAGAACAAAATCTGCATATTTTAGCTCCTGATAGTGTTTTTATGGTGATGAGAAAAAAGTTCTAGGCAAATTAATCCAGTGTAAATATTCTAAAGCTAGTATGTGTGTGTATGTGTGTATGTGTATATGTGTGTGTATATATGTGTGTATGTCTGTGTGTGTATAAAATTAGGGAAGAGAGAACTTGGAAAAACACTTGATAAAGTGATAGAGGAAAAATTAATTTATGGTCATTTTTTTCTCAGCAGCATTCATACAGACTTAATAACAAATTTAACCAACTTTTAAAAGTGTTTATTGGCCCTTAAGAGATACACTAGATAGAACACTAGACTTGGAATCAGGAAGAATTGGTTCAAATCCTTTCTTAGACACTAGCTTTGTGATCCTGGGCAAATCATATAATTCCTCTATGCCTCATCTGCAAAATGAGCAAACTGAACTTTGAGGTCCCTTCCAGCCCTAAATCCATGATCTCATCTGTGTGGTAGGGGATATATGACTTTAAAAATGATCTGTCCATAAATGTAAGCATAGACTTAGCTAGGGTACAACAATGAAATTTTTACTAGGGTATGGAAATTTAGAGGGCATTGATGATAATTAAAGTCCTTCAACAACATAGGAAAAATTAAGATTAGCATGTAAATAGCAAGAATAATTAGTTGCAATTGAAAAATATCAGACAATGTGTTTCAGGTGACCACTCTCAAGTTAATTCCTTTTTCCCTCCTCTGACTACTTTCCCCCAACCCCCTATCCACCAGCTCCAAAGCATGATGTCTTTGAAGTTTCTGTCCACCAAAGCTAGTGTCTTTGCCCCAGGTACAAAAATGCTGATCATTTCTGTCACTATGTCTTGCCCTAGGAATTCAAAAGCAATGTAAGATATACCTTCAGGAACTTGTAATCTCAGTGAGACACAAGACTCACACATAAACATTGAAGAGCAATATATGTAGGTTAATTGCAAATAGTGGAATGTATGTTCCAGGAAAAAAAGTAAGCACTAAAATTACAAATTCATGAGTAATTTACATTTGCATTGCCATGAGCAAAGACCTTGGAAGCTCATTCCTGAAGCCAACAATGATGGCCTCAGGAATGCAACTTCTCCTTTCTCTCTGAGCTCTTAAAGCTATGCTAGAAAAGCTGTTCTATTATGTTGGAAAAGCTTGAAGTCTGTCTTCAGTTTAAAAGCCTCCATTTAGCTAACCACAATGAGATATTTCACCCGGAGGCCGGCTACCTAGTGAGTAGCTAAGTGACTCAGTGAACAGAGCACCCACTGAGAGTAGGAAGACGAGTTCAAAAGCAGCCTCAGACACTTACTAGCTGTGTGGTCCTGAGCAAGTCACTTTGTCTCTGTTTTCCTCATCTGTAAAATGGGTATTATCATAGCACCTACCTCTGAGGATTACTGTGAGAATCAGACGAGATAATTATTGTAAAGCACTTAGTACAGCACATAGTAGGCATTATATAAATGTTAGTTATTATAATCATTCTTTATCTTGGCAATCCATGACACCAGAAAAATTTAAAAATCACAAAGTTCTGATTGATCTTTTCCCCTTTTTCAATGACAGGAACATGATGTCATTTAAGGGTCACTCTTACCTTAAGAATCACAGTTTTTGGATAATTGATAAATTTTAATTTGACTGTTGACAGTAAATGTGAGATGTTTGTCCAATGACTAATAAGTTGAAATATTCCTAGAGGACTTGAATCCTATCAATCTTGACATTTTTGCTGTAAAAGAAACTAAAAGAAAATGTTAGCTAAATGTAAAGATGGCTCATAACCTTGGAGAGAGGAATTGGCAGAGTGGTTTGGTTATACATCTTGTAGAAACAAGAAACATTATTTCATGGAACATTTGATTATCCTATATTTCAGCACTAATGATAAGAATTTGCAAAAGGCCACCATGAAAATAATTCTGATTTATGTATTAGCATTAGTTGTGTTCTGCAGGTTTTCCCCATCCCCCCTTACCTCAAGGAGGTGAGCTGACTGCCAGGTCAGCTCTGCCCTCCCCACTGGGTCTCTGCTCTTTCCAGTCAGCTCACCTGCATAGAAGTGGGTGGGCTTCTGGGTCAGGCTTGGGAGTTTCAAGGTGTGTACTGACCAATCATTGCTTACATAAGGCCCCCTTTATAAGCTGAGGTTTTGCCCCAGACCAGGGCTGTTTCTGGCTCCTGCTACTGCTATTGCTATACTTGGGACATGTGGTAGTAACTGCTCAGCCCACCATGTGGCCTGATCAGCCAACATGGCGTTTTAATAAAAGGTCGATTCTAAAATTATTACTTGGAGGTATGGCAGTTGCAGGGGAAGAAGTGGTAAAGGAATTCTATGAAAAATTTGATAAGACTCTCAAAAACCAAATCAATATAATTGTTGATACTTTTTGACATTGTTAGAGAGGGAAAGGGTATGAGTAAGGAGAAATGTGTGGAAATATATAGTATAAGAAGAAGGAATAAAAGCAACAAAAACAAATATTGCATAGAAGTCTTGTGCTTCTATCTCATGAATACTTTCTCTGAGAATAGAATTGGTAGGTGCTAAAAACTGGTAGGTGAGCACCAAACAATACCATAAAGAATAAAAATAGATAGCATTTCATCATTCAACCAATTAATACACATTTATTAAGCAGCTACTATATGACATGTTGTTATTAAGTTGTGTCTGACTCTTTGTGACTCCATTTGGAGTTTTCTTTGCAGAGATACTGGAGGGGTTTGCCATTTTCTTTTCCATTTCATTTTATAGATGAGGAAACTAAAGTAAGCAGGGTTAAGTGACTTACCCAGGGTCACACAGCTAGTAAATATCTGAAGCCACATTTCTTATGAAGATGAATCTTCCTGATTCCAGGACCAGTACTATATCCACTGTGCCACCACTGTGCTATGCACCAAGAATACAAAAAGAGGCAAAATATAGTCCCTCCCCTCAAGGAGTTTACAATCTAATGGGGGGGGGGAGGGGGGGGGAGACAACATGCAAATATATACAAAGCAAGCTATGTTTAGGATACAAAAGAAATATTTAAGAAAAGGAAGGCACTATAATTAAGATGGATTAACAGATAGGAAAAGACTTGTCATTTATGTGGGGGTTATCCTTAAATCAGCTGTATTTAGTCAGACCATAAAATCATCAGAGCTAAAATCAGAATTAGTTTAAAAAAAAAGAAAATAATAAGACATATATGTGACATAAAACTGAAACAACTAACCCTGAACTATTTAAGCAAGTAATTAAACATTTTAAAATGGGAAATGGACAACAGAAATGACAGTGACACTTGCTATAATGATTTTATCCAGAAATTTTATCCAGAAAAACAAGGACCCAGAATAACCTAAAAAATATCTTAGCCATCTGACTTATTTGTCAACTGGAGAGGGATGCTAAAAGCAGCACAAGGTTAAAATAAAAATTCATTTGTAAAATCTTTTGAAGAAGGTTTGCAGATTATTATGAGCTGCATTGTCTTATAAAGCAGAAAAAAAAATAGTGGAGGATAAAATCAGCTTAAGGAAAGCTTGGCAAGGTATCAGAATAAGTACCTCATCTTAAGGGCATTCAAAGATGAACTTGGAAGAAGTACAACAAAAAAATAGTGAAAAGATTTGCCAAGCTATAGTGCCAGTATTTATTGAGGGGGTAGAAATGAAACTAAAGGGAAGAAAGATAGAAAAAGTAGTTAAATGGCACCAAGTTTACATAGAGAAAATTTGTACTGAAGGTAATGCACTTGCAAGCATATTGAGAGACTGATATACAAGGTATCCAAAGTAAGAAAAGATAGCAAAAGCATGGATAAGGTCCTTCTCATTATTAATACTAAAAAAAATAGGTAAAAGAGGGACATAATATCAATAGCTGCCAAATTATGCTACATACACAAAATCTTTATGAGAGTCATCTATACATGGACATAACTTGCATAAGATGGGGAGCCATGCATACGTTGCATTTTGTATTATTAGGGAGAATTCCTGAATTATTGAGATAATAAATCCTATTTAGAGAGTACGACATTAGTATACATATGAAATACAAGAAAATTACTGTGGATGTAACACTTTAACTTTATAAAATATACACAGGTAATAATTTATGGGTAGAAAGCAAAATTATGGAGCATGGCTCTCTCAAGCTTAAGAGGTATCTTTATGTATTCCTCAGTTCTATATCCTTTTATATTGTCTAACTCACTTCTGACTGTAATGGTAATGGGATTTGAAGATCTTCCCTGCCCCTTATTGGCAGGCAAACAGGTACTTAGCACCTTGTTTCAAGTTAACACCTTGTTTCATCTATCTAACTACTTAGCACCTTGTTTCAGTTCATGATTGCATCAAGTATTGAGATCCAGAACTTGTGAATCCCACAGTGGGATGAACTTGCTGATGTAGCAGGAAGAGGTGGAATAGGGAGGAGCTAATACCATATATAAGGAAAAGCCCAAGCTAAAGAGACAGAACTGTTGGGAGCTGCTACTGCTGGAGAGAGAGAGGGGAATTGAGAACAGAATTGAGAGCTGAACTGAGAACTGAGAAGAGAATTCAGAAGAACTGAGAACTTCTGGGAACAAGCAGTGTGGAAGAAAGTGAGGAATGAAGAAAGTGAGTGAAGAAAGGAGGATCCTTGCTTGAGGGAGTCTGTTTTGTTTTGAAGGCCTGACTGAGGGAAGGTTTGGGAAGGCTTGGGAATGTGGGTGTTCACTGCATCGGTTATATGGGTACTGTAATGGATTTGACTTTCTGGTTTTGGGACTCAGTTTTCTGGTATTTGAATAAATGCTTTGGTTCTGTCCTCCATGTGGAGAGCCTGTTACATTTTTTGTGATTCACAGCTACACCAGCATATTCATAGCCACCGTGGGCATTGTGAATATTGTATTGGTGTTACACTGACCCATGTTTCTCTTCTTGGTCATCTAAGATATCTATCCAAAAATTCAGGTGATGCTTTTACCTTCAACCTTACAAGCCTTTTCTAAATTCTCTTTACCTCAGAGAAATCAGGTTCTTTCTGCTGTCTATTTAATAAAATTCCAATCCCTAATCCAGGAAAGACACCTTGTTCTGAAATTTGGGACCATGGATCTGTACTGACACTACTCTAATAGAAATCTCTATCCTAAGACCTCCTGATTCTAGTTTCTTGTGATTGGTAATCAATCTAAAGGATAGAAAATTATTTCTACATTTTATTTGAACAATGACTAACTTCTGAATTTTTTTCTTCTTCCACTAGGACACTTAAATCATATTCTATTTCCTAACTTTATACAATTGTTCTTTCTTTGTTTCTATTCATTTCTTTGTTTCTATTAGTTTCTTTCTTTCTTCCTTCTTTCCTACCTTCTTTCCTTCCTTCCTTTCTTTCTTTTTTCTTCCTTCCTTCCTTCCTTCCTTCCTTTCTTCCTTTCTTTCTTTCTTTCTTCTTTCCTTTCCTTCTTTCTTCCTTTCTTTCTTTCTTTTGAAAATATAAATACAGCCCAGCTGTGATAGTTGACAGCAATTGGCATAAGCAATTGCATTCCTTTAGGTAGAAGACTCAGAGAAATTCTGCTTCCAAGAATATTGAAGATCACATTTATATATAGTAAAGAGACCTCACCTCACAAAATATAGAAACTCTAAATGTTACTGCATGCTTGAATAATTGGGGTAAGTTTCTGGAGAAAGTGGTATGTAAGCTAGATATTGAAGAAAAGGTGAGATTTGGAGAGACAAAAATGAAGGAGCAAAGACATACCAGGAAAGGGAACAACACCAAGAAGACTCTTTGAGATGATAAGATTCATATGTGGAGCATAATAAAACTACTTGTCTAGTTGGTGATATTATTCAGAAAAAAAATAAAGTTTCATTGCATGTCAATCATAACAATAATTTCCTAAACTTTTGCTTCAAATATTTTTTCCTTATTAGAATCTTGTAACTTTTTACTCTTTTTTCTATAATTAAAATTATATTTCATAATTCATATTTCCACTGAAGTTAAATGACCTTGGATTATAGAGAGAGAAGAGCTCAGGTTTTGGAGTCCAAATGACCTAGATTCAAATTCTCAGCTCTGCTACTTATGGTGTGACCCTGGTTGGTTCACTTAACCTTTACAGACTAGATGACCTCATGTCCTTTCCAATTCTAAATCTATGATCCTATGAGGTGGCATTTGTCTCTCTTTCATCTCTAAGAGAGCTCTTCCACTTTTATAGCTTCATCTATTGCCATTATGTTTCTTTGCTCAAAACAGAGATTATTCTCATACATTTCTCAAATGTTCTGTATTAGATGTTTTGTCAGAGGACCTGGGTTCAAATCCCTGTTTCTAACTAGTTTCTTTTGGACCTTGGGCAAGTTACAACCTTTATGGCACACCCTTCTTCATTTGTATAATGAAATTGAATTAGATCTTTTCTATGGTCCTTTCTATGTCTGTCTCTAATCTTCCTTGCTCCCTTGTATTCAATTTGCCAACAAAACCATATGTTCTCCTTGTGTCTACAATCTATTCCCTGTTCTTCACATCCATTGCTATCATCCAGGCTTTTAATCACCTCACGTCCATATTGTTAAACAGTTTTATGACTGGCTTCTCTACATCCAAACTCTCTTTTTGAAAGTTTTTGAAAATTTGAAATTCTCGAAAAATGGAGCTATTCCTATAAACCTTTATCTTCTTCACTGAGACAATGTCAAGGAACAGTCTAAAGGACTCAAATCCCTGTTCTGGACAACAATTTATCAGTATATTGTACAAATGTAGCTTGTATTATTTTGTTGGGCACGTAGTAGGCTCTTAGTCAATATTTTATTGGTTGCCTGAATATGTTGCCTTACTGACTAGAAGCTTCACTTGACTTTTCCTTACTCATCAGATAATTTTCTGCTGTATTGTTTGGAGTCAACATATGAAAAGTCAATCAGTAATGGATTCATCTAATAGATTGCAATCCCTATAAAGACAGTATTTCAGTCTGGTTGGATTTCTTGCATTAATTTTCTCTTTTTTAGAAATTTTAGAAATGTTAATGAGAGGTTGTTTTTAAATGAGTTTGGAGAAACCCAATAAACTGATGTTGTAAGACAACACATGCTACAATTTATTTATTTTATGCACTGCTTAAGTCATATCTCTAAAATTAGGCCAAGATATCAGTTGCAAATGATTAACTTAATAATAGTATTTCATCAAGACAGCAAAATGAGTGAACCAGATTTGCAGCCTTCTTTGGCTATGTCTATAGAGTTTAAGACAATAGACCCCTAAAAATATCTGATAAAAATGAAAATGAAAGATACTTTTCTGAATTTTCTTTGAAAAGTGAGGATGATTAAAATGAATACTTACATACATATTCAATTCTTGTTTAATATTCTATGTCCTGATGCTGTGATAGTAATGGCATTTAAAGATTCCCCTGTATTGGCTTGGTTTTCAAATTGATTGTGTTAAAACCCAGAGCTTGTTAATCCCATCTGGGGGATGGACTTGTTGATATGAAAAGAAGGTCCTGAACTGGGAGGAGCTGGTGACGTAGATTTGGAGAGACAAGAGAAAGGAAGAAGAACTTTTTGGAAGCAGCACCTCATGGAGGCAGAGAGACTGAGAAGGATTGCTGGGGGCCACTTTGAGTTGCCCTGGACTTTTGAGACCTGCCCCCCCCCCCCAGCTGCCAAGGACTGAGGAGACATGGCTGTTTTGCTGGTACTTTGTCTGTCTGTTTTGTTGTTGTTTTGCCAGATTTGTCCACTGGTGAAAGACAGTCCTTTTGTTGAAGAAGTCCTGGAACCTGGCTGTTGTCTAAGAAGCCCTGAGACTGTCCTGCAGACAGAGAGTGAATACTGTCCACTGGTGAAGGACAGTGCTGTTGTTGCAGGG
>NW_027187269.1:3763660-3773192 GCF_028583685.1 Petaurus breviceps papuanus
CAGTGCTGTTGTTGCAGGGGTCTGGGAACCTTTCTGTTGGTTCAGAAGCCCTGAAGAAGGATTTTCTTGTTGTATCTTTACAGAAATCCTGGGAGAGGGTTTTGCTAATGTTTTCAGGGGTTCTAGGACTGTTCTGCAGACAGAGGATGAATTAATGAAGAGACTGGCAATGTATCTTGTGGCTTTGCTAAGCCTTGTCTCCCCAGCAACTAAGATTGCTGAGAACTTGCCTCCTGTCAAGATGAAGAAAAGACCTCCATTTGGGTATTAAGTGCTGTGCTTAAACTTGATGTAACTCTGGGGTAGATTCAATTGTGATCCAGGGGTGGGGAACTTTTGACCTTTTTGTGCTCTGTGATTGAACAAATGAAGGTATTTTACTTATGTTTGGAAACTAATCTCCATTTGAGAAGAGGGGTTTTGTGGTGGACTAAATGAAGGTACAGCCTAGGGGTAGAGTAGTATTTAGAACAGGGACTTTGTAATTGATTGAATGAATGGAAGGTCCTGGGGTGGGGTAGTACTTGGAGATTATTTAATCACCCTTAGTAAATGCTGTATTTTGAATGATGTCATATTTTGATCTTCTCTGTTCTTGGTTGGTCACTGAATAAAATGGAGAGCACCTATGCTGGTATTTTGAACCTTGGGAAGTTGCCTTTCCTTGGCATTACATTACAGATGCCCATATCAGTTTTTTTTAGACCAAATTTTTAAGATTTCCAAAAGAGGGAATGTGATCATTAACTGACTGTATATTGGTCCACACAGTTACATAATAAATTATTTTTAAAATTATTTTAATAATAATCATGGTGATGACTTTTATGCATCTAGGAAATAATGGTTGTCTTTTTTAACTGCTAGCCTCTCTCCCTCCTTTGAGACACTCTTAAATTCTTTCTAATTCATTTATTCTCATTTCGGAATAGGAGATAATAGTGTATATCATTCATCAGCTTTATACATATTCCATAAAAATGAATTAGGAGCTCCTACTCAATTCTTAGTTAAATACCTCATTGTACCATGGGGTCACCCTGAGTTCTCAAAAACTATGCCAGTTGAACGCATTATCTGACAGATCCTACTAGCAAGAAACAGTAGTTGGAGGACCAGCAACATATAGTAATTCTGTTATCTGTATTTGGAAAGGCTCAGTACCCAAAGATTAGTCACAACTGATAATTTTTTTCAGTTGAAGCTAATAATGAAGACCATCAGCTAAAGCATACTGAGTTGGTGATCCACACTGGCAAAGGGTCTTGCCAAACCAACAAACTCATGGATCCTCCAAGCAACCAAATGTAGGTAAAAGACCTAATAGTGAGCAAAAGCTATGCTCTACAAGGGGCTTTGGAAGATGTTCCAATTAAAGTAAATTCTGTCTCTATAACTTAAAGATTTGGTCCTGCCTAAATCAATTCCTCTTATTAAGATTACCCAATAAGGAGTACAACTTATGTATTTTAGGGATAGACCTCTATCAACTTGACTAGAACATTTTAGTATTGCCATCTTTTTCTGACAGTTTTATTGGAAATTTTCCCTTACACTGGGTCAGAAATTAGACTTAACAAATTCTATTATACATGTCCAAAATATAAGTTGATATCTTACCCCTCATCCCCCACATTCCCTATTCCTAATTTCCCTATTACTACCAAAGCCACTACCAACTTCCTGGTCATCTAAACTTTAGTATCCTCAGTTCCTCACTCTTCCTCACTCCATCTATACAATAAATCTTGCCAAATCTTGTAATTTCTGCTTTCACATCTCTTACACATTTGCTATTCTCTCCATTCACACAGCATCTACCCTAGTTTGCTCCTCATCACTTCTCACCTGGACTATTGAATCCATACTATTGAAAAGTCCCTGCTTCACTTCACTTCATCCCCCACTAAGCTGCCATTGTGCCAAGTGTAGGTCTGACTATGTGACTCCCTTACTCAATGAGCTTAACTCCTCTTTTTGGCATTTAATGATTTTCATTTACCTGTTCCTTTCCACATCCTCCACAATTCAGCTACACGCTAGCTTGTTTGTAGTTCCTGGAACATATCTCTCCATTTCCTGTTTCCATGCTTTTATATTGGATGTCCCAAATTCCTGAAATGCTCTGCTCCCCCTCACAATTCCTTGAAGGTGTCTTTTACTCCTGTTCTTTTCTTTATTAGTTAAACATTTCAATTTGCTCACACCTACCTTGTACCTTTCCATTGCCCTTTAAGTCATATTCATTTCTAATTCTTTGGAAACACTTGTATTCCAGGTCTTGCTGCCATACAGAAACACCTTTGCTTTCTTGGGAAGTTTAGGGCTGTTAAAAGATCTTTGCAATTTCCTGAAGGCAATCTAGGCTGCTGTGTTCCTCTAACACAACATAGATAGTGATTCATTAATCATCAGTCTTTGAACCTAGCTGTTTATGTGGTACTGAAGGGGGAAAGGGAAGGGAACAAGCAGTTGCTATGTGCCAAGCACTGTGATAAGTATTTATAAATATTATGTCATTGGAACCCAACTAACTGTGCTATCATTTAGTTCCTATCTCTCTATCATCTTCCTAAGAATATCTGTAATGAGACTTTATTAAGAGCTTTGAGGAAAGCCAAAGTCTATAGCACCTCTCCAACTCAGTTATATCCCTTTTAGCTCCTAGACTATAATTTGTCAAATTAGTTGATTTGCTTTGTCTACTCCTCTTTGCCTGTTGTCCTAGGACTTTTCCATTCTATAGACTGAAGGACCTTGACAAGGGAGCTTGACTTGGACTGAGTGGTACCTCAAATGTTGGGGAAAAATTTTGCCTGGCTATTGTAAATATGATTGTCTACCTATATTGAAGTAGGTAGAATGCCAAGTCAAGTCAGAGTTTATAAGGGTCAACAAATCCAAAGGACCAGGAAGGAATAGTCAAAGGGAATTTGGAGCTGTGATCAGGCCAGTGAGAAAAAGGTATCAACAAGGAGCTAATCAAGTGATTCTATGGAGGAAATAACTCAAGGCATTGATGAATGTCAATTTTTCCTCTCTCCATCTGTGACAATATTATTGAAAGATGGTGATGTTTTTTGTTTTTTTTTTACCATGCCTTTTCCTCAGTCAGGTGTATTAGTGTCACTGTGGACCTGGATGTTAACTTTGTTCCTTCCTTTGTACCTCTTATTGTATGCCTTTCAACATATTGTCCTTTGGGGCAACTTCCTGCTAGAATGAAATTCTTGTTCCTCAATTTGAAGCAATGACCAAACACAACTGTGACAGGCAACTCAATCAGGTCACATGTTTTATAAAAACTCTCTTGTTACCTTCTAACCCTAATTCCCACTTCCCATTAAAGGAACTACTTCTAAATGTTTAAATAAACAAATTGATAAATACATGAAAATCCAGCAGAAAACACTTTACTAAAGTGACTTGAGGTCCAGCAATATGGTAAACAGATCTGACAATAGAGGCAAGGAGACATAAATAGGAGACTTTCAAATTATTTGGTCAGGTATGATGCAATTTAGGCAAGCTATTTAATCTCTCTAAGACTCAGTTCTCATCATGTGTAAAATGGGGACAACAAATGCTTACACTATTATGTCCATAGAGTGAATAATGCGCATGAGAGTGGACAAGATTTATAGAGGTAGAGGAAGAGAGAAGGAGGCTTCTAGTATCTGACCATTAAATGGATAGGATTGAAGAGTTGCTAACTGTATGGTAATTGCATTCAGTTAGAAACTCTCATATGAACAGAGTGAAATAAACAAAATATACTTGGCATTTTAACACGTGAGGATGATATTACTGAGATGTGGTGGAACAAAATAAATGGCTGAATTGTGACAGTGGAAGGATATATTATATTGAAAAATGAAAGTTACACTTATAACTTCATAAGGAACTCAGATCTTAAGGAGACACATATAGAATTTGGAAAGAAGAGCATATAACCAAGGACAAATACAAAAGGGTGGCACTGAACTATAAGATGAGCATCAGTATGTATAACCTATATAAAATTGCTTGACTTCTCAAAGAGGGGAGAGGAGAGGGATGGAAGGAGAGAATATGGAACTCAATATTTTTAAAAACAAATGTTAAAAATTGTTTTTACATGTAGTTGGAAAAAATACATATAAACATTTTTACTTAAAAAAAGACGTGAAAGAAAGGATAAAACTCAGAATAAAGATGAAGCTTGTGTAAAAGGTAAATGGCATTTAAAATAAGTTTTAGGCAAATCATTCAATGCTAACAAATTAAAGAGAGAAAGTATAATATCTCAAACACTAATTTTCTTTCATCTTCCAAAAAGGAATGATTTTCAAGCTGGAAAATAAAACATAGTCAAGGTGGAACTGAAACCCATGAGAGGTTAAAAAAAAAAAGTCAGAAGGTATCCCACTACTTGGGTTTGTTTTTCTTTTTCTTTATTTTAAAAAAAGAGTTCAAATGTTCACTCATAGAATTCCTCCCAGTTTCTCAGGTCTATAGTATCCATCATCTCCCTTCTACCCACTTCCTCCATTCAGTTAACTCCAGTGACTCGTTACCTCCAAGATCAATATAAAGTTCTCTCTTTGAAATTTAAAGTTCCCCTTCCTCACTTGCTAGTTTTCTTTCTATGTTGTTGTTCAGTTGAGTCTGATTCTTCATGACCCTGTTTGGGGTTTTCTTGGTAGAGATACTGGAGTGGTCTACCATTTCCTTCTCCAGTTCATTGTACAGATGAGGAAACTGAGGAAAACAGGGTTAAGTGATTTGCCCAGGGTCACACAGCTAGCAAGTGTCTGAGGCCAGGTTTGAACTCAGGCAGGCCCACCACTCTATCTATAGTGCCACTTAGCTGCCCAGTTGCCTTCCATACACTCTACAGCTCAGTTTCAATTGCCTACTTGCCATTCATATCACACATGATATTCTATCTCCCAACTTTGTAATGCTTTCCCCATGCCTGGAATCACCCTCCTCCCCTTTGACTCATAGTCTCCCTCGCTTTCTTTAAGACTCAGAATCCTTAAGAATCCTTCATTCTGAAAGAGGACTTTCCTGGTCTGTCCCACTGCTAGTGTCTTCCCTCTGTGATTACCCTCTATTTGCAATGTATATGTATGTGTATGTGTGTGCATGCGTGTACATATGTATGCACATATATACACAAGTGTACATACCCATGTGCTTGTACATGTACATATACATAATCCACACACACATATCTTGGCATAATGTATATGTCTATATGCACACGTACATATATGTATGCATCTTATATGTACATAGTCATTTGCATTTTGTCTCTCCCTATAGAATCCTCGAGAGGAAGGACTATATTTTGCACAGTGATGAGTAGTCAGAAAGTACTCAATAAATGCTCATTGACTGATTGACTAATAATTTTTCCCACTTCTGTCTATTAACATCCTTTCACCCACCCTTCAAGGTCTGTCTCAATCATCATTTTCTCCCTGAAGCCTTCCCTGATTTTTTCAATGAGAACTAATCCCTTCCTATTCCCATATACTGCTTAACACATTCAAATGTAATATGTTTATAAGTGTATGTATCTCACCTTCCCTACTAGACTGTGAGCTCCAAGTGGACAGGTATTGATGGGGTACCTGGGGCCTAGGTCAAACCAACTTGTAAAACCAGTCTGTGAAGTTGTCCTTTCCCACCCTTGAGCTCTGCCCCTTCTCCCTATCCCACACTCCATCTAGGCAACACCCTGTGACCCCTTTTGTTCTTACTTAATCTCTTCATTTCTTCTGGGGCCTGGCCCACACCCTCCTTTGTCCGTGCCTTTTGTCTCCTTCACCTGGCCCAAATCTTATCTAAACTATCTATTCACATGCTCCTCTTGGTCAGCTCTGACCTTTGTCTATGCACTGAGGCCCCTCCCATCTGGTCAGCCCTGACAATGGCAGCCCTACCCTTTAAAGGTAAAAGCATGTACCCCTCTCACTAGCAGGTCCCCTAAAGGACTCTTGCCTCCTTCTCATAGAAGCATAACAATAAACTTCTACAACTCTCACTCCAATTAAGCCTGAGACCTTGAATTATTTCCAGACGATATTGCAGGTTTTCTGGTTTTAGATAAGATCATAATTCCTGCTGAACCTATTGGGATCTTTCCCCCCATCATTTTGGTGAGCCAAAGGAGAGTCTGTGGTCTCAAGCTTTCTTGGAGTTCCGGTAAGCTCCTTTACCTCCTCCCTCTCGTCCTGTAGTTGGGTTCATTCAAGCACCTAGGAAGGCTTGATTGGACAATGCCGGTCTGGGACCGGAATCCGGTCTATTTTTTTAATAGACCCGGGACACATCCCACATGGATGGGGGGGTGCCCTGTCTAGGGACAAGTGTCTCCGCATCTAAAAAAATATACACATATATTTTTTTAGGCAAGGCTTTTCACATGAGATGTCACAGAAAAGCAGACAACTACAAGTGATTCTGACTGGGGAGTCGGGAAAGGATGGATCAGTCTCCCTCCGTACCCCAAGAGACTCATCCCTAGGACATCTTTTGTACAACTGAAAAACACTTGGTCTTCAAGACCTCAAGTAGAAAGGATGGGCCAGTTTCCCCCTATACTTGGGGGTCTGTGCCTAGGCTATCTCAAAGCAATCTTACCTGGCCCCAATTGGCATCTATTTGAGGGCCAAGAAAATGTTATTTGTGCTGAGGGTTCCAGAAATCCTCTGTGAGCTTTTGAACCTTCCTCTCTCTCTCTCTCTCTCTCTCTCTCTCTCTCTCTCTCTCTCTCTGTCTCTCTCTGTCTCTCTGTGAACGAGTGTGTGTGAGTGGTCTGACATCTCTAAGCTTTAAAATGCAACTGCAGGACATTCCTTTGAAATGCTGCATCTCTTTCCCTCCTCTTTTCCCCTGCTGCTGAATGCAGGCTGGAAAGGGAGAGAAAGAGAGCAAAATATTGTCTTGTTTGTGAACAGAAGTTTTAAGATCTTTAAAAGTTTGAAAATCTCCTCTTTATTCCACTCTGGCCAAGTGGAGTGAGGAGAAGGTGATAAGAAAGGGAGGGAATCTTCTCCCTCAGAACAAAGAGGCAGGTAGACTAACATTTAACTATTTCCTGCCTCACCTAAAAGAGGAAAGTTTTGTGTAACAGAATGCAACTAAAAGGCAACTGAATGCATTCTGGTCATTTTGAAAAGTGTCACTCCTAATAAGATGTTAAAGAAAAGTCAGAATTCATTTTACTATTTGGCATTTAGGCAAATTGGAATATTTTCTAAGATTTGATACATAAGGTGAGGTTTTTGGGTTCTCTAGAACTGGGATAAAGGAGTAGGTGCCACTCCCTCTCCCCTTGCTAGGGAAGTCAAAGCTATCACTTTCAAAGAAGTTTCTAAGGAGTGGACACATAAAATTTATTGGAGTAAAAGTTGGAACAGCTAAAAACATATTGGGGGGAAGCATAGCAGCTATATCGAAACCCCGAGGACCACAACCAAGCTCTGCAACTGTGGGGAGAGGAGAAAAGCCTCTGTACTTGGTAAGCCTAATTTTCTATCAATAATTTTGGTATGTGATGAATTGGAAATATGTCATAATGTCATTGTTCTATTATGGTATCTCTAAATTGTAAAATCTAAATTGTAAAGTCCTCTTATACTGTAAAAATTGAGTGACAAAAAGCAGTTTTCAATCTGAATTTTGTTGAAACTAAAAGATGGAGAAAAAGTTGTGTAAAACTAGCTATGTTACTTTATCAGTTCTGCTAAACTTATGTTATAATGTTTATTTCATGTGAATTGGATTTTTTATGTTATAATATCTGATGGTTTAAAGCTCTTATATGTGGGATAGAAACAAGTAGTAATAATCCTGCCAATATTTACTGTGATAGCTGATTGTCCATTTAACTTTTTGGCTATTCTGAAAATATTCAGTGATTATAAGTTGATTGGTTGTATGGCATCAAAAAAAAAGATTTTAGTTCAGTATAACTTCATGTGGAGTTTTAAGGTTATCAGATTGGTAATTCATTTGTTTTTTTTTCAAAGTTCAAATTTAAGATGATATCATTACTGGTAAACATCTGTACTATCTATGCTGTATGAGAAGCAGTCTTTCTTAAAGTTTTGGAGTATTGTAATTTAGGAAAATCTTAAGCTTCCAAGTCTGTCAGTTTAAAAGGGAAGTAAAACTGCCAAATCCCCTGGAAACTATCTTTGTTAAGCAAGGTCATTGGGAAAGGAACAGTTTTAGTCATGTAGTTTTTAAATGAACCTAACTTGCTAAAAAGTTGCAAGGATTTTTGTCAATTGGCTTCTAGATTTCAGAAGGAAAGATGGTAAATGGGATTCCTTACAGTTGTGGGACCTGATAAATCTTTATTGCTTATTGCAGCTATAAGAGAATAGAAATAATTATAACTGCTCTAAGCTGTGATTGTTGAGGCTTGTTGTTTAAGGTAAAAGGCATTTGGGACCATAACTAAATTTTATTTTGAGTTTGAATTTGGGTATAGTTATCTGCATTAAATCAGTATCTGAGAGAAAATGCCACAAGCTACTCAGAGCCTGTACTGTGGACAGGTGGAAGCCTGCATTTGGTAAAGGCTGGAGGGACAATCTTAGCCTCTGTCTGGGATGGGATCCCTCCTGGCTCAGTTTACCTATGGGGTTCCTTTGAAAAGGAATGTTCCCCACCTATTCCTGAGTCTAGAATTGAGGTGGAATGGATACTGCATGGTTGGATATCTGTAACTAACCTGAATTTAAACAGAATCAAGGATGTTTTATCCTGTCATATTTGGAATGTCACAAGTCCCTGTTTTTTCCTTCTATAGCAGGTTTCTATGATCAGAGCAAGGAGTCAGTAAAAGATGTGAGCTCTTTCATGTTAGCCTACTGGAAAATCTAATATTATTTTCATCTAGGATTAGAACATGTGCAGAAAGTTATGCAAACTGCTTAAGATCATTCTAAAAGTTTTATGAATCTCGAACTGTTTTAAAAGAAGGGAAAATACTTTTAGAAGAAATTTTAAATCTCTAGTGGGATTTTGAAAGGCCTACTCTATGGGAAAATAAAAAGGTGTAAGGGTTATGGGATTTAAAGATCTTCCATGCCCCGTTGGACTTGCTGATGTAGCAGGAAGGGGCGGAGCAAGAGGAAGCGGAAGCCAAGCTAGCGTTCCTGCGTTGGCTGGCGGTGGTGGTGACGGCGGCAGCAGCAGAGGCAGTGGCAGCGCGAAGCCCTTTTTGAGTTAGGACTGCTAAGGACTTTCTGCTAAGGACTCCTGCTGAGGACTGCCAGGGGCCGGAGCTGCTGGGAGCGCGCTTCCGGGACGCTGGGTGGTTGCTGTGTGTGGGGAGAGGAGGACCTTTGCCTGAGGTAGCCTGTTCTGTTTTAAAGGCTTGAAAATGTGGGTGCTTTCTACTTTATCTACCTGTGCCAATATCATAACTACTCTGATGGCTTTCACTTTCTGGTTTTGGGACTCAGTCTTTTGGTATCTTAATAAATTTTCTAGTTTATTTCCTCATATGGCAAACATGACGTATTTT
>NW_027187269.1:3773202-3831757 GCF_028583685.1 Petaurus breviceps papuanus
ATATTTGTAATCTCTATAGGCATTGTGAATATGGCATTGCTGATACAAAAGGACAGTGAAATAGTCTGAGTAATGGGTTATACTAGCCCTTATGTACCCCACTTCTGGTCAATTTTCTCTTACTACTTTTTGGCCCTTGTTTGTTTAATCTTTTTGCTAGATTTGTGTCTTTTTAGGCTCAGCACCCTTCACTGGCAGGTGACTCTTCTGCTGGGAACATTGTCATGCAATCTAACTGACCCATGGAGCCTCCATGTTCAAGGCCTACAACAAATGGGCCCCATTTGTGCTCCCCAAGGATATTCCTTTCTTTATGGGATGGGTGGGCCAGAGGGTGTGAATTCTGGGGACGAGGTATGTGCTCCCTGGGATTTCTCACACCCCCTCTGACTAGTTATAACATCACTAAGCCCAGCACTTCTCCTTTAAAACGAGTTAAACGGGGTTTTTTGGACAATGTTCTAAAATCATAGCCTTAGATTATCTGCTGGCCTCTAGTGGGGGTGTTTGTGCCCTAGCTAACACCTCCTGCTGCATGTATATCAATAATTCCCGACAGGTAGAACTCCACACCAAAAATATACTGGAAAAGGCCAATTGGATGGAAGAACCTCATGAAGCCCTTAGTGCACCAGGTTCCTCCTCTTCCTCATGGTGGTCCTGGCTTTTCCCTATACTTGCCCCTTTCCTGGGCCTTGTCTGCTTAACCTCCTTGCTTAGTTTGTCTCTTCTAGGCTCGGTGCTTTCCATTTGCAGTTGATTGCTCAGGCTGGATACCAACTGTTACCCAACGTCGCTACCCCTCACCCCTTGGATCTGTCATAGGCCAAATTCCAGACATTGGCCACCAACCCCACACCTTGAACCATGGGACCTGAGAGGCAGGGACAGTTCTATATCCCTTTCCAGCTGGAAGCAGTTCAAGATGAGACCGTTGCCCCTGCCGCAAATGAATTTGGGCCCCATCTGTTTAAGGCCTCTCAGGTCCCATGGTTTGTCCCCTAAAGGACTCTTGCCCACTTCTCATAGAAACGTAACAATAAACGTCTACAACTCTCACTCCAATTAAGCCTGAGACTTTGAATTCTTTCCAGACGATATTGCAGGTTTTCTGGTCTTAGATAACATCATAATTCCTGCTGAACCTATTGGGATCTTTCCCCCATCAGTATTATGTCTTTGAACAACACTAATAATAGCTAATATTTAGATAATACCAATTAGGGGTTGTATGTAGAATACAGAAAGATTAGGGACAGGATGTCCCATAGAGTTGGGCATGTGGCTTTACCTCCATGGAAAGAAGCATGAATTCTGACTCAGTGCTATGAGAGAAATTATTATACTATAATAGCCAATGACAAAATTGGGATTGAGACTTTTCTCCTCAATGTCCTCATTATGTCTCAGCTCTTGTTAAACTTAGAGTCTGAAGAACCAGACTGATTGATGAGATTACTCTTAGCCCTCAAGCTTGATTGGGACCCCACCCAACTAGGAGATCCAACTTCTGTTTAGAGTATAAACAGAATCCAATAAGAGTAAGCCCTTACTCTGGGGAAAGGAGACCCTGTCCTTGTACCCTTCCCTTAGAATTTAAGGTGACCCAGATCATGAAGAAGAAAACCAACCAGAGTGGTCTAGATGGAGATTGACTCCCCTGTCCCAATTGCTTGAAGCAGATGACTAAGTCATGTTCGAAGCAGGAGGAGCTAAAACTCTTAGTCTACTTACTCATTAAATGTTCACCAGGGGAGAGGATTGGGGAAGAAGGTGGAGTAGGTCAGGAAATTCCAAATTGTTCAGATTTTTTTTCTACAAAAGTGATAAAATAAGTGTCTTAGGGCAAACAAAATGCACCATAAAAATAAATAAGAATAGGGGCACAGCTGGGGTCCTCCTTGGACAATCAGAGAAGATCAGAAGAAAAATCCCAGAATAAGGTTTGGTCCTAGTGAAGAGTAAACACCTCCAGGCTAGAGTCTGAGTTAACCACAAGCAGCAAGCCACTTAAACAATAAGCAGTAAGCCCTGGGAATAGCTGATTTGGGAGGCTGCCTCAGCCCCAGCCACCTGAACTTTTACCCCTGTGATAGTGAGGGGACGTGGGCATGTGAGGATGCTGGGGATGATCTAGGCAACCTCTGCTGATAAGGAACACCAGACCCAGCTGTGCTGCAGAGATCAGCAGGGGTGAGAAGGAACCAGCACATGCCTGGTGAGTGCAGAAGCAGTGGGGCAAAATGCCCCTGACTGTGGGCACTTATAGGAGGTTGGAGCTTTGGCTTTGGTTTCAGGCTAGAGGGAAGAAATGAAGATCTGGGTCAAGAGGCACTATCCCCCATACCCCAGAACTCGAGGTGATTACAAAAATTAAGCTATTACTATAAAAAAATGCACGGGCAAAGGAAAAAGAATTCAATCATAGAAAGTTATTATGGGAATAAAGAAGACTAGGGTTCATCTTCAGAGGAGGATATTCAAGCAACAAAATCCTCTTTACCCCAAAGAATAATGTCAAATCATCACCTGACCAAAAAGAATTCATACCGTAGAAGAACTTAAAAAAGACTTAAAAAATCAAATGACAGAGATTGAGGAAAAACTTTTTTAAAAATCCAAGAAAAACAAGAATATTATGGGAAAAAAAAGTCAATTAATCTGAAAAGGAGATCCATAATCTTAAGGAATAAAATGACACCTTAAAAACTAGAATTGGGCAAGGCAAAACCAGTTAAGTTATAAAAGATCAAGAAATAATTGAACAAAATATGAAGAATGAAAAAAATAGAAGAGAAAGTGAAATATCTTATAAAAAATGACTGATCTGGAGAACAGATCAAGAGGACAAAACATAAAAATAATTGGACTACCTGAAAGTTATGATAAAAAAAGAATCTTAATATAATAATACAACAAATAATTACAGAAAATTGTCCTGAAGCATTTGAACAAGGTGGAAAAGTAGAAATAGGAAAAATCCATAGATCACCACTTGAAAAAGATCCTATGAGGTAAACTCATAGGAATATCATAGTCAAATTCTGCAACCCCCAGCTCAAGGATAAAATACTAAGAGCAACAAGAAAAAAAACCAATTTAAATATGATGGTGCCACAAATAAAATCACATAAGACCTAGCAGCAGAGACACTAAAGGACTGCAGCTATTGGAATACTATATATCAAAGAGCAAAAGTATTGAGGTTCTAGCCAAAAATA
Source organism: Petaurus breviceps papuanus (assembly GCF_028583685.1). Lineage (NCBI taxonomy): Eukaryota > Metazoa > Chordata > Mammalia > Diprotodontia > Petauridae > Petaurus > Petaurus breviceps. The sequence goes on from NW_027187269.1 coordinate 3,776,424, forward strand.
TCATACCCAGAAAAGGTAAGTATAATCCTGAATGAAAAAAAAATAGACATTTAATCAACTGTCAGACTTTTAGGACTTCATTAAAAAAAATGAACTTAATAGAAGATTTGACAAGAGAAACATAAGATACATCCCAAAGACTGATAACAAGGGATTCAATAAGGACAGGCCATTTACCTTTTATATATATATATAAAATGTTAAACTTATGTCTTAGATTGTCATTCATAATTGAATAACTCTTAAGAAAGATTGGGGTAGACTTGAGTATGATATGATTTTAAAAAGTGAAAGCATTTAGGAACAGCTAAAAAGAATGATTATTTTATGCAGTTGAGATGCAAGAAGAAGAACTGACCCAGAGGAATTAGATGGGGGGAGGAGGGCTGGTAGTCCTGGTAACCTACTTTCATCGGGAATTGGTTTAAGAGAGAACAATACATATATATATCTAGAACAGTATAAAAGTCTTCTAAATTCAGAAGAAATAAAATAGTAAAGGACTAGAAAGAGGGGAGAGGATAAGGGAAGGATCTCTAGAGAGGAGAGTGAGGGAATAGTTATAGAAAGGTGTTCAGATTTATGGAAATGGGAGGATAGAAGAAGAATTTTTTTTGGGGGGGGTAATAGGCTATTGTTATAGGAATACAAATTTTTAAGATCTTCCCTGCCCCTAGGTTAAGTGCACTTTGTTTTGGGGCTTACTTTGAGAAATGTTGTGTGATTTGAACATAGGAGACTGTGGGCAGCTGTTGAGAGCGCCCCAGCTTTGAAAACCCAGATGCTGATGCTTCCTTCTCTGGTAACTGTGATTAGGTATGGATGTATGTAATGGTTGGACAGTTTGGAAGCCTGTCTGCTGAAATGTTTCTCTGTCTTGTAACTTCTGCTTGTAACCTCTGTTTACTCTGAAGTTTGGGGTGCTGACCTTTTTCCCCTGAACTATGATGTAAATGATATATGTTTAATTGATTAAAGCAAGATTGTAAACCCATTTTGAGTTGCTCTCCTTTAGAAAAGCAGATCTAAGAACCTGTCTTGGCAGTCACTCTGGGGATGCTGGGGTGCTTGCTTCTACAGCAAGGTAATAGGAAGGCAAGGTAGCAGGTAAAAAGTAAAGGAGAGTAAAGTAGATGAGTCAGGAGGAATAGGAAATAAGACATATGCACAAACATAAAAACAAAGATCAGGAGTAGAATTTGTTAGGGAAAGTATATGTCTATGTATGTATATATGTGTGTGTCCATGTGTATGTATAGATCTATATCTCTATATAAATATATCCTCAATTAATTTTCCCTTCTGGGGAGGAGGAGGGGAAGGGGAGAAAAAGAACAAAGTACAAAGTGCACAGCAGAGAACAAAAGAAAACTTACAAGGAAGCAAAGAAAAAATGGACAACTCTCAACACAATGTGTAGTATTTATCATGCAGGCTTTCTTGAAATGAAAACTTATTGCTTCACATTTTGAATCCTTTCTTATGTTCTGCTATGCACAAGAGATACTTTTTTTTCTTTTTTTTACTTTGTGTTTGTTTCTATATTTAAGTTCATGTTATTATTTTTTTTCCTTTCTCTATTCTGTATTTGTACTCTGGCATTTGAGTCTGTGATAAAAAAAAAAGTTCACCAGTCAGGGTTTATTTTCACTTTTCAAGGGATTTCCTTTCAGAAGGGTGTTTTAGGGTCTCCATTGGGCATCTTTGGTTATGGAGAGAAATGATTGGACATCAATTTATTGATTGCTAGCTAGTCTAATTTATAAATTGATTATTAATTACCTAGAAACTCTGTCTCTTGGGGGTTTTCATTTGTAACAGCTGAATGATTTGTTCTTTGAACTGATACATCAAGTCCTTACTGGTCTACATGATCATCACAGGAGACTGCCAAAAAGAATAGGTGACTGGTCAGGGAAGAGCCACCCACTCCTAAGCGAAAAATCAAAAAATCAAAAGACCATGTCGCTCTCTTGAATTTTTGGTTGTGACTCTGCCCACTCTACCTTGGACTTTAACATCAAGGAGAGGGAAATCTTTCTCCACATGTACATAGTCTCTTTCTGAAGTCATAGATTAAATGTTCAGAGCCAAAAGAGTCCTTAGAGGCTGCCTCATCCATAATTTTATAGATGTGGAATTAACACTTAGAGAGAGTGAGTAACGTTGATTAACATCCAAAAAAAGGGGAGGGGAAAGGACTCTGTCACCTCCAAGCCAGTGAGAACCAGAAAAAATCAGAACCCATAGCCTCATCCTGTTTCCTTCAGACTTCTAGTTCTTGTTGATCCCTGGGAGGAGTGCTATCTCTGTAATGAGAGTTAAAATATATATGATATTAGGTTTAATTATTGAATTTGATGATATTATAGAGGCTGAAGACCTAACAAAGGAAAGGGGAAACGTTTTTTAAACTTAGTTTGGCCTTTATTACTGTAATACTAATTATCATCACTGATATGAATTGCTATATATTTAGGATTAATTACTATGAAGACCAACAATAATTATGCCTATCATTAAATGTGCCATTAACCTTAATGTAAATTTTATTTGATTACAACACTAAACACTATTCAGGTACGCTCAGTCTACTCAAGTAGTATGCTCAACTATTTATCATATCAAAAATGATTAGAAGGAACATTGACTGTAATTAGAATCATTTAATTTTTAATGCAGGCTTTTTCACTTTTGCAGAGTCCATGAAACAGAAGATGCCGTATAAAACAGAAACTTTCAGAATGTGAAATTTAGAGACTTTGATTAAAAATGTGTTTGTTTTACATAAATTCTTTATTTTGAATTTCAGTTCATCTTAACCCAATTTTAATTCAATTATAACTGAAATTACTTTTGAACTTAAAAAGAACTGGAAAAAAATCTTGTCAACATTAAATGCCCTGTGTATAGTTTGGAGTAATCTAGAGATGGAAGGAATTTTAGAGTAATCCACCTCTTTCATGTTATACATGACAAAACAGAGGTTTAATGCATTGTCTAAAGGTACATAAGAAGTCAATATCAGAGTCAGGATTAAGATTCTGGTCCCAGACTCTAGTTCTCTGGTACCAAAAATAGCATTCTTGCCACCATACCATATTCTGCAGGGCCTAGTATCACTTCTTTTTGCTTTTCACAAACAGTTCTGTCATCATAGTCTCATCTTTAATATACTTCACAAGGACAAGATGATGGAGACATAGAAAGAAAGTAGTTGTTCTGGAAAAGATCTGGGTACTACAAGTGTACTACAAGCTGAATATGTGTCAAGTGTGGCATGACTGTCAAAAAAAAAAGATCATGTGTTTTTGGCCTACATTAAGAGGGGTACAGTCCCTCTGCCCTATGACTCCATCTAGAGCATTGGTCAGTTCTGGACCCTATGGTTTAAGAAGGATATTAATAAACTGGAGAGAATCCAGAGAAGAGCAACCAGAATCATGAGACCATGCTATAGAGGATGGATTGAAGGAACTGGGGCATGTTTAGTCTGGAATCAGTTACCTAATGTGCCTGAAAGAGAAGGGAAGGGAGTGTAAAATGCTTTGGGACTGCTTTTTAAATTAAAGATCAGAGAGGAGTTCTCCAAGGTCTACCCTCTCACCTCTCCAATTAGAGGTGGGGAGAAGCCCTATGGGGAGGGATTTTTGGGAAGGTAGAGAAAAAGACTCATGGAAAACCCAATAGCTGTCCTCAGTTGTCATTTGAAAGAGTGGCTGGACTTCTTCTGTTTGGCCCTAGAGTGCTGAATCCAGAAAACTGGGTGGAAGTTGCAAGGAGGTGAATTTAGGCAAACTTCTTTTATTATTAGAGTTGAATCAAAGTGGAATCACATCACAGTTTACTGTGTATACTGCCCAGCAATGCCACTACTAGGTCTGTATCCTGAAAAGATTGAAGAAAAAGGAAAAGGAGCCATACGTGCAAAAAAAAAATTAGGTAATGCAGCTCTTTTTGTGGTAACAAAGAATTGTAAATAAGGGGGTATATGGAATATTATTGTGCTATAAGAAATGACAAGTAGCATGGTTTCAGAAATATTGCTGTTACTGTGTCCAGTGATTTCCTGGCTTTGCTCACTTAACTTTGCATCAGTTCATTTAAGTTTAAGGTCTTATTCAAATTCATGCAAAGTGAAATGAACAGAACCAGGAGAACATTGTACATAGTAACAATATTGTTTGATGATCAACTTAGCTATTCTGAGCAATACAATGATCCAAGTCAATTCTGAAGTACTTATTATGGAAAATGCTATCCATTTCCAGATAAAGAACTGATGGAGTCTGAATGCAGACTGAAGCATACTTTTTAAATTTTCTTTATTTTTCTTGTTTTTTGGTTGATATTTTAGTCTATTTTCTTTTGCAATATGGCTAACATGAACTATGTTTTACATATCTTCACAAGTATAATCTGTATCAAATTGCTTGCCTTCTTAAGGGGGGGAGAGAAGAGAGAGGAAAGGAGAAAATTTGGAACTCAAAATATTTTAAAAAACAAAATGTTTAAAAAGTTTTTACATGTAATTGAGAAAAGTAAAATAAAAAAAGAAAGTCATAAGTGATGTACTACATCTAGTATATAAGATTATACTACTGAATAATCACTAATAGTACATGTTCTTGGGGTAGGGGTGTTATTCATTGGTTGTAGAGAATTTTAATAGGTTCAACATACTCTGATTTTGACTTCCTTAAATTCCTGTCTCAACCAATGACACTTGAAAAATGGATGGGGGAAGAGGGAGAGTTAGAGGAGAGGTACACAGGTCTATTATTGTGTAGTGAGGGAACCTATTCACAGCTCAACTGCCTCTCAAATATCTCCTTGACAGTTCTTCAGTTCACATATTTTGGCATTGTGAAGACAAAGCCAGAGAGGTTCAGTTTTAAATAAAAAGATTACCTTTAGCAAGCCTCATTGGTTCTTTAACATAGTTTGCAGAAACTTGCAGACGATGCATGCAACATGGTCCATCTCAATTTTCAGGAAACATTTGATACCATTCCATTTAACTCACAACTTAAAACTGTAGGCAGCAGGAATCTTATTTGAACCTAAGAGATAGGGGAGTGTAATGGTAATGAGAATTTGAAGATCTTCCCTTCCCCTTAATAAGCCTAAGGGAATATGAATACCTTTCCTGCTTTGAAGTTATATCCTGCCCGCCTAATAAGCTGAATGTAATCACATGGAGTCTGTTGTGGGAGGGGTTTGCTAAAGGGTGGAGCAGAGTACACTGGAAGCTGGGAGTCAGAGCAGCTAGACTGGAGGAAGGAAAGGAGGCATCCAAGGGAGACAGGCCTGTGAGTAAATGTAGGTTTGTGGGAAGGATAAAGGATACCGTGGTTCTCTGTGCTGTTATGACTTATTAACTTCTTTGCTACTTCGATGGAATCAGCTAACTGGTTTTGGAATTTGGTTTTCTGGTGTCTGGGTAAATATTTTGCTCTTGTTTTCTTGTCTGTTACATTTTGCAATTGAGCCCTATGCAGGCATATTTATAGTGACCATTGGTGCTGTGAATATTGCATTGTCTCTACAGGGAGGGAGAGTGGGATAAGAAATCATCTGTCCAAAACAAAAAAAACAGAATGAAAAACAGAGAGAAGATGAAGTTAAATCTGAAATGGAATGGAGAGAGAAAGAATGAATGTTGGTAATAGCTATTTTATCAATAGTATAAAACAGGGAGTATTCAAGAGTCAATGGAATTTGGTCCCATGGTTTGTCTGATGCAAATGTATATCCTTCAAAATCACTACATCTACTAGTGACATGAAGATTAAATGACAGTGCCTTAAAAATAGGAAGAACAGCAAATTAGACTAGAAAAGCTGTTAGAGAATCACACACAATGTAAGGTTGGCTTGGTTTGCAAGATAAGCAGTCATCCAACTGCAATGCTAACATTTCAATAGAAATAGTCTCTTGTTCAAAGTGAACCAGATTCAGATAAGTCTGTAATCTTATACTTGAATCACCATGGAGATGAGAGATGCTTCTCCAGAATCTGACTTTGTAGACCTGGGATATTATGGGGCTGTTTCATGAAGAATTCTGGAATAAAGATTCCAGAAAGAAGAAGAATAAGGAAGTAACTTCAGAGTACATGTAGTGGTCTCCACTTTGGCACCATGTAGGGAGACACTGGGCATCCACACATTCTGCCTCCTCCTTTCAATGAGACGGTGATGACCTGCTATATTAATACAGTTAAGGGAAAATGTTTTCTGTGCTGACAAAGACAATAGTTGGTGAGCAAATCTGTGACATTATCCTTTTCCCTTGACTCCAAGTTGGGAATGGACAATACTCATAGAACTGAGTACCTTTTTTGAGATCTATCTCTATTTTGTAAATTCTTCCATTTGATTGTAAATTCCTGTAGGGTAAGAATTGTTTTTTGCCCCCCCCCCCTTTTTTTGTATTCCCAACACTTAGCACAGTGCCTGGAATATAGTGGGTATTTAATAAATGTTTATTGACTGATCATTCCCATGGGGGTGGGGTGGTGAGAAAACTAAAGAGAAAAGCTGTTTCTAGTCTGATAATCAGAATTCTGCTATCAGTGCTGACTGCTATAAATCCAATGAATGTGCACCTTCACCATTTGCTCTCACCCCTATTATTATGTTGTTTATTTCTCTTTTCAGAAAATAGTTGGGGGTCATAGCCCTAGATGCATAATCAATTCTAGCATCACATAAATAGAGGTTGGGGAAAATGGTTAGTCTGGGAAAAGTGAGAAATGCATCCAGCTTCTGGCAAGAAGCATGTGGGAAGGTAGCAGATTAATGATTCCTCTCCCAAAGGAACACAAATATCACAAATCTTTTTTGGTCAAATTCATTAACCAGCTTGAAAAAAAGTTTGTAGGAAACAATGTAAACAGAGAGATTAATAATTGACAGTTAATTTTAAAAGTCCCCTAGAATTAACTGAAAAGAAGCCCTTTGGGATGACAGCCTGGAACAAAAGGAAGGATGGGGAATGCTTTGCATGGGAACCATGTTAGTCCCTTCTAGGTTCTTTGCTGGTACTTAGCTAGGACTCCTGATATTTCCCCTTCTAGCACCTTAGCAGGGACTCTCCTCAGTAACCTCATCAATGAAATGTAAACAGTGATTACATACATATATAAGCTACTTTCCATGGATTTATTAGTAGTCTTTTTCAAGATCAGGTTATTAAAAACATACATGTAGGAGATCAGGGGCAAGCTGAACCCTGTCTACTCCATTCAATTTTACATTGGTACTCTTTTTTGGGGGGAGGGGAGGCAATTAGGGTTAAGTGACACAGCTAATAAGTGTCAAGTGTCCGAGGTTGAATTTGAACTCAGTTCCTCCCTACTTCAGGGCTGATGCTGTATTCACTGCATCCCCTAGCTGCCCCTATATTAGTATTCTTTAACCTGTTGGCTCACTAAAATACTCTCTCAACTTGAGGATGTCTGAGGGGGGGATAAGTAGACACTTTCTAATCAATTCATTAAGGCAAAAGATGACTGCCTGGATTTTAATGAAGTATTCGTGACTTTGAGACAATAGAATGATGTCATAAAACTAGGACTGAAAACTGGGCAGAAATGAGAGGGAAGGAAGGAAGGAAGCAAGGAATGAAGGAAGGAGAGAGGGAGAGAGGGAAGGAAGGAAGGAAGGAAGGAAGGAAAGAAGGAAGGAAGGAAGGAAGGAAGGAAGGAAGGAAGGAAGGAAGGAAGGAAGGAAGGAAGGAAGGAAGGAAAGAAAGAAGGAAGGAAGAAAACAAAAACCCAAGAAGAGGAGATAAAGGGGGAGAACTGAAAACAAATGCTTTTAAGCCACATTGTGAACTTTCTCATATTAAGGGACCTTCTACTAATTCACTACAAGTGAATTGGTCTATGGTGTTTTTATGTGGTTTGCAATGTTTTATTAGGAACAATCTAAATAATAGCTCATATCTGGTCCATAGATGTTCAAATTGGAATATGCCAGATAGTCCTATGGAATTCTTGTTTTTCTTTCAGGGTAGAAACTACATAAGATATGAAAATGTAGAAAACAGTTGTTCTAAAGAAAAAAAGTTCTCAAATAAGTTTTATAGTTCTATGAAACTCCTAATTTTCTATCATTTTGTGAAGTACAAATCAGAGAAGGATACAAACGCAGATTTACAGTTTCTGTTTAAGTTCAAATTTCAAAATAATTGTCTTGAACAAAAAAACAAAAAACCCTTTCCTTATGAGTCAGTGGAGTATGCACACACCCAAATAGTGTGTGTGATTTGAGGGAGTGCTCTGCAACTCAAAAACATCAGCCATCTGTCAATTCTTCCACTTAGTTTGCTTCCTGTAAGTTTTTTTTATCTTAAATCAAATATCGATCCTGTCATTATACAAATATCACTAAAAGACATGTACCTTGACATACCTTAATAATTTACCAACTAATTTATGAAAAATTAACAGGAAGGGGATATAGAATTGAAGCTATAGATTGATAGGAAGAAAGGAATTAAAAAAATAAAAAGTGAAGGTGGGAGAACAGGGAAGACAAATTTCCATGATTCATAATCATCAACCTCTAGATCCAGAGTATCCAACCTTCTTTACTTGAGATTAATTCTTTTTGTTTTTTTTTTTAAGCAATTGGGGTTAAGTAACTTGCTCAAGGTTACAGGGCCAGTTATTTCTGGGTGTGGTACTAAGTATCTGAGCCCAGATTTGATCCCCAGGTCATCCGGACACTGGAGCCAGTGCTCTTACTCACTGAGCCACCTGGCTGCCCTGAGATTAATTCTTTTTTTTTTTTTAAGAGAAAAGCAATTAGATTTACTGTGTACTGATGGGGTAAAATGATTTTTAAACCTATTGACTGAACAGGGAATTAAACATCACCTTTACTGTTGACATTAATCCATTAATAATATTGAGCTCATTATATGATTTTATTTTGTTATATTAGTGGGGCTCTCCTTTTTATAGCTGGCTTAAGTCCTGCTGAGATTCAGCAGTTATGGAAAGAAGTGACTGGAGTTCACAGTATGGAAGACAATGGCATTAAACATGGAGGGCTAGACCTCACTACTAACAATTCCTCCTCTACTACCTCCTCCACCACTTCCAAAGCATCACCACCAATAACTCATCATTCTATAGTGAATGGACAGTCTTCAGTTCTAAATGCAAGGTGAGACAGGTAACTCTGATGGGATTTCTACTGTGCTTATCTATCAACAAAGTTTCAGTTTTATTTCTTTGATAAAACTAGAAATAAAACTAGTTTCTTAATGCCAAAATGTACAGTGGGAAGAAATAAATACAAACCCCAATCAATTGTGGAAACTATTTTTCTTTCTTTTAAAAAAATTGAAGGTAAAATACCTACAGCAAGATATTGCAGGTAGGTGTTTTGTCTACCAAAAAAAAAAATTCAAATTAACTGTAAGTCAGAATTTTTTTCTATGGGAATATGAAGTATGAAGTACTGTGGGCTAATTTACTATTCTTTGCTATGAGAAATTTGAAACCATGTGCATTGTGTATGTACATACCATACATACATACACAAATTTAAACTAGTACAACAGTGAATAACTATGGTTATATAGGGTTTTGTAAGTTTAGAAATAGTTGGACAGTTTTAAAAGTATATACGAAACAAATCTAGATACCTTTTGATATATATGTATTAAGAATATTTTCATGGAAATTGATATGTTTTTGTGTATGTAAAATTTAGACATGATTTATAAGAAAATAATCTGCCTATAAATACAATGAAAGCCATGTGAACACTTTAACATGGAGTTAAAACCTTTATATGAATAATTTCACCATGAAAAAATTTCCTGTGAAACAAAAATTTTTTCAAGAGGATGTTACTAGGACTGATTACTGTTAATGGGTAATTTCTCAACTTTCTACTTTATTTTGGTTCTGTAAAAACAATTATAGTATAAGGTAACACATACAGTTCCATCAACTTCTTGTTAGCTTTTATATATATTTATAGATTATGTCTATTTACTGTTAAAGTTTATTTTAAAATGGCAGTTTGAATATTTTTTACCTTAAAATCTTTTTTTCTAGCTGTAATGTAGAAATTTAGAATAACTTAGCAAACTAAATAGCCCACATGTCTATTAAACCGACAATAAACATATTAAATAGACTGAATTGAGAATAATCTGAGATTTAATGGTATAAGGATAGGTGTAACAAATTTTTGATCATAAACATTTTCCCCCCACAGCAATAGTACATTTAATTATTAATAATAAATTATATATTGAGACTATCTCAAGTTCTTCTTTGACCATCCTGCATTTTTTTTCTTGAATAGTTTTTGTAATATGGCATGCATCTTAATGCTTTCATGCTGTTGTTTTAATTGAGATTAAGTTGATGATTGGTGATTTCTCTAGGATCTATGATAGATATTCTTAGTGATGAAAAAGTCCTTTGTAATTATATAAAGATAATATGCTCTTTTCCAAAATGAATCCATTTTTAAAAAACCATTTGTAACTAATAGATATGAGATAAACACACATAATATAAAACAATTTAAATTATCTAAAAGGTGCCTATCTCCTTGTAGTAGAATGTATCAGATATCTTATAGTAACATTTGTATTACTTAAATGTATTTCTACATCTTTGTGTGTGTTAAACCACAACTGAATATACATATATATTTTTATTTATAAGTAAAATGTTACAATAAGGTCATATGGCAGAATTAGCATATGGTATTATACAGTCATTTAAGTTTTTCATCCTTTATTAACAGTCATCTTTGGCTCTATTTCTTCTCTAATTGGAACATCATCTAGCCTTGGCAGTTGAACTATTCAATAGAACGATTAAATTTTTCTGACTACTCTGAGCTGAATTGACCTGTTTTGACCTATTTGTCACTGATAGTAACCTGACAGGCGCTAGCAGCCTCCAATGAGTATGGCTTCTGAGATGAATCTGACGCTGTTTCTTTTGCTACAGCTCGTCACATGAGGAGACTGGGGCCTCTCATATGCTCTATGGCCATGGAGTTTGCAAATGGCCTGGTTGTGAAAGCATTTGTGAAGATTTTGGACAGTTTTTAAAGTAGGTTTCTATTTTCTTCCTTCGGTAGGCTGTTTGCAAGGCTTCTGAATCCAGATGATTTCTTTGTCACTCTATAAAAGACACTCTTTGAGAAAAGAATGCCTTTCATTTTAAAATATTTCAGTGTTGTTACAGCAAAATGATCTTGATTTGTGATTTCTGGGTCTGTCATAAGCCAAGAAAGGAGGAAGGAGGCAGCTGATCAAGTCATTAACAGCTTACACACACTTTTCATCCTAATGAGCTCCTTTAAAGTAGGGATTGTTTCTTTCTTTGTACCCCAGTACACAACCCAGTACCTTGAACGAAGGTGTTCATAGCATTTTTGTGTATTGTGGGACCCCTTTGGAATTCAAGTGAACCCTATATTTTGGGACAGGGCGGCAGCCTTTGTAGTTTCCTTTGAAAGGCAGAGGCTTCTCTCGAGATTAATTCTTGACAAAGTACAAAATAGATCCTTTACTTTAGTAAAAACAAACAAAAACACACTGAAAATGGTTGTCAAAATGACAAATTTTATCAACAACAATTGTTTTGAGGGTCATAAACCTATGACATAATCACTTGACCAAATATTGTAAAATGGAAAAGACTATCAGGAATCAATTGATCAGTAATCATTTATTAAGCATTTTTATGCACCAAGCACTGTGCTAGGTTTTGGTAATACAATGACAAAGATGAAACTGTCCCTGCCCTCAAGGAACTTACATTCTTTTTTTTTGGAGGGCAACTGGGATTAAGTGACTTGCCCAAGGTCACACGGCTAGTTTTTGTGAACTCAGGTCCTCCTGACTCCAGGGCCAGTGCTCTATTCACTGTACCACCTAGCTGCCCCCAGGAACTTACTTTTTAAAAGAAAAAAGAACTGGTTTTGAATAAAGGCATCAAAAGATTAAGAAATAGACCCTTAAACAGAAATATACCACCACTCTCAGATAAGGAATCTTAGTGAATCACCAAAGGAAGGACAATACTCATGAAATTCGAGAAGAAACATTGCTTTCTAACCCACCCTGATTATGTATACAGGTAACCATCTGGAGCCATCTCCAGTTGTCCTTATCTACATCTTGCCACTGGACCCAGATGACTCTGGAGGAGAAGTGAGGCTGGTGACCTTGCAGGTGACTCCCTCACTTAAATCTAATTCACTTGCAAGTCATAGCATCATCTTACTGATGTGATGGTCCTCTTTGAGAGCAGACAAAAACCATTTCGTTTGTTCTGCTATCCTATCATTCCTTATTTTTCAGATTAATTGGTTGTTCTAGCACATATTTAAGTCAATTCTATGAATTAGATTCTAAGATATGTGCCCAAACATGTCCACATTCATAGTAGCTAAATATGGCCTTGGCATTTCATTTTACATCTCTTCTAACAAAGAGAGCAAAATAGAACCAAAGAAGAAAGTTTAGACTAATTAATTTTGTTTTAGTCCTTTAAAGAAAACTGTACTACTAGCTCTTAGTTAACTATCTTTAAAATCTTTGACTTTACATACAGCAGGAAACTGAACAAGAGAAGAAAAATAGATTAATGTAAACCCATATCCATTAGAGAAGCACTACTCCAAGTGAATTGTTTTTGTAGTATTGCCCTCTTGACAAGGAGATCAGTGGCAATCATTGGATAAAATATTAAAAAACATTACCATATAAGCTAAGGCATCCACAGTACCATTTCCCACCCCCACTGAAAATTCCAACGCCTAGAGCTTGACTACATCTCCCCTTCAGCATTTACCCCTAAGGGGAGTAAGGGGTGATTCTCTAATGCCATTACCTCAAGCACCCCTGCTGTGCTTCCCCCACCCCAAGATTATCAGTTGAGAATCTAAGCAGCCAAATAGCAACCTTAAGTGACTTTTAGAAAGAATTATTTATTAAGGTGGTACATTAAGAACTTTTTTTTTTATAGCATTTCCCCCAGGAGTCTGTATCACATTCTCCTGTATACAACAGAATTAGACCAAGGGCCCTGAGAGAATTTGAGTCATAGCTATATGGCAGTCCTCTGAGAACCCAGGCTTTTCAGTGTGAGATCTAGTTGGGATGAGCAAGTCAGCCCTGGGTGGGGTGGTGATCATTCCCTGTACAGTGGGTATACTGTAGGGTCATGACTTATAATAAATTAGAGTGTGCTTTGAGTTGGCAGGGACCTGCTGAAGTTATTTTTCATACAACATTTTCTGAATACTCTAGTGCAGGGGTGGGGAACATCTGGCCTCAAGGCTACATGGCCCTCGAGGTACTTAACTTTGACTGAATCCAATCTCTAGGGTCGCAGAGATCCTGCAGAGAAAAAGAAATAATTTTTTTGAAAAACAGTTTTTCTGGTGTGTTTTTCTATTTGCAAGTCAGATCATTTTCTGTAACACAATTTTTATTATTTGAATACTTATGATTTACTGTATCTGATATTAAGTATAGAAGTTAATACCAGTAGTCTGATGTAATATGTCCAGCATACTGGTACTTAGCTACATAGAGAGAAGGATATTCAGAAAATTCTTAATAATATCTCAACAAACAAATAAAGATCTTGGAATTAATTTATAATACCCTATTGAAAATTTAAGGGAAAAAATAAAATTAAAAAAATTTTAAAAAGAATTTTAAAAAATTTTAAGGAAATGTGGAGTTATTTTGAAATGAGGTCTATGGTTTCGTCTTACTCTAATATTTTATGATTCTATGAGCTGGGGGAAGAAAGAAGACAAAACTAAGGAGAAATGCAGCCTAACAACTCATTGCAATTTTATTCAAAGGTATGGGCAAGAGTTTGAGATGGTTTTGGTTTCATTAAAACCAGTTCAGCTATTTCTAAATAAAATTGACAACTTCAGCTTTAGAGTGTGGATTTTTTCATTGTTCAAGAAAAAAAAATCCACTGGCTGATTTTTTAAACAGAGAAGCCATATTAATTTACAAAAGGGAGTGAGTAATGGAAATAGGCATTGAAGGTTTAGATCAAAGTATAGATACTTATCAAGTTGCAGTGGGGCAGGAGGGATTGGAAAACTTTTCCAGTTAGCAAAACAAGCTTTTTAAATGATTTGTCATGAGAATGAGAAGAAATAAGGCTGTCATATTATCACAAGCTCTTAAAAAAGAAAATAAAATGAGAAACTACACATAACCCTGATAAACCTCTTGATGATCAAAGCCTGCTATTTATTTTCATTTTAAATTGCTCTCACAGGGATGGGTGTGTGATATAGACATCTTGTTTCCAAAAGGTCCCAGGGGTCTAAATCTAAGACAAGAGTAAAAAGAAATGATCTATGCTCATGTGAAGACCAACATTTCCAACCAAAATTAGAAGGTCCAGATATAGAACAATAAAAACAAATTCCTCAGCAATATTTTGGAATAATATTTTATTTTTCCCCAATTACATGTAAAAACAATTTTTGACATTCATTTTTAAAAGTTTTGAGACCGTGAACTAAATCATATAGTCCGATTGTACCCTATTTGGTTATTTTTCAAAGTTAACACTTTTAGAAAACTACATTTGACTATTGTGTGAAACTTCTCTTGATTTTCAAAAAACTCAAAGCATACAAGCTATAAAAAAGATGAACTCCATTTCTGCCCAACTGAAACAAAGCAACACAGATAGCCAGCCAAATATATTAAAACTCCCACAGATCTCCAAAGCTTATTGTTGATTCCTCCTAGGAAAACATGTCCTTTGCCAATATGACCACTAGATGGCCCATATAATATATTTATCCTCCTGAAATCTTACTTTTTGAGCATGCTCTTGTGTGTGTTTGGGTGCTTGAGCTATTTCTCTCTTCTTTTCTTCCTTTCCCATTTCCCTCCCTTTTTCCTTCCTTCCTTCTGTCTTTCTTTTCTTCTTTCCTTCCTTCCTCCCTTCCTTCCCTCCTTCCTTTTTTTTTTTTTCTGTCCCTTCCTTTCTTTCATGGTCTTCCTTCTCTTTCTTCTCTTATACGTAGTTGTCCTATATTACCCAGATTTGAAGGGCAGCAGCTACTCAATGGCTGCACCTCACTGTTGATCTGCATGCAAGCTTTGACTTACTCAGTTTCCAATGTGAGTGGATTTGCCTTTCCTTAGACAGCCTGGTGATGTTCCCTTCTGGGGACTCACCATATTTGTGCAAGATTTCTTTCAGACATGCAATTCAGAACTCCTGAGCCCAAGTGATCCACAAGCCTCTCCCCATTCCATTCCATTCTTCATTCAGTTGCCAATGTGATTTTCCTAAAGTACAGCCTTTACCATGTCAATTCCTCCATTTATCAGTTCTTGGGTGCCATGGTTGTTCAGTCATTTTTCAGCCATGAAGGTTTTAAAAAGACTTTCTTTTCACACACACACACACACTCTATATCTATATCTATATCTATATCATCTATATCTATATCTATTGGGGCTTACCCAAGGAAACAAAGCCAGACTGTCAGATGAGAGACTCAGGCTGTTGTTCTTCCTGACACCAAGGCCAGGTCTGTAACTACAACTGCCCTCTTCTCCCACTTTTAATCATTCTCACACCAACACCACAGTAATTTTTCTTAAGCATGCTTTGAAAACATTAAAAATCCCCTGCTCAATAATCTTCAAAAGTTTCCTATTTCCTACAATATCAAGCAACTTTCATTTCCCTGCCTCAAGCTTCTCCCCATTCCAATACATCGTTCATTCATTTGCCAATGTGATTTTTCTTAAAGCACAAGTCTGACCATGTCAAATCCACCTACTAAATCAGTTCCATATTAAATATAAAGTCTTCTTTTTATCATTTCAAACTCTTAAAAACTTGACTTCTGTCTACCTTTCCATTTTTCTTACATTTGATCTCCCTCCATATACTCTACATAGTTGAACTGGGTCATATGCTATTCTTCAAACATAACTTCATCTCCCAGTTCCATGACTTTGTACCAGTTGTTCCCCCAGGCCTGGAATATCTTTCTGACTCATCTCCACTTCTTAAGCTCATTGACTTTTTCCATGACTCATCTTAAAACCCACTTTCTACAGGAGATCTTTCCCAGTGTTACTCCTCCTTCCACTGTTAGTACTTTCTTTCTGATATTACCTTTCAATTCTGTACATATCATGACTGTACATCATTATTTACATGTTGTCTCTCCATCTAAGCTTCTTGAGGGCTCAGTATTTTGAGAGACAGGATGTTTTTAGAAACTTTTTTGTATCCTCAAAGCTTAACCTGAACCACAGTAAAAGTTTAATAAATTATTGTTGATTGACTTAGTTTGGCATCTTGTTTTTGTCTAGCTGTACTTAACTAAATCTATTGACAACTGTTCCTCAATAAAAACATTTTGCTCTACCTGCCAAGAAAAAACCCGGTAACTATACAAACTCAATTACAAAACAGTTTTCACACAAATAAAGTCAGATTTAAATAACTGAAAAATATTAGTTGCCCATGGGTAGGCTGAGCTAATATAATTTATTAATTTATTAAATTTTACCTAAATTAATTTACTTTTTCAGTGCTATACCAAACTACCAAAAATTTATTTTACAGAGATAAAAAACAATAACAGAATTCATCTGGAAGAACAAAAGATCCAGAATATCAAGGGAATTAATGAAAAGAAATGCAGGGGAAAGTAGCCTAGCTGTATCCAATCTAGAATTGTATTATAAAGCAGCAATCATCAAAATTACTTGGTACTCGGCCAGGTAGCACAGTGAGTAAGAGCACCAGCTCCAGCGTTGGGATGACCTGAAGATCGAATCCCGGGCTCAGACACTTAGCACCCACCCAGAAACACCTGGCCGTGTAACCTTGAGCAAGTTACTTAACCCCAATTGCTTAGGGGCGGCTAGGTGGCTCAGCGAGTAAGAGCACCGGCTCCAGTGTCGGGATGACCTGGATCAAATCCGGGCTCAGATACTTAGCACCACACCCAGAAATAACTGGCCATGTAACCTTGAGCAAATTACTTAACCCTGATTGCTTTTAAAAAAAAATTACTTGGTACTGACTAAGAAATAGAGGGGTGGATCAGTGTAAAAGGTTAGGTACACAAGACATAGTAGACAATGACTATGGTAATCTACTTTTAGAAAAACCCGAAGACTCCAGGTTCTGGGAAAAGAACTCACTATTTGACAAAAACTGCACAATAGTATGACAGAAACTGGGCATAGATCAATATCATATACTGTATACCAAGATGATGTCGAAATGGGTACATGATTTAGACATAAAGGGTGAAACTCTAAGCAAAATAGTAGAACAAGGAATAGTTTACCTGTCAGATCTATGCAGAGGGGAAGAATTTATGACCAAACAAGAGATAGAGAATATCATGAAATGCAAAATGGATAATTTTGACTACATTAAAAAGTTTTTGTGCAAACAAAGTCAATACAACCAAGATTACAAGGGAAGCAGAAAGCTGGGAAATAATTTTTATAGCCAATGTCTCTTCTAAAGGCCTCATTTCTAAAATAATATAGAGAACTGAGTCAAATTTGTAAGAATATAAGTCATTCCCCAATTGGTAAGTGGTAAAAGGATATGAACAGGTAGTTTTCAGATGAAGAAATTAAAGTGATCTATAGTCAAATGAAAAAATGTTCTAAATCACTATTGATTAGAGAAAGGCAAATTAAAACAACTCTGAGGTACCACATCACACCCATCAGATTGGCTAACATGACCAAACAGGAAAATGATAAATGTCGGAGAAGATGTGGGAAAATTGGAACACTTATCTATTATCTGTGGAGTTGTGAACTGCTTCAACAATTCTGGAGAACAATTTGGACCTATGCTCAAAGTGCTATAAAATTGTGTATACCCCTTAATACCACTACTAGGTCTGTATCCCAGAGATAACACAAAAAAGGGAACAGCATCCACATGTACAAAAATATTTATAGCTGCTCTTTTTTGTTGTGGCAAAGAATTGGAAATTGAGGGGATGCCCATCAAGTAGGTAATGCTGAATAAATTGTGGCATATGAATATAATGGAATACTATTGTTCCATAAGAAATGGAGAATAGTTGAATTTCAGGAAAACCTGGAAAGACTTGCATGAACTGATGCTGAGCAAAGGGAGCAGAACCAGGAGAACATTGTACAAAGTAACAATAACATTGTGCAATGACTGACTTTGTTAGTTTAGACCTAGCTCTTCTTAGCAATTCAATGATCTAAGACAATTCCAAAAGAATCATGATGGAAAATGCAATCCACATCCAGAAAAAAAAAAACAAAACTATGGAGTCTGAATGCAGATCAAAGCATAATATTTTCTCTCTTTTTTGTTGTGGCTTTTTTGTTTTTTCTTTCTCTTGGTTTTTCCCTTTTGTTCTGATTCTTCTTTTACAACATGACTAATGTGGAAATGTTTAATATGATTGTACATATATAGCCTATATCAGACTGCATGCCACCTTGGGGTATGGGGAGGAAAGGGAGGGAGAAAAATTTAGAACTCAAAATCTTATAAAAGTGAATGTTGAAAACTAAAAACAAATAAATTAAATTAAAAATTAATTAATTTAAAATAAATAACTTGAAAAAAAAGTCCTTGTGTATGCACAAAGTCTTGAAGGAAACTCAGAATTCTAATGGTGGCAGAGATTAGGGGATACAATGGAGGGGAGCAGGGAGTATAGCTTGGAAAAAGAGAGCAGTTCTAAGGGGAAGAACTTTTAAATAATTCTTAAACATAACATATGGAATATAAGATAGTGATTTACATTTTGTATTTTTCTTTCTTTGGTATCTGTTTTCTGTTGCAACATAGCTAATACAGAAATATGTTTTGCATGACTGTACACATATAATCTGTATCAAATTACTTGCCTTCTCAAGGAGGGGGGGGTAAGGAGGGAGAGAGGGAATTTGTAACTCAAGATTTTTTTTTAAAGAAGAATGTTAAAAATTGTTTTAACATGTAATTAAGAAAAAATAAAATAATTTTAAAAAATTGTTCTACTTTGGCCAGTCTCTTTACTAACCTGCTAGTGAATATGTCATGTTTGTTACTACACTTGGGCCTTTATTTTAGGATTCCTTTTTACCTGAGATGCCTTCTTTTTTCTTCTGCCTATTTAAATTCTTCTTATCCTTTATGGCCTAAATTAAGTTCTCTCTGCAAGAAACAGTCCTTCACAACTCCAGTGTTCTTGCTCTCCCTTTCTTTACAGGGCTTCCCCTTCAGTAGTGGTGGTCTGTACATAGTAGTATGTATAGTACAGGCACCATACTCAGTGCCATTTCTGAGAAAGAGATCTGGTTCATTTCATTCACCCCAACCTATACTTGCATGCTGGTAATCTGTACCATAATTAGGCAGCATACATCTGTCCTGTAGTCCTAGGAAATTATTCCAAACAGTTCTAGGAATTGGGATTTTCCAGCTATTACTTTCAAAGTCCTCAAGTCAATCATATACAAATTAGATTCTGAGAAATTGGGCCAATTTTAACCCTGTAATTGCCTTTTTGATTTTTTTAATTAAAAATTAAAATGTGACTGCTTCTTTTTAAAAATATTTTATTTTGATTTATGGAATAAAATAAGTAATTCCATAACATAGTATAATGAAAAAGATGATTTTACATGAAACTGCAAAGCTATTATGTACTTCTTCTTTTCCTCTTTTTTTCTTCCCTTTCCCCTTCCTCTAATGTGTCCCTAGAAATACATTAAACACAAATAGGTATAAATATGTAATTTATAATATGTAAATTATTCCATACCTACTTCCATTTATCAGTTCTTTCTCTAGATGCAGATAGTGTCTTTCTTCATATGTCCTTTATAATTAATTTGAGTATTTATAATAGTCAAAATGACGTATTTGCTCAAAGTCATTCTTAAAACCACATTGCTGTTACTCTATACAATGTTTTCTTGGTTCTGCTGTTACAGTATACAATGTTTTCTTGGTTCTGCTTATTTCACTCTTCATTCTTTCATGCAAGTCTTTCCATGTTTTTCTAAGATCACTGAGCTCATTATTTCTCATAGCACAGTACTATTCATTCACAATCATATACCCCAACTTGTCCAGCCATTCTCAATTGATGGGCATCCCTGCAATTTCCAGTTCTTTGCTACCAGAATGAGAACTGCTATAAATATTTTAGAACATATAGGTTCTTTTCATTTTTCCTTAATCATCTTTGGAAATGAAGCTAGCATTGATATTTCTGGGTCAAAGAATATAGACAATTTAATAACTTTCTGGACATAATTCCAAAAGTTGTTGAAATTTGCATTTCTCTAATCAATAATGGTTTAGAGCATTTTTCATATGACTATAAATTGTTTTGGTTTCTTCATTGGAAAACTGCCTGTTCAGATCCTTCTTCCATTTATCAATCAGGGAATGACTCATATTCGTATAGATTTGACAAAGTTCTTTATTTTTTTTTCAAATGTTTATTAACTTCTGGCTTACATCATTCATTTCCACCATATTTTGAATTACAATTTTTCCCCGTTTTTCTCCTACCCACCACCCCAAAATAGTGGTCCCACAGGATATCCCCTCCTCCAATCTGCTCTTTCCCATATCTTCTCCCATACCCCCTTTGACTTTTCCAGTAGGGCATGGTGGATCTCTATGCCTGTATATCTTATTTCACTTATATGTAAAACCGTATTAATAATAGTGTGTGTATATATATATATATATATATTTAAACATTTGATTTTAAAACTTTGAATTCTAGATTCATTCCCTTCCTCCTTTGTCACCCACCCTTACAGGGAAGATAAGCAACTCAGAATAGGTTGTACATGTGTAGCTATGCAAAACATTGCCATAGTAGATATATTGTAAAAGACTGACTATATTTCCCTCCCTCCTATCCCACCTGCCACTTGTTCTATTCTCTACTTTGATCCTGTCTCTTTTCAAAAGGAGGTGCTTCCAACTTCCCTCCCCCCCAGCCTGCCCTCCCTTTCATCATTCCCCCTTTTATCCCCTTCCCCCCTACTCTCTCATAGGGTGAGACCCTATTTAGTGTGTATGTCATTCCCTCCCTGAACCAAATTCAATGAGAATAAGGTTTTGCCTTTTTGCCTTCCTGTTCTTCCCTTCCATTGTAACCATTTCCCGTTGCCTCTTCTGAATGAGATAGTTTACCCCATTCTGTCTCTCCCCATCTCCTCTCATCATATTCCTCTCTTACCTCTTAATTTCTCCCTTTAAGTATCATCCCTTCCTATTAAATTGGTCCTGTTCCCTCTATCTATGTACACCTGTAAACATATATACACACATTCGTGTATACACACACACACACATATACACATTTCTATTCCCTTCAACTATTTTCATACTGAGAAAAAGTTTCATCAGTTAAAATTATCGCTTTTCCATGTAGGAATATAAATAGTTCAACTTTGATAAGTTCCTTATGATTTCTTCTCCCTGTTTACCTTCTCAAGCTTCTCTTGCTTCTTGTATCTGAATGAAAAATTTTCTATTCAACTCTGGTTTTTTCATCAAGAATACTTGAAAGTCCTCTATTCCACCAAATGACCATATTTTCCTCTGAAACATGATACTCAGTTTTTCTAGGTAGGTGATTCTTGGTTTTAATCCCAGATCTTTTGTCCACTGGAATATCATATTCCAAGCCCTTTGATCCATTAAGTGTAGAAGCTGCCAGATCCTGGATTATCCTGATTGTTTTTCCACAATATTCACATTGTTTCTTCCTGGCTGCTTGTAATATTCTGTCCTTGATCTGGGAATTTCAGAACCTGGCTATAATATTTCTAGGAGTTTTCTTTTTGGCATCTTTTTCAGGAGGTGATCAGTGGATTCTTTCAACCTCTATTTTGCCCTCTGGTTCTAAAACACCAGGGCAGTTTTCCTTGAGAATTTCTTGGGGGATGATTTCTAGGTTCTTTCTTTGATTATGGCTGCCAGGTAGTCCAATAATTTTTAAATTCTCTCTCCTGGATCTATTTTCCAGGTCAGTGGCTTTTCCAATGAGATATTTCACATTGACTTCTATTTTTTCATTTGTTTGGATTTGTTTAACAGCATCTTGATTGCTCATAAAGTCACTAGCTTCCATTCACTTCCAATTTATGTCATACTGCTTACCAGTTTTCCCAACAATTTTTACCAAACAATGATTTCTCATATCAAAATCTTAGTCTTTATACTTGTCAAATACAAGATTATTATATTTATTTGCTGGTATAGATTGTATGTGTATGTTGTTCTACCTTTCTATTTCTTTGTCAGTAGCTGATAGTTTTGATAATTACAACTTTATCATATAATTTAAGATCTAGTACTACTAAACTCCCTTTTACATTTTTTATTGATTCCTTTAATATTCTTGACTTTTTGATCTTCCAAATGAATTTTGCTATTTTTTTCCTAATCCAATAAAACACTTTTTTGTTAGTTTAATTGGGATGGCTTTGAATATATATATATATATATATATATATATATATATATATATATATATTTATATTGTCCTTGCCTACCCATGAACAATTAATATTTTTCCAATTATTTAAATCTGATTTTATTTGTATAAATTTTTAAAAATAATTTTGTTTATATAGCCCCTGGGTTTGTTTTGGCAGATGTACTCCCAGATATTTTATACTGTCTAGAGTAATTTTAAATGGGGTATCTTTTACTATCTCTTCATGTAGTGTTTTGTTTGGGATATATAGGAATTCTATTGATTTATGTGAATTTACTTTATATACTGCTACTGTGTTAAAAATTATTAATTGTCAGGGGCAGCTAAGTGGCGCAGTGAGTAAGAGTGCCATCCCCAGTTTTGGGAGACCTGGGATTGATTCCGGCCTCAGATACTTAACACCCACATAAAATAACTGGCCGTGTAACCTCGAGCAAGTTACTTAACCCCAGTTGCTTAGGGGCGGCCAAGTGGTGCAGTGAGTAAGAGCGCAGGCCCCAGTGTCGGGAGACCTTGGATTGGTTCTGGCTTCAGATACTCGGCACCAACTGAAAAAAATAACTGGCCGTGTAAACCTAAGCAAGTTACTTAACCCCAATTGCTTTTAAAAAGTTATTAATTGTTTCAATTAACTTTTTAGTTGAGTCTTTGGGATTTTCCAAATATGTCATCATATGGTCTGCAAAAAGAGATTGTTTTATTACTTCATTCCCTATTCTGATTCCTTCTATATCTTTTTCTTCTCTTATTGCTATTTCCAATACAATATTGAAAAATATTGGTGACAGTGGGCATCCTTGTCTCACACCTTACCTTAACTGAGAAACCTTCTAGTTATGTCCCATTACAAATAATGCTTACTGACGGTTTTAGATAAAATTTTTAAAAATCAATTTAAAGGAAAAATTCATTTATACCAATACCTTCAAGTGTTTTTAATAGAAATGAGTGTTGTACTTTACCAAATGCTTTTTCTACATTTATTGATATTTTAAACTTATATTACTGATATAATCAATTATGTTAATAGTTTTTCTTATGTTAAACCACTCCTGCATTACTGATATAAATTCTTTTACTCAAACTGTTTGTTTCTATGCCTTTCCTTTAACAAATTCATTCACTTCTGAAAAAGGAAACCCTTCACATAAAGTATTCAATGTCTTTTGTTATCCACTCCTTTTATTTTTATCATTTTATTATTCATTTTTTTTTTCAACTTGCCTCTGAAGTTAAGTTGTGAGCTTTCCTAGATACTTGTAGTTTTGTCTCATCCTTAGGGTCAGAAAATTTAGAGCTGGAAGTGACTTCAGAGATCATATAGTCTTGAAGTATCAGATATGGACCCATTGTCCACAATACCCCCCAAATATGGCCAGTATCAGATTAAAATGTAATTGGGAAATATTTAACAAAATAAGTGAAAATTCAATAAAACGTAGGTGATATTTACATGTGGTTTTTTAAGTCAATGGGTAGCCCACAGGGATCATTATGTAAGACATAGTCGTCTCTATTTCTAAGTAGGATACTGCTGATCTAGTCCAATGCCTTCATTTTAAAGTTGAAGAAACTGAGATGGAGAAAAGTGAAATGATTTGCTCAGATTCTTTTATAGCTCTCACAGTGCCTCCCATAATACTGAATACATAGTAGAGATTCAATAAATGCTCATTTATTGATTAATTGAAACAAGTATAGAGCTGAGGCTAACTCATTCTGATAATGGAGGCAACAAACTTCCCTTATCACTAACATATTACTTCTCTTCAAGAATTCTCAATTCCAGCTAAACTGACCTATTTGTTTTTACCTAATCTTAGTAGATTATTTTCTACATTTCTGCAAAACCACTCCCTCATGCTTGGTATATCATATATTCTCACCATTGCCTCTTAGAATCCTTAACTTTTTACAAGATTGGGCTTTGTGCCACCCCTTGTGGGTAGCCACTGCTGATCTCAACACCTCTCCCCACCCTCAAGGTATTGGCACTGTCCTTCTCAAATCATTTTTTCTTTACTTCTCTTTGTAAATTTTATATCTTTATCCTATGAACCCCTTCCCACCTTTATTCTAGTTGAATGCAAACTTCCTGAGGACAGAGACTGTTTTTCCTTTTTTTCTTTGTATCACCAGCACTTAACATTTGCACTACTTAGAAAAGGCTTGTTGGATTAAATTAAATCAAATCAACAGAATTTAGGGGATAAAATGTGATTCATTTCCCATTAATAGATTCCTCAAAGGGAAATGGAGGTTGAGACTTGAGTTATCTGGAATAACCATCCCTACTGATCATTTTCATTTTTATCATTGCTCAACTCTTTACTTGGTCTTTATGAAAACACACACTATCTTACATCTCAAGGCCCATGTAGGGGCTTAAATTCAAGCCAAGCAACTTCTGAGTTCTGCCACATGAAAAGAAAAACACACAAGCCACCAGGGATGGAAGGAATCTTGAGTCATCAAAGAAACAAAAGAATGTGGCTTACTGTATCTCTAAATAGGAGATTTGTATTCTTTTTTCCCCTTTGCAGTTCAGTTTGGTATAGTCACCAATGTTATGACAATATAGAGATGAAATCATTGACTATTCAGATATTAGTCTAACCATATTTCCTTCCACAGTTCTTTCCAATTTTCCCAGTAGTTTTTATCACATAAAGATTAAGAATTTAGAAGAAATAAATATTGATAGAACAGACTTTGGGTCAATTTCAAGGAGAAATAGGATTACCAATCACCTTGGAAGTGTGAGGGATAATTTTCAGTGAAGTTTCCCCATTCTGAAAAATCAAATCTAGAATGGCTTCAGCATCCCCTAGGCCTAAGTTTAGAAGTCACCTGACCTTATAGGAATCTGGGACTTAGAGCAATGGAGACAGTGCCACCTCAGCACAAGATATGACAAATAAGGACAAAACTGCCTTCCTGGACTTGCATTGGACACCCACATGTTTCCGTGTCCATTGTCTCTGAGATAGATTCCCAGGCTTAGGTTGTGGGCCAGCCTCCCCACCAATGAGAGTGAAGGCCAGTTCGGGGGTTGGGTTTCTGCATTAGAAGGTTATATAACCATGGGCTTGCTTCTACCTGTTACTCTCTCCCTGGGAGATGCCATTTCAGCGACAGTCCTTTCTCATGAGAAAGAATAAAGACCTTTTCTAATCTCAGATTCAGACTCTGAACTCTTTCATCCCACACAGAAGGGACTATAAAGGTTATTTAGTCATATAGTTCACATATAAATGTGATAAATAATTATCACTTTAAAGATAGCAAAGTGCTTTACATTATGTCAATATATCCTCACATCAACCCTATGACATAGTTGCTATTGTGATCCCCATTTTACAGATACATAAATTGAGCTAGAGAAATGTTAAATGTCGTGCCCAGCATCATGCACCTGGTGTTTGAGGCAGGATTCAAACTCAGTTCTTTCTGATTCTTAAATTCATTACTAAATCCATTATGCTACCTAGCTGCACAATGATCTCATTTTGCAGATGAGGAAATTGTGGGCCACCGAGGAAGTCGTGACTTACCCACAGTCCCCTAGCTGAGATTTAAGCCAAAGATCAGAGACATGTTCCATTAGCTGCTCTGCTTGGTTCTGACTCCTGGAGTGTCACACTCCTCCCTGGATAAGCTCATTACTTGAAATTGTATTATCATGCAGATTGACTCAGCTTCAATAATCCACAACTTCTCAGCACCCTTATGGGTCTCTCCCCACGGATTGGAGGGCTTAGCAATAAACTCCTCCCCAAACCTTCCTTTATAGAGGGCTTAGAATTCCTCTTCTGCTTGGCTTTGACTCCATTAATATCACATTTCAGCTTTTGTATATTGTCTACCTCCTTTAGATTTTAAACTTCTTGAGGGCAGGGACTGTCTTTTTCTTATTTGTATTCCTGGCACTTGGCAGAATGCCTGGGTAGCTAGGTGGCACAGTGGATAGAAGCCAGGCCTGAAGTCAGAAAGACATTATTTCTGTGTTCAAATCTGGCCCTGGGCAAGTCATTTAACCCTGTTTGCCTCAGTTTCCCCATCTGTAAAATGAGCTAGAGAAGGAAATGCAAACCACTCCAGCATGTTCGCAAAGAAAACCCCAGATGAGGTCATGAAGGTTTGCACACGACCAAAAAATGACTCAACAACAACAAAAGCAGAGTTTGTAGCACTAGTAGGCACTTAACAAATCTTTATTGATTCAACTTTTGACTGGGACAAAGCAAGACTCTCAAGCATGGAAAATAACAATGTTATAAACAATGCTCATGTTTATAAATAAAAAATCATTATATGTTGTATATGTATGTGTTATAAAATTGGATCTTCACAATAACATGGTGAGTTAGATAGAGAAAGTATTATTTTTCTTCACTTTACAGATGAGAAAAAAAATAGACTCAGACAGTTTGTGACTAGTTTAAGTTCCCAAAGTGAGCAAGTGTCTAAGGTGGGGGTTCAAACCCTGGTCTTCTGATTCTCTAGACCAGTGTGTTTTCCCTGATATTCCTTTGAAAGATCAAGTTGATAAAAATAAAGGAATATAAGTAAATATAGCAGCTAGGTGGTACAGTGGTTAGAACTCTGTGGTGGATAGAACACTGGGCCTGGAGTCAGAAAGAACTGAGTTTAATTTACAATGTGGATCAGTTATCCCACAATGAATGCCTTCTTAGGTATGAATCATAAAGGTATGGGGTCATAAAGAATCAGCGTCAATAAGAGTCTGACCCCTGTCTTTTGAAGTCAGACTTCCCCAGTACTGATTTAAGTTCTGCTGGAGTACAAAGTAATAAGGACATGTTATTATTCAACAACAGTTTTCTGGGCTGTGGGATCTATTGTTATGCTACAATTAGAAAACACCTTTGAGGCCAAGTGTTCCAAAGAAACCATCCCTTGCATAATTGCCCTCTACAATACACCTAGCTATATAGGACTGCTTTCACATAGTAATAACTAGCATTTGTATAATATTTTAAGGTTTGCAAAGTGCTTTACATCTTTTATCTCATTTGAGCTTCATAATTGCTCTGTGAGGTAGGTGCTATTTTTATCTCCATTTTACAGATAAAGAAATTGAGGCAAATAGTGGTTAAGTAACATGCCTAAGGTCACAAAGCTAGAAAGTATCTAAGACAGGATTTGAACTCAGGTCTTCCTGCCTCTAACTCCAACATGGGCAGTATGCACTCCATCACCTAGCTACGCATTTTCTCTCTCTTTTTCTTTTTTGCTTTTTGGAAGGGGAAGACAGGGCAATTGGGGTTAAGTGACTTGCCCAAGGTCATACAGCTAGTAAGTGTGTTAAGTGTCAGAGGCCAGATTTGAACTCAGGTCCTCCTGACTCCAGGGACTCTATTCACTATGCCACCTAACCATCCCCCATATTTATTTTTAGATGACATGATACATTTAAGAAATAGATCATTAAACTGGAGTAAATTTCTAGTAGCTACAACAGTACAATCTCCCAGAATTGCAAAAGCCATATATATATATGTGTGTGTGTGTGTGTGTTAAAAATGTATTAATTCTAAGAAACTCAGATAGGTTCTTCTTTTTACTAATAGCAATACAACTTTATACCACAATACACAATTCAAATGAGATGGTGACTAAAGAGACAAGAAAATTTTTGACTGGTTTTATTTTCATTCATTCCACAAGCATCATATGACCATCTCCTAGTTTTAGGATGATAGGGTAAACATCTTGTATTTTCACATCCCACAGGTTTTATTCCCAAAATAACCAAATTCCACATCTCTTTAGTATTTTTTTTCTTTTAACCACAAACCTCCTTACTGATCTCTGACTACACCTACCACAACCTAAATTTAGGAGATTCCAAGCAGGCAATGAAATGTAAGAACTGAGGGTAAAAATGGGGAAAATAGAGTCAATCTCATCAAGTGTATGGATTTCAGAATAAAGGGCTCAAACTGAAAGCCAGAAGACTGTGGAAGGCAGTAGGAAAAGTCACAAAAACTAATAATTGGAAGAGACTTTAGACTAGCCCAAAGGCTCTTAACTATCTTTGTATCTTGGATGCCTTTGGCAGTCTGGTGAAGCCTATGGTCTCCCTCTCAGAATAATGTTTTTAAATATATAAAATAGAAAATAGAATACATAGGATTACAAAGGAAATCAATTATACTGAAATATTGTAATGGAAATGCAAATGTAAAGATCTTCCCTGCCCATAGGCCCTTTGATAGGCTTAAGAGACTCTGAGAACCTTCCTTGATTTGAAAATATACTCTACCCCCATTAGGCTGAATGTGGTCACATGGAGCCTGTGGCAGGAGGCTTGGTTTTCAGGATGCCCATTCCTTGATGCTGTGTGATTGGGCAGTGGATCAAAAGGGTTGTTACATTCTCTGACCCAGGAGAAAGCTATATAATCCCTAATGTGAGGCTTTGCTTTGGGGCTCACTTTGAGAAGTTTTGTGTGATTTGACCAGATGAGATTCTAGGCAGCCATTGAGAGCCCCCCGGCTTTGAAAAACCAGATGTTGATGCTTCCCTCTCTGGTAACTGTAATTTGGTATGGATGTAATGGTTGGACAGTTTGGAAGCCTGTCTGCTTGATCTGTTTCTCTGTCTTGTAACTTCTGTCTGTATACTCTGAAGTTTGGGGTGCTGACCTTTTTCCCCTGAACTAGGTAAACGATATATGTTTGATTGATTAAAGTAAGCTTGTTAACCCATTTTGAGTTGCTTTCCTTTAGAAAAGCAAATCTAAGAACCTGTGTTGGCAGCCACCCTGGGGATGCTGGGGTGCTTGCTGCTACAAATATCTATCTATCTATCTATCTATCTATCTATCTATCTATCTATCTATCTATCTATCTATCTATCTATCTATCTATCTATCTATTTCACTGATTCCAGGTTAACAACTGCTGGTCTAATCTAGCTCCTTTGTTTTATAGATGGGGAAACTATGGCTTAAAGAAATTAAATGATTCATCCAAGGTCATACAGGCAGTAAATAGCAGGAAAAGGATTCAAATCTCAGGTCCTCCTCCTCTAGAGTGAGTCCTTTTTCTCTGTTAAATCATGGCTGTAACTCTGATTTACCTACACTGGCACAGAAGAGATAATTAAATATACACCACCAGAAGAATTTGCTTTGATTACCACAGCATATCAGACAGAAAGAACAGCAACAAGACTAACAAAGACTTATTTTTGAGTGACCATATTCTCTTAGTAGGTAAGATACCTTTTGAGTATGAGAAGGCAAATTTGAATAAATGTAGAACTCAATGTATTATGTAATGGAATACTATTGTGCTATAAGAAACGAGGAGCACATGGACTTCATATTTACCTGGAGAGGTTTATATGAACTGATGCTGAGTGAGAAGAATAGAGCCAGGAGAAATTTGTACACAATTACAGACACAACATATGTGTGATGACCAACTTTGATAGACTGGACTCTTCTCAGCAATGCAGTGTTATAAGTCAATCCCAAAAGACTCACAATGGAGAGAGATGTCTACATCCAGAGAAAGAACTATAAAGAACTGAGTTTGAATCCAGTTTGAAGCAAACTACCAGAGCCTTTTCTTTTTCTTGTTTGGTTTTGTTTCCTTTTTCCCATTTTTCATTCCATCTGATACAATTTGTCTTTATACCCTGACTAATGTCTAATGTGAAAGTATTTGCAGATCCTATACTTGATTGTATGCCGTCATGGGGGGGGGGGGGGGGGGGGGGAGAAAACTTGAAACTCAAGGAATTGTGGATTTGAATCTTGTAAACTAACAAAAAAATTAATAAAGACCAAAAAATTTTTTTTAAATGAAGGACAAACAAAAAAGAACTCAATGTATTAATCAACAGTATTCTGAATGACCCATCATAAAAGCTCTATGTTTGTAGGAAAACAAAAACAAAAACAGTTACATATAATTAAAGCAGATCCTTAAGTGTGAAAAAGCCAAGAAGGGAACACATCTATTTGAACACAAACTGTTACAAAAGAAGCAGATAATAGAATCTTAGGTCTGTTTTGAAACCAGAATGATTTTCCTATCAGCTATAGAGATTTCTTAATTCTTTAGCCCACTTCTGGTTTGAGAGATTATCCTCTTTGAAAATACAGGAACACAGAAATTTAAACCAGATATGCCAAGTTGCTCAATTTACCCATTCTACTGAACATTTTTCTTTGCATTTCCAAGTCTTCATTCCTTTTGTGTTTTCTCTTGAAAGGATATGAAAGGAAAAACACATTAAGAAGCTTATATACAAAGGGAAATTCTCTTTTGAGCATTCTTAAGGAACTTACTTGAACCAGAAGAGAATAAAAAAGAAAGAAGGTTCTAATCTATCATATATTTTTGCTAAATGGTTGGCCATCATCTTAACATCACTAAAATGTTCTTATTGAACTATTTTCAATCTGTACTTAACTATGATACTTCCTTCAGTTTGAGTAGGTTCCAAGAGATGGCTTAAAGAAATTAAATGATGCATCCAAGGTCACACAGGCAGTAAATAGAAAAAGGATTCAAATCTCAGGTCTTCCTGCTCTAGAGTGAGTCCTTTTTCTCTGTTAAATCATAGCTGCCTCTGAATAGAGGGATCAAAGTCTCTATAACTCTGATTTACCTATACTGGTACAGATGAGATAATTCAGTATATACCACCAGATGAATTTGCTTTGATTACCTATTCCCAACGATAGCACATCAGACAGAAAGAAGAGCAACAAGACTAACAAAGACTGATTTTTGAATGACCATATCCCAATATTGCCCTCTTAGTAGATAAGATACCTTTTGGGTCTGAGAAGGCAAATACCATATGCATCATGGAAACCTCAGTTAACTATTGTGGATCCAGAAAGAAACTCAATTTCTTGACTTCAATTATGAATGAAGTAACTTTGTTCAGTTAAATACAGTTCAAGACATATAAAAGCTTGCTTCAGGTCACTAATAATAAGATAAAATAAAAACTTTGATATTTTACCATACACCTAGAAATTGACTTAGATGAAAACAAAACAAAAAGGGCAGCTAGGTGGAGCAGTGAATAGAGCACTGGCCATGGAGTCAGGAGGACCTGAGTTCAAATATGACTTCAGATACTTAACACTTACTAGCTGTGTGACCTTGGGCAAGTTACTTAACCCCAACTGTCCTGCCTTCCTCCCTCCACAAAGACAAAAACAAAACAAAACAAAAAAAAAAACAGAAATTGACTAAGATAATAAATATCCCTGAAGAAGAAAATAAAAATGCAACATTGACAAGGTAAAGTGTAGAATTTTCCATATATCAGACTGTCAATGTGTTGGTTAGTTTTGATAAATTGCTTTTTAATTTTTCTTTTCTTTTTCAAGAAATAGCTCTCTGGAGAAGTGGAGGGATATAGTCATAGATAAAGGTGACATAAAAAAAAGATATTGATTTTTTGGAACTCAATTTATAATTTCGCTAGTATAGGGAATTTCCAGTGAGGAAACTCTCTCTATCAACATAAATTCTCACCTTCTTTGCTACTATAGTCTTACAGATTTACTTGGGACACTAAGAGGTTAAGTAACTTTCCCAGCCTCACAGAGTCAAAATGCATCAGGGGCAGAGCTTGAACCTAGGTTTTCCTGATATAGCTGGCTCTCTATCTATGCTACACATATATCTCAAAAAAAATTAAAAATATGTTATGAGACTAGTGATACTAACTAAAAATAGCGGGAGAAGATCTTTACCTTAGTAAAACAAATGGGATTTCTCTTAAAGCCTCTTAAGAATTTTATGTTTCCATAGATGGCAAGGAGTTTGGAAAGTGATTGTTAGTATGCTGATTAAGAATAAGAGGTCCTTTTCTTATTCCTCTTCAGCATCATAAAAGAGAAACATCTATCTTCATGCATTGCCTGGCAAATTGTACACTTACAAGTAGAATTCCACACCACCTTGAAATTAAGGTCTTAAGTATATGGGACAGGCAAAGTAAGAGTAAATAACCTTAAACTCCAATCTTTACCTTCACTTTCATGTCTAAGAAATGGTAGAGAAAGTTTGGCCATGAAATGAAGGTATTTGACCTCAAATGCCTTGCTGAAGAGAAACTGAATGTGGGAAATAATAAACTTTCCATTATTAGACACAGGGACAGAGAACCTCAATGCAAGTGCCAGCAAATTCTATGCCTCACACTAAGGATGGTAATGGTCCAGGAGTCATCCTCGACAGTCGTTCTGATTCATCCTGACCTCCTGGAAGCAGTGACATAATGCCTGAGTTATGAAGATGTTAAGCAATTCAATCCTATAGAATACTTGTAAGCTCATGGACTTTGTTATCATTGATTTTCTTTAGAGGCACTTTCAGCTGGTTTCAAATGACATTAGTTACTTTCCAGTAACAGTCCTAATGGTAATTCATATCCTACCAACAATCCTAATCCTACCCTTAAATTCCTCCTCACTTTAATTTCAACCCTAGGTCTCACTGTAAAACAAACCCTACAGCATATACACAGGCAAATAAATACAAGTTAATCTAACAAATGAGAGAGTACTAGCAATAGT
The DNA here is from genome assembly GCF_028583685.1 of Petaurus breviceps papuanus. Classification (NCBI taxonomy): domain Eukaryota; kingdom Metazoa; phylum Chordata; class Mammalia; order Diprotodontia; family Petauridae; genus Petaurus; species Petaurus breviceps. The sequence goes on from NW_027187269.1 coordinate 3,809,541, forward strand.
GCTAGTGAATTGGTAAGAGCTAAATTAATCTGTGAAAGATCAGGATTTTGAAAGTGGAAGATGAGTAATTAGTACATTCCAAACATGAGGAATAGCTTGTGCAAATGTAGGGTGGAAGGAGATACAATGTCAAGTTTGGTTGAAATATGGAGTACATAAAGGGAAGTGGTATAAAATGTGGCTGAAAAGGTAGGTTGAGCCATGCTGTGAAGGGTGTTCAAAAGTAAACAGAGGAGTTTAAATATTATCCTGTAAGTATTAGGGAGACAGTGAAGGTTTTCAAGTAGGGAAGTATAATGGTCATAGCTGTCCCTTAGATTTCCCCCTTTATATGGAGAATATATTGAGGAAGGTGGAGACTAAAAGTACAGAAAGGAACTAGGAAGCTAGTGCAGGCAAGAGCTTATGAGTTATGATGGTAGTTATGTGCATGCAGAGAAAGGGATGGATACAAAAGATATTGTGGACACAGACACAAGAAGAAATGGCAATGAAATGGATAGGAGAGTGAAGAAAGGGGAATATACAGGGAGTACCATGGAGTTATGGACATGAGGATAATAAGAGTTCTCAGGAATAATATGGTTTGTTTGTTTTGCTTTTTTGGAGGGGCAATTGGGGTTAAGTGACTTGCCCAAGGTCACATGGCTAATAAGTGTTAAGTGTCTGAGGCAGGATTTGAACTCAGGTCCTCCTGACTCCAGGGCCGCTACTCTATTTACTGCAGCACCTAGCCGCCCCCATCAGGAATAATATGTTAAACACAGAGTAAGTTGGAGGTAGGAAATGATGGGTGCCATTTTGGACATGTTGAACTTCAAAAGCCCGTGGGACATTTAGTAGAGATTTATAAAAGGCAGAAAAAAATGCAGGACAGGAGCTCAGATGAAAGATTAGGGAGTGATGTCTAGATTTTAAAATCATCTGGGGTGCATCCCATTATAACTACATTAGCATTTTGTGAAGAGTGAGACTCTTTCAGATCATTTAAAGCCTTTGAAAGGATGTAAAATTTTGAGTAAGATCACTTGTACCTGGGAAGGATGTGACTAGTCTTTGAATGTTGTTCAGTCATATCTCACTTTTTGTGACACCCATTATAGGATTTCCTTGGCAAAGATACTGGAATGGTTTCCTTTTCCTTTTCCTTTTCCAGTGGATTAAGGCAGAGGTGAAGTAACTAGCCCAGGTTCACACAGCTAATAAGTGTCTTAGGTCAAATTTGAATTCAGGTCTTTCTGACTCCAGGCCCAGAACTCTATCCACTGAGCCATCTAGCCTAACTTTTCTTTAAATAGTGAGTCTCTATATGAAAAGATTAGGAAAGCTTGTGAGTAGCCAGTAAAGACAATGAACTTGCCACTAGGGCATGGGTTGCTTCTGTATCTTTTCCCCATCCACTCATTTGAATGGACTCAAAGGAGAATTAAAACACAAACACACACAGAGACGCGCACACACATACACGGAAAATGGTCACTGAGTGGTTGTTTATGGCCTCTATCGCATATATGACAATTTAGGAAATGTAAGTCAGTCACCAAAAGTTACTGTAAATTCTCTCACTGAGGGACCCCAGTTTTACCAATAAAAGTTAAACTTAAAGTTTATATCTTAGTATATATGAGAACCTTCCCAAGCAACCCTGCTCTCCTTCCTATTGCCAGAAAAATAAGCCTTAGTAAAAGCCCCCAAGTAACAAAAGTGGGAAGAATTTTGCCAGTTCTAGCCTGTGGATCTCTGTTATTTTTTTAAAAATAGTATTTTATATTGTCCTAATTACATGATAAAATAATTTTAGCATGTTTTTTTTTAAAGTTTGAGATCCAAATTCTATCCCTTCTTCCCTTCCTCATCCCCCTCCTTCCTGAGATGGTAAACATCCTGTTATAGGTTATGCATGCACAATCACATAAAACATTTCCATATTAGTAATTTTGTACAAGAAGACTCAAATAAAAAGAAAGAATGAAAGAAAGGAAGGAAGAGAAAAATAGAATGCTTCAGTCTGTAATCAGACAATATCCGTTTTTTCTCTGAAGGTGGATAGCATGCTTCATCATGAATCCTTTGCGATTGTCTTGCATTATTGTACTTCTGAGAATGGCTAAGTCATTCACAGTTCTCTATTGTACAATATTGCTGTTACCATGTTCTCCTGGTTCTGCTCGCTTCACTTTGCATCAGTTCATGTAAGTTTTTACAGACTTTTCTGAACTCATTCTGCTTGTCATTTCTTATAACATGACTAATATTCCATCACAATCATATACACAGCTTATTCAGCAATTCCCCAATTGATGGGTATCCCTCAATTTCCAATTCTTAGCTACCACAAAGCTGCTATAAATATTTTTGTATAAATAGGTTCTTTTCCATTTTCTTTATCTCTTTGGTATATAGACATAGCAGTGGTACTGCTGGATCAAAGAGCATGCACAGTTTTAAAGTCGTTTGGGCATAATTCCAAATTGCTTTTTGTAATGATAATGGTTATTTGAAGATCTTCCCTGTCCCTTAATATACCTAAGAGAATTTCAAGATCTGTCCTGCTTTGAAGATCTTTTCTTTGACTTAATAGGTCAAATGTAATCACAAGGAATCTGTGGTGGGAGGAATTTACTGAAGGGTGGAGCAGAAGCTTGGAGTCAGAGCAATGAGAGCTGAAGGAGGAGAGGATGCAGGCAAAGAGGCAGCTAGGTATGTGTTGCTCCCTGCTGTATTATGGTGTTTTGCTTTGATGGATTCAGTTTTCTGGTGTTGGGATTTGGAATTCTGGTGGATGAATAAATGTTTTGTTTCTGTCTTCTATACAGGGAGTCTGTTATATTTTTTCCTAGGGAGTTGACTCATGGCTTGTTCAATTTCTTTTTCTGAGATGGGGTTATTTAAGTAATTTACTTCCTCTTCAGTTAATCTGGGCAACTTATATTTTTGTAAATATTCATCCATTTCCCTAAGATTGTCAAATTTATGTACATACAATTGGGAAAAATAATTCCTAATTATTGTTTTGATTTCCTTTTCATTGGAGGTAGATTCACCCTTTTCATTTTTGATACTCATAATTTGGTTTTCTTCTTTCTTTTTTTTTATCATATTGACTAAGGGTCTATCAATTTTGTTGTTTTTTTTTCATAAAACCAGCTCTTAGTTTTATTTATTAATTTAATAGTTTTCTTAATTTCAATTTTGTTAATCTCTCCTTTGGTTTTCAATATTTCTAATTTAGTATTTAATTGGGGATTTTGAATTTGTTCTTTTTCTAGGTTTTTCAATTGCATGCCCAATTTGTTGATCTCCCTTTTCTCTAATTTAATCATGTATGCACTCAGGGATATAAAAATTCCCCTAAGAACTGCCTTTAAGGCATCCCACAAATTTTGGTATGTTGTCTCATTATTATCATTCTCTTGAATGAAATTACTGATTGTTTCTATAATTTCTTGTTTGACCCACTCATTCTTTAGGATTAAATTGTTTAATTTCCAATTAGTTTTTAGTCTGTCTTTCCATGGCCCTTTATTGCATATAATTTTTGTTGCATCATGATCTGAAAAGAATGCATTCAATATTTCTGCCTTACTGCATAGAATTGTAAGGTTTTTATGACCTAGAACATGGTCAGTTTTTGAGTATGTGCCATGAACTTCTGAGAAGAAAGTATATTCCTTTTTATCCCCATTCAGTTTTCTCCAGAGATCTATCATACCTATCCTCTCTAAAATCCTGTTCACCTTCTTAACTTCTTTCTTGTTTATTTTGAGGTTAGATTTATCAAGTTCAGAGAGGGGAAGATTAACGTCTCCCACTAGTATAGTTTTGCTATCTATTTCTTCCTCTAATTCCTTTACCTTCTCCTTTAGGAATCTGGATGCTATACCACTTGGTGCATATATGTTAAGTAATGATCTTGCTTCATTCTTGATAGTGCCTTTTAACAGGATATAGTTTCCTTCCTTATCTCTTTTAAGTAGGTCAATTTTTTCTTTTGCTTTATCTGAGATAAGGATTGCTACCCCTGCTTTTTTTACTTTAGCTGAGGCACGATATATTTTACTCCAGCATTTTACCTTTACCCTGTGTGTATCCCTCTGTTTCAGATGTGTTTCTTGTAAACAGCATGTTGCAGGATTATGATTTCTAATCCATTCTGCTATCTGTCTCCATTTTATGGGAGAGTTCATTCCATTCACATTTACAGTTATGATTGTTATCTGTTTCTTTCCCTCCATCCTATTCCCACCCCTGTTAATGTTCATATTTTTCCCCTCTTCTCCCTTCCCCCCTTAATAGTTTTCCTTTTGACCACTTCCTCCCTCAATATTCACTTATCAGCCCCCCTCCCTTTTCCTCCCCTTTACCCTTACTTCTTCCCTCCCTACTAACCACCCCCTGCCCCCTTTTGTAGCCCTTTCCCCCTCCTACTGCCTGTAGGATATTTTTATACTTAATGAAGTATGTTATTTCTTCTTAGCACCATGAGTGACAGGAACAAATCTCATGCGTAGCTCCTCTCCCTCCCCTCTTTCCCTCTAAAATGATACTTTTTGTGTTTCTTCTCCATAGAATCCTATGCTTAACTGGTTGTTATTCCCTCCTTACACCAGAACCAATGAGGGAAAAGCTCATATGATTCCTATCTCCCTCCCTTCTTTTCCTCTGTTATACTGTTTTTATGCCTCTTTGTGTGGCATAATTTACCCTTTCCACTTCATTCATTCCCTTTCTTCCATTGCAGTCCCTTTGTAGCCCTTAATAATATTTTTTTTAATCATCATTTTGTGTATTTTATACTCATACCCTCTACTTGTCTATAACTAGTTTGCCCTTATCAAATAGCCAGGTGTGTGTGTGGTTTCCTTGCTTACCTTTCTATGTCACTGTTGCATCTCATAATTGGAGGTTGAATTTTCCATTGAATTCTGGCTTTTTTATCAGGAAGATCTGGAACTCTGTTATATCATTGAATGACCATCTCTTTGCCTGGAAGAATATGCTCAGTCTCACTGCTTATGTGATCCTTGGTTGTAACCCAAGCTCTTTTGCCTTCCGGAAAATTGTATTCCACTGCCTCCGATCTTTCAGTGTAGAGGCTGCCAAATCCTGTGCGATCCTCACTGTAGACCCTTGATATTTGAATTGTTTCTTTCTGGCCACTTGAAGTATTTTCTCTTTTATCTGGTAGTTCTGGAGTTTGGCCACAACATTTTGAGGACTTTTCAGTTTGGGCTCTCTTTCAGCAGGTGTCTGGTGGATTCTCTCAATTTCTATTTTACCCTCAGGTTCTAGTATCTCAGGGCAGTTTTCCTTAACGAGCTCTTGGAGAATGTTGTCCAGGCTCATTTTTTCATCATGATTTTCTGGTAGGCCTATGATTCTCAGATTATCTCTCCTGGATCTGTTTTCCAGGTCAGTTATTTTTCCATTGAGGTATTTTACCTGTTTTTCTAATTTTTCATTCTTCTTGTTTTGTTTGAGTAATTCTTGGTTCCTCATAGAATTATTTGTTTCCATTTGGTTGATTCTAGTTTTTAGCAAATCATTTTCCTTGGTTAATTTTTGGAGCTCCTTTTCCATATATATATATATATATATATACACATATATTATATATAATATTTTCCATATAATTTTTGGAGCTCCTTTTCCTTTTTCTTTTTAGAGAGATGTTTTCTTCATTATAATGTTTTTCTAATTCTCCTATTTTGGTTTTGAGAGAATTATTCATTTTGTCTTCTATCTCTGTCATTTGGTTTCCAAAGTTCCTTTTGATCTCATCTAGGAGAGCTTTCTGTGCTTGGGACCCATTCCCTGTTGATGTTTCAGCTGTGGGTGTGGAGTCCACATTGTTTCCCTCTGAGTTTGGTTCCTCCCTCTAAGGATAGTAGGACTCCAAAGTCTTTGTCTTTGTAGTCTGCTTTCTACTCATTTTGTGGTAGGGCCCTAGCCACGCCCTTCCTCTAGGGATCCCAAGCCTTTATTATAGAGGGTTTTGCCCTGGGGCAATAGTTGCTATGTTTTGGGGGGGGGGGGGTTGGGGCAGGTGGGGTTCACTCTGTCCTCCTGGTTTTTGGGGGTACTTATGGGGGTTTTTTTTTTTTTTTTTTTTTTTTTTTTTCAATTTCTGGGCTATGAAGTGGCAGCCCCAGGAGTATTTGCTGTCCAGGGCAGGGGCCCCTGTATTTGGTTCTTACCTTGCTCTTTCCAGTCCTAGCCCTAGGCCCTTGTGGTTTGTGGGAAGACTTGCCCTCTGAGTTCATCAGGCCCCTTCTGATAAGTAAATTCTTTCTACCAGTGCAAATTGGTCACTTCTCTACAACTTGGAATCTTGGAGAGCTGTCTGGGATGCTGAGTCATAGTTGCTGAGAGTTGCTCAGTTGCACAGCCAGTATGTGACAAAGAATGCTGTGAACACTTTGGTAGATAGAGTACTAGTCCTGGAGTTAGGAATTTCTGACTTCAAATATGGCTTCAGACACTTACTAGCTGTGTGACCTTGGGCAAGTCATTTAACCTCTGTTTACCTCAGTTTTTTCATCTATAAAATGTGTATAATTTTAGCAGTTACATCACATGGTTGTTGTGAGGATCAAGTGAGATAATATTTATAAACTATTTAGTGTAGTGCTTGGCCCAAACTAGGCACCATATAAATATACTATATAAATATAATATCCCCTTTCCTTCCCCCTTCCCTTCTTGGGTTTGTGGCAGTAGGTAGGACCAAGATCTCCAATATGTTATAAAAATTACATTCTAATATTGTGGCAGTATCTATAGTCTATCTTGAAAAGAAGACAATAAATTTAGAGAGTTATCTTCATTCTCCCAAAAGACTGAAGAGAAATTAGATATAGAGGGAGTTTATGAGTGATCAACTCAATAAAGTGGATATTCTATTAATCATTGACTAAATGAAGAGTGGGAATGTCCTGTTTATTAACAATTTTGAGATAAATAAACTCTGTTTATCAGAGACCAGACCTTAATTTTCTGGGAAAAAATATCTCCAAGTTTATTTGTGCCAGCATTACCATTACCATTATTCCTTTTGATTAAATAACTCAATTGAAACTCTAATAAAAAATTATGTGCCTTTTGTTATTATGGAATGTATTCATCTTTGGGCAATTTCATCACCTTTTGTTTCAAAATTATTATAAATGTGAGTTGGAAATTGCTTTGATCAGATAGTTATCTGCTTAGTTGAGGAAACTCTGTCCAGAATCTCTCCCGAAGTAAAATGATTGTAAAACAATAAAACACATCTCTGACAGATTTGGCTAAAATGTAGAGTGTAGATTGTTTTTCTTTTGAAGGTTATATGCCCCAGAGTGGGATTGTTTAGTAACTCTTCCAAGTAGATTTTCATAATAGTTAGACCAAGACACATTTCCACCAAAATTATATTATTGTGTCATTCTTCCCATAGCCCCATCAGTGTTGACCATTTTTGTTTTTATCATCTTTGCCAGTTTGATGGGTCTGAGGTGAATGCTTGGAGATGCATATCCATTTGCCTTTCTCTTGTAATTTTTTTGTAACTTTTTTCAAGATACTGATTTCTTTTTTTTAATTATGTATTTTTTCTTTCATCTATTAGTAGATAGTACTTGGGTTTAACAAATTTGAGGCAATTATCTATATTGTCAAATATAGATGTCAAACATTTATTAAAAATGCTTGCTTCAAAGTTTTTGTTTTACCTAATTACTAGTTTTTCTTCTTATTCTGTATTGGCTCTTCCTTTTTTTTTTAAGTTTTAAAATTTATGTATTCAAAATTGCCTTGTAATTCCTTATCTGCTTGTTAATTCCCCTATCATATTTGTGAAAGTTACTTCCTTCTATTTTCCTCTATTTTTGATGATTGTTTATATAGATTATCCTTTTGATGCTTATTTTAGATGATTATTTAGATTTACTATCTCTTTCATTGTTATTCTGGTCTATACTGTGAAATGGTGATATAAACTAATTTTTTCCAAAGTCTTTTTTCATTTTCTCACCAGTTTTTGCTAAATAAGGAGTCATCTCCCCAATAACTTGCATTCTTAGGGTTCTATCAAATTCTGGGTTATTATGTTAATTTGTGTCTAGGTCTTTCTTGTTTTGTTCCACTACTTTTCTATTTTTTTAAGCAGAACCAAATAGTTTTAATGTTTGCTGCTTTATAATACAATTTGAGATTTGGTCATGTTAATCTCTTTTATTTCTATTAAAAAAATCTTCCTTGAAATTCTTGACCATTTATTGCTACAAATGATTTTTGTCACTGTTTTATCTAGCTCTAAAAATACTCTCCTGCAAATTTAATTAGTTTAACACTCACTTTATTTCTTACTAGCCACAGTGAAGCTTTTTAGCAGGGCAGTTATGTGTCTAGCCTGTTAGGTTTGGCCAGCCCTAACCTAGGGACAGCCTAGTGAGTGAACCAGGCTTGGGAGTTGAAATGAAATGAGGAACTTGTGGACCATAAAATGCAATACAAATAATTTTACTGATAGTCAATTAAAAGAATTCTTTTTAAAAGGTTGTTACTATCAAATAAAATGCTATTATCTTCTCCTCCACAGTCACCATGGCAACAAGCCATGCTAAGTCAGGAAAGTATTCCCAAGAGGCAGAGGAGTTAAAGCGAATATTCTGATGCCATCTTCTTCAGGGCTTAAATCTTTTTTTTTTCCCATCAGACAAAAAGGAAACCAAATGGTCTCTCCTCCCAGTTAAAGAACCAGAACAATCTACATAAAACAGTTGTTGCTCCTACAATAGCTTTTCCTTAGAGAGATTATTTTGTAGCTGTGTGACAGGTATATTGTAAAGGGAAGATGTTGAAAGAATAGAGAATAATTAGGATGTTATTACAGTAGTCCAGACAAGAAGAGATAATGACCTGAACAAGATGTTAAAAAGATGAGCCTGTCTGAGATTGTTGAACATGAGTTCATCAATAAAACATCAGGTTTCAAGAGATTTGAAAGATTTTATTTCCATAGAACTTGTTATAATGCTAACAAAATGGCTTGAAAAACATGAAATGTACTGAAAATTGTATTAATTGATGAGATAAATACTTCTGGCAATAATACCTGTAGTGTTTATATTGACATTCTAGAGGGAGATACACAGTGTTACCTAGATTGAAAACTCCTGAAGTCACACAAGCAATAATGAAAACACACAGAAAAATGAAAAAGAAATTGGATTTTGATGATCCTGTTTGGTGATACTGGAAGAATTTTAGTGCATAGATAGTAGATAATCAAACCCAGGAAGAGAAACTTAGAACAGAGAAGTTATCAACAGAACTGAAAAGATTAGACTGGCAAAGACTCAACAATCAAGTTAACAGAACAGGTTCTCTGAATATTATTTTGATTTTGTTCTACTATAAGGATTTAAATTTATCATGTATTTAGCCATTCTTAGGAAATCTATTTCTTTTTCATGATGGTCCTAATGTTATTCTAAAGCCTACTTTTGATTCAATTAAATTTAACTGCTGTGAGCCTGTATATATGGACTTTCTTTTTAAAATATAGCTTTTTTTTTTCCATTTAGCATTCTTTGAATAGATATCTTAAGTTTATCAACAGATAAGGTGGAAAATAAGCAATAAAACATGTTAGGGACATTTACAAAAAACAAGTCTTTGTTTCAGAAAGGGATTATTAAAAACTTTGTGGGGTTCCTCTAATGTAATTCTGCGCATTCTCTTTTTATGATTCAATTTTCAACTCTGCTCATTTTCTATCTTTTTTCTTCAAGTAATGTATTGATAGATAAGTTATTTCTCAAGTTGTTTCTCATGGTCTAGATAATAGGCATTATTTATTTACTAATTTTTTTCCCCTTGAAATGTTTGTGTACCTCTCATTTAGGAGGCTCTACAGCTAAAGTGATGATGCAGTGGACAGAGCCCTGGGCTTGGAGTCAGGAAGACATGAGTTAAATCTGACCTCAGACACTTACTAACTGTGTGACCCTGGGCAAGTCACTTAACCTTATTTGCCTCAGTTTACTTATCTGTAAGATAAACAGGAGAAGGAATGGCAAACTACTCCAGTATCTTTGCAAAGAAAACCCCAAGTGGGGACATGCAGAGTCAGACACAATTGAAATGACTGAACAACAACAACCCAGTGTCCTCGGTTTGACTCAATCACCACAATGCTATTTGTAAACAAGAACATTTAGAGAACCTTGGGATCTATAGTGAATCCTTCTTCCACTTGGAGTCTGGAATAGACACCCTCCATGATAATAGCTAAAATGCTTCTTGGATGTAAACCTCTCTGTTTTATGCTTCCACTGACATTAATAGTCAGTGTCATAAAGTATCTTTCAAAGCATAAAAATCAAAGTATGATTTTGCTGTATGAATGGGAGATGCTGTGTTGGTTAAGGGGATATTTTGCTCCACACTTTTTATAGCTAACAGACAATAAGCCCAGTTCTGTTTTATGCTGCGGAATTGTAAAGTCATTGCCTTTTATAGAATATCTTTGATAAAGCTTACCTGTTCCCTTTTCCAACTTTCATCAAGTACACTCTGAGTATACATGTGTTAGTCTCATAAAGACTCAGTAGAAATTATAAAGTAGCCACACAAATCAGTAGTTACTCATTTATATTCTGGGGTTTTTTAAATAGCAATAGCATTGGATCACCAGCACCCCCAAATGTTTGGCATCCTCTCCACTTTGGGATACCATAATCTGAAAAATTTAAGTTGCTGATTACTCACAAAGCAAAGAAGAGGTGCCCGATGAGCAGGAGTAGGATGCAGCATGTTATAATTGTATAGGAGAGGTAGCATAAGTGATATTCTCAAAAATTGTATGGAAAAAGAGGGGGACTATGAAATAGACAATGGATAATATTAACCATTCTTCAAATAGCATTTGTAGGTTTGCAAAGCACTTGACAAATGGAGGTAGATGCTATTATCATCCCCATTTTATAAATTAGGAAATTGAGACTGAGAGGTTAAATGACTTGCCCTGGGCTACAAAATTAGTAAGTATCTGAGGCAGGATTTAAACTTAGGTTTTCCTGACTCCAAAGTCAGCACTCTGTTCACTATGACACTTAGCTGCCCTTGAGGATAGATTCAGTGTCCCACTGGTAACCGCCATCCACAAGAGATCAAGGAAAAAACCACCATTGGAGAGAGTACTGAGATACATGGGATCCATTAGACTATCCACATTTTTTACCTTTCCTTCCTTCCTTCCTTCCTTCCTTCCTTCCTTCCTTCCTTCCTTCCTTCCTTCCTCCCTCCCTCCCTCCCTCCCTCCCTCCCTCTCTCTTTCTTTCTTTTTCTTTCTTTCCTTCCTTCTTTTTTCTTTCTTTCTCTTTCTTTCTTTCCTTCCTTCCTTCTTTCTTTTTTCTTCTCATAAAGTATTTTAATATAATAGTATTTTATTTTTCCCAATTATATGCTAAAATAATTTTTAGCATTTATTTTTACAAGATTTTGACTTCCAAATTTTATCCCTCCCTTACTCTCTCCCCTCCCCTCTTTCTAAAATTGTAGGCAATTTTATATAGGTTATAAAAGTGCAATTATGTAAAACATATTTCCATGTTAGTCACAGCTATGGAACAAGAAACAGATCAAAAGGGGAAAAAAACATGAAAAATAAAGTAAGTGAAAAAAAAGCATTTTCAATCTACATTTGGATTCTATCACTTCTTTATCAGGATATGGATAGCATTCTCAAATATGGGTCCTTTGTATTTGTTTTGGAGCCTTGTGTTTCTGAGAAAAGCTAAGTCACTCATAGTTATCATCACACAATATTGTTGATACTGTGTACAATGTTTTCTTGGTTCTACTAATTTCATTTTTTGTCAGTTTGTACAAGTTCTTTCAGGTTTCCCTGAAATCTACCTGTTCATCATTTCTTATTGCACAGTAGTATTCCTTTACATTTATATACCACAGCTTGTTCAGCCATTCTCCAATTGATGAGCATCCCCTTCATTTTCACTATTTTGCCTCTATGAAAAGGGCTGCTGTAAATATTTTTGCACATGTTGGTCCTTTTCCTCTCCCTGCCCCCTTTTTAAAAATATTTGCAAAACAGACCCAGTAGTAGTATTGCTAAATCAAAGGGTATGCACAATTTGGTTGCCCTTTGGGCATAATTCCAAATTGCTCTCCAGGATGGCTGAATCAGTTCACAACTCCACAGACGTTAGTGTCCCAATTTTCCCACATCCTCTCCAACATATATCATTTACCTTTTTGTAATATTAGCCAATCTGATAGGTGTGAGGTAGTACCTCAGAGTTGTTTTAATTTTCATTTCTCTAATCAAAGTAATTTATAGTACTTCTTATGGTTATAGATAGCCTTGATTTCTCCATCTGAGAACTGCCTGTTCATATCCTTCAAACATTTATTGTTGGGGAATGGATTGAATTCTTATAAATTTGACTCTATATGTTTTGAGAAATGAGGCCTTTATCAGAGACACTTGCTGTAAAGATTGTTTCCAAGCTTTCACTCTCCTAATCTTGGTTGCATTGGTTTTATTTGTACAAAAGCTTTTAAATTTAATATAACCAAAATTATCTATTTTGTATTTTGTAAAAAATAGTGTGCTTTTCAGATCTAGGGAGATGGGGAGAATTTATGACCAAATTTTTGCATTGATATTCATTAGGGAAAATGGTCTATAATTTTCTTTCTCTATTTTGGGTCTTCCTGGACACAGGAGGGCTGCTAACACAGATTCTTTGATTTGCTTTTCCAGAGGAAAGCAACTGAAATGGGTTCAACAAGCCTACTTTAATCAAACATACATATCATTTACTTAGTTCAGGGGGAAAAGTCAGCACCCTGAACTTTAGAGAAAATACAAACAGAAATTACAAGCAGAAATAATAGCATAAAGACCAACATACAGGGCTTCTGACCAAAAAATATATAGTTCACAGATCAAAAGACAGATCCAATTAGCTGACCATAACCTACATACATACATAGTTATGAGAGAGAGAAGCACCAATATCTGGATTTTCAAAGCTGGGGGGCTCCTTAACAGCTACCCAGAGCCTCACCTGTACATCACACTGAACATAAGTAAGTCCCAAAGCAAAATACTAACCTCAGAATATATATATATATATACACACTTTTTCAGGGTCAGAGGATATTACAAGCAGGTTACATGGATCTATTAATGGATGGGAAAGATCTTCACATTAAGCAAAAAATACATTAACTATACAATCACCCTCATTCTTTCCCCTAGTTTTTCTTCTACTTCTCTTATTTGATTTTTAAGCTTCTAGTTTTTCCATGAGTTCTTCCTGGGCTTGAAACCACCTTCCATTTTCCTTTGGGTTTTTGCCCATAGATGTTTTGACATTGTTGTCCTTTTCTGAGTTTGTGTATTGATCTTCCCTATAGGTGATTACCATGTTTATCTAAGGTACTCTACCTTCTCTTTTAATCCTTTCTTTTTCTCCAACAAATACTTACAAATGTTATCTCAAGCAAAATAGTATTTGTAAAACATTTACCACAGTGCCTGGTACATAGTAGGTGTTTTATTAACACTCGTTACCTTCCCCTTCTCCTCAACCCTCATCCCATTCTTTTGTTTCAAGTCTTTTTCCAATATTAGTCATAAATACCTTACTTCAAACTGCATGTAAATAAAGGTCAGGCAAGCATAAAAAGACTTCTCAGTGAAGCAGGAGGAGAAATTTTGATTGCTTTGGTCCCATACCTTAATACTGTTCATTTTTACTTTTTGTCTGTTCCAGCCTGGATGAGTTGATATCAACCAACACTAATTCATATTACTTTGCATAAGATCTACTGACAAGAGGAGGACTTTCAAAACAAGAATAATTTTAAAATTCATGTTTACATAGTATTTTAAGGTTTACAAAGCACTTTTCTCAAAACAATTCAACAAGGCAGGTAGTGCATGTATAACATATTATTTCTACTTAATGGATGAGGAAACTAAGATCTGAGAGATTATCTTACTTGTCTATGTAAGCCTCTTGAGGATACAGACTAATTTTTTTTTTCTATTTTTCTAGCCCCAGCACTTAGCCCAGTGCCTGGCACATTTTGTTGAGTTACTTTAGCAGTGTCTGACTCTTTGTGACCCCATCTCAGGTTTCCTTAACAAAGATACTAGAATGGTTTGTCAGTTCCTTCTCTAGCTCATTTTACAGATGAAGAGACTGAGGTTAAGGGTTAAGGGACTTTCCCAGGGTCATATAGCTAGTAAATATATGAGACTGAATTTGAACTCAGGAAGATGAGTCTTCCTGACTCCAGGCCTGGTACTCTATCCACTTCTGCTCCTCTTGGTCCATAGTAGGTGAATAATAAATGTTTATTGGTTGATTGATCTGTGGTCACACATGTAGTAGATATGTAAGGTATGATTTGAAGTGTGATCTCCTTACTCCAAGTTCAGCATTCTTTCTAGTACAAAACAGAAACAGAATTGTCTGCAAATCATGACAAAATTAAGAATGGTGGGTAGAAACTATTTTTTGGATTCATTGAAATAGCTGTTCCCGGTGTAAGCATCTCTATAGCAAACCAACTCCATATTACTGTTGCTTGACTCTTTGTCCTTAATTATTTCCTTATGCTGAATATGTCTATAATTTAATATTTAAGATGTAAAATTCATTTATCTTCCTTTTCTTCCTAATTGATTTTTCCTTTCTGCAGGCTGTATGATTTCTCTCTTCTCTGGAACCCTTTTGCCTAGAGGGACAAGCCCTAACATTTCCTTGGTTCCTTGTAATGAAGGCAGTATTGTATAGTGGAAATAACCCTGAATTCAAGGCTTGCAAAGTATGACATGAATGACTTCATTTGATCCTCACCTGTGGGATAGGGACCAAAAGTGTTATTGCCCACATTTACAGATAAAGCAACTAAGATTCTGAGAGTGTGAGTGACTTGTCTCTGTTCACAAAGATTATGCGTCAAGGGAGGATTAAAATTTAGGAATATCCTGACTCTAAGAGAAGGAAGTGAAAGAAGATGAAGAGCAGGAGTAAAAAAAGCAGGAACAAGAGGAGGAGGAAGAGGAGGAGGGAGAAGGGAAGAGTAAGAAGAGAAAGGGAGGAGGAAGAGCAAGAGGAGGAGGAGAAATAGCATCATTTTGGCCAATTCAGATAAGAAAGGGAGAAGGGAAGGGAATAAGCATTTGTAGAGTATTAGCAATGTGCTGAACAATTTTTAGAAATATTATCTCATTTGATAAACTGAGAGTCAGAGATGATGTAGTTTGTCAAAGTTCACAAAGATAGTAACTACTAGCATCAGGATTCTCAGATCTTTTGGCTTCAAATATAGAGCTGAATGATGAAAGATGGGGAAGTGAACTCAAACCACCACCATCATATAGCCTAATTTTTAGAAGAATCATCCTATCATATACCATCATATTATATACCATCTTATTATATAACCAGCATATAATAATTTATATATGTATATAAATATGTATACATATATATATACTATTGCACATATATACATATTTATATAAATGTATCTATTTTTAAAGGCTTAAGATCATAGATATAGAGTTGGTAGAGTCTTTAAGAGATCACCTAATCCCAACCTCCCTTATTTTCAGATGAGGAAACTGAGGCCAAGAGGAATTAAGAAATCTGTCCAAGGCCATGATAAAAGGAATTTGACAAAGCCAGGATTTAATCTCCATTCCTGGAACTGCAAAGACTTTTCCAATTTCCTTTTCTATGTATTCACATCATTTGTTTTACAATGAGAATCCATTTTAGTTCCATTCTACCTTCTTTAATTAACTTCTCTCTATGTTTATTTGAGCATTGTTTTATCATACTATTAATAACTCCCTGACTGTTCCAACCCACACTGATTTCACCCATCTTTGAGCTACTAACATCACTTACTATTCATACTGCTCACCAGCACACTTAATTATAGATTCGTATATTTACTTAACTTTTTCATGTGTATGTAGAACAGGGACTGTATTTTATATTATATTTGTATTCCCCTTTCCATCTAGCACAGTAAACACTCAGAACTCTATTAGTATTTACAGAATGAGTCAACCAATTTTAAAAAATGTCAAATTGACAACCATGCTGACATTAGCTTCTCTGAATGCAGAACCCATCACTTCATCTAAAGTAGTTTGTGATTTTAGCCCTAGCAATAATTTAATTTATATTTAACTACATTTCAACGAAAGTGCCAGATACCTCAAAGTAATAGGGTAAAGGGAACTTGGAAACTTTAAATACATTCCTAGAATTAGAAGGCAAATCACTTAACAAGCATAATGAAAAGGCATCTTACATTAAGAGCAACAGCAGTGCCTGATGAAAGGTTTATAAAAGGGACTTTCTAAGGAGGAACCATTTTAATAAAAATAGGTCTTTCTAAAATTAGGACTTGATGTCCTGCTTATGGGTTGACAGAAATTTTGGAGACTTGCCAGATGACCACCCCTAAGTGAGATGCACAGCCTTCAAATAGGCAGAGAGGGAACCTCATGGAGTCAGATAAGAAAGAAGCCTATGGTCAGTCTGTTTTAAAGGATATTGCTTGTATGCTTTGATTAATAAAATTTGATTGTATGCATTGAGAAGTATAAGTCTTTAGTGTTTTCATTGTACTAAGTAGCATATGTAATGGTAAATCAACTAAAAATGATCACTTTCTGTGCAGTGAAGAATTTTGCCAAATATTTTCTACACCAATTCTATGGAGAAAGGAAACATGTTGAGGTGTTGAATCTTCAAAGACAAGGTAGCTGACCCTGCAGGACATTAAGAGATCAGTGTCTTGTGGGTGACTGAGAAAGAAGACTGAATGCAATGGAAAGTACTCTGCACTTGGAAAAAATTGTCAATAAATCATTACTTGAATGATAAAAACTGACAAGTGACAATATTGACTCCCATTTATGTGTTTTCATCAAAACTTTTTACCTGAAGGGAAAGATGAAATCCATCAAAGAACTGGGTGATCATGTAGCCAGGCTGTGAAAATTCCCATCCTACCTCCTTCCATGCTCTCCAAGAAGAATATATTTTTCCCCATATTTTCTTTTTCTTGAGACATGGAATTTTTGTTCATTTTCATACAACTTATCTAATTAAAATATTCATCTTAGTAGTTAAAACAACAAAAAAAGTAACACAGAAAATTCTATTTACATCTGGAGACCAAAATACAAATTCAGAGCTGGCCAACACTTGACTCCCCCCAAAAAAACCAAAGTCACAAAGCCCCAAAGAAACCACTCACCACACACAGCAAAGATCACAAAGGCTTGGTTGATGTAGCACAGAACATTTGAAATTGCATAAATAAATAATCCAGAAAGGCAGAATATATTTTTGACAAACATGCCCTTGGAGGTACTGTCTTGTGCCTAGACAATTAACAAAAATTATCTACATTTTAAAAGCTTCAAAGTTGGTAGGATTCTGGGGGAAAACACTTTAGACTGTTGTTGACATTGAAAATTAATGGAATCTTTTTGGGAAGCAATCTGTCAATATACAACTACAGTTATAAAACTGATCATTCCTTTTAATTTTTTATTAATTCTGCAATTAAAGATGTATCAAAAGAAAAAAATACCTACTTTAGAAAATTATTCATGACTGTGTTAGTTCTAATAGTAAAAAATAGACATTTTTATTTTCAGTGATTGAGTAATAACTAGACAAATTATTGTAACCTGTGTCTTAAAGACCATTGCTATGAGACTCTTCTCATTGGTGGAGAGCAATGCCATAGGAATGGCTCTCCACCAATGAAGAGAGAATCTTAAAACAATGAGATTTGGGACAGGGATTACTTTATGATGAAATTTTATTTATTTATTGTACCTTAAAAAGAAAAAGAAAATGTAAGGAACATACATACACATTCACAAATAAAATATGGTACAAACCTTAATTATTTCTCACCTAGATTATTGTAATAGTCTCTTAATTGCTACCCCTGCCTTCAGCTTCTTCCCTTTGCAATCCATTTCTTAGAGCTAACAAAATAATCATCCTAATGCATAACCTGGCCATACCACTCCCCTCCTCAAAAACCTTCATTTGTCTCCCAATTGTCTATTACAGTGCTTCTCACTCTTTTTTTTTTTGGCCATAGAATCTCTTTATACTCTTTACAATTATTGAGGACTCCTTTGGTTTATATGGGTTATATCTATCTCTATCCATTGTATTAAAAATTAAAATGTCGGGCAGCTAGGTGGCACAGTGAATAGAGCACCAGCCCTGGAGTCAGGAGGACCTGAGTTCAAATCTGGTTTCATACACTTAACACTTAACTAGCTGTGTGACCTTGAGCAAGTTATTTAACCCCAATTGGCCTCCAAAAAGCAAAAAAAAAATTATTTTTAATGTCTTAATATTATCATGAATATAGTTTTGACCTTGTGGACCTCCTAAAAGAATTTTAGGGACCATTAGGGATCACCAGATCCCATTTTTAAAACCACTGAATAAGATAAAATATAAACTCCTTAAATTTCCAACTGTATTTCACTCTACTCCCTTTTATGTACTGTATATTCCAGGGGAAACTGAACAATTAGCTATTTCTAGAACTCGATATACTGCCTCCTGCCTAGGCAGATTCTTACAGTCTATGTCACATGCCTAAAATGCACATCTGCCTCATTTCTGTCTCTCAGAAGCTTTAGCTTCCTTCAAGGCTCAGTTCAGAGGCCATGTCCTCTGCAGATTTCTGGATCACTTGATCATTCTATTCCTGCTTTCATCCTATATCTCTTCTGCCCTTTGTAACTAAACATCTCAAAAAGTTCATTGATGATCATTGCCTCCATTTTCTCTCCTCTCACAATCTTCTTAGTCTCTTACAGTCTGACTTCCAGCTTTATCATTCCTCCAAAGCTGCTCTCTCCAAAGTTACCAATGATTTCTTAGTTGCCAAATCCAATGGCCTTTTCTCAATCCTCCTTCTTCTTGACCTTCTTCTTGAGGCCTTTGACACTGTTGATCACTCTTTCCCCCTTGATACTCTCTTCTCTCTATGCTTTCACTGCTCTCCTGGTTTTTTCTCCTACCCTTCTCTGTGTTTTATCACATTGCTAATAACACCCTGACCACACCTCCTTTTTGATTTTGCTTAATTTGCTACTTTTGTATTAAGTTGCATTGGTCATTCTCCCAGGGCAATGCGGGCTACTCATCTCCCCCATGGGCTCTAAGGTACACTAAGGAGTTTGGTCTCTTCTCCATTGCCATCAGCTTAAGTCCCTACAAGCCATGCCCCCCCCCCCCCCAGCTTAAGTCCCTAGAAGCCATGTTTCCATGCCTTCCACCCCACCCTTGCCATTAATAGACACTGATTAGCATTCCAGTTTCATTTAACCACCAAACACACAGAACATCAATTGTCCTTTAGAACCAGATATTAACTTTGAAGAGGAAAAAAGAACAAAGTATAAATGTTTTTCTTTCCTTCGCCCCCTAACACTTCAGGGATGTATTCTCTCCTATACCATGTCAGTCTCTGGGAAGAGTACGTTCTCTCTTAACACTTGTTCTACGTAACATTGATCTCACTAAGTTTGTGTCCAGATGTGGCCTGATTGCTAAATGAAATGCTTTTATCCTAGCTAGCCTGGGGTGGGTCCAAAAGGTCACTCCTTAAGGTCACTCCAGGCTCCTTGGGGCATCAATACTGGACTGGCTGCCAATTGTCCTGGACTGCCAAGAAGCCACAGCACTCCGAAATTACCTTTTAAAATTCACAAGTTTGGAAAACAAATGGAGAGGCCAAATATTAGGGCCTTTTCATATGGGCCCATGACCTATGAGAAGACTAGGTCCCAAAGTTTCATCCTCTTACATCATTCTCTGTCACCAGACAAAAATCATCACTGAACCAAAAGGCAAATGCCCAAAGGCAGTAGGCTGAGGCTGACTTAACCTTTTGAAGATGCCCCCAGTTATGACTATAAACAATCAAAATGGTTAATCCTAATAATGTGGTTATCAGACCAGATTCTTCTTATTTTTCAATCTTTTTCAGTTGTATCCAACTCCTTGGTATTCCACTTGGGGTTTTCTTGGCAAAGATACTGGAGTGTTTTGTCATTTCTTTCTCCAGCTCATTTTACAGATGAGGAAACTGAGGTAAACAGGGTTAAGTGATTTGCCCAGGTCAAGCAGCTAGTAAATCTATGAGTTCAAATTTGAACTTAAGTCTTCCTGACTGCAGGCTGTAATGTAATGCCAAAAGAAAGGCAACTTCCCAAGGTTCAGAATACCAGCATAGGTGCTCTCCATTTTATTCAGTGACCAACCAAGAACAGAGAAGATCAAAACATGACATCATTCCAAATACAGCATTTACTAAGTGTGATGAAATAATCTCCAAGTACTACCCCACCCCAGGACCTTCCAATCATTCAATCAATTACAAAGTCCCTGTTCTAAATACTACTCCACCCCTAAGCTATACCTTCATTTAGTCCACCACAAAACCCCTCTTCTCAAATGGAGATTAGTTTCCAAACATAAGTAAACTACATTCATTTGTTCAACCACAGAACACAAAAAGGTCAAAAGTTCCCCACCCCTGGATCACAATTGAATCTACCCCAGAGTTACATCAAGTTTAAGCACAGCACTTAATACCCAAATGGAGGTCTTTGCTTCATCTTGACATGAGGCAAGTTCTCAGCAATCTTAGTTCCTGGGGAGACAAGGCTTAGCAAGGCCACAAGATACATTGCCAATCCCTTCATTAATTCATCCTCTGTCTGTAGAACAGTCCTAGAACCCCTGAAAACGTTAGCAAAACCCTCTCCCAGGATTTCTGTAAAGATACAACAAGAAAATCCTTCTTCAGGGCTTCTGAACCAACAGAAAGGTTCCCAGACCCCTGCAACAACAGCACTGTCCTTCTCCAGTGGACAGTATTCACTCTGTCTGCAGGACAGTCTCCAGACCCCTGCAACAACAGCACTGTCCTTCATCAGTGGACAGTATTCACTCTCTGTCTGCAGGACAGTCTCAGGGCTTCTTAGCCAACAGCCAGGTTCCAGGACTTCTTCAACAAAAGGACTGTCTTTCACCAGTGGACAAATCTGGCAAAACGACATCAAAACAGACAGACAAAGTACCAGCAAAACAGCCATGTCTCCTCAGTCCTTGGCAGCTCCGGGGGCAGGTCTCAAAAGTCCAGGGCAATTCAAAGTAGCCCTCAGCAATCCTTCTCAGTCTCTCTCTCTGCCTCCACGAGGTGCTGCTTCCAAAAAGTTCTTCTGCCTCTCTCTTGTCTCTCCAAATCTAGTCACCAGCTCCTCCCAGTTCAGGACTTTCTTTTCACATCAACAAGTCCATCCCACAGGTGGGATTAACAAACTCTGGGTTTTAACACAATCAATTTGAAAAACTAAGCCAATACAGGGGAATCTTTAAATGCCATTACAGGCCCAGTACTTTATCTACTGTACCACCTAGCTGCCCCTTACCAGAACCAGTTACTAAATGCCTATGTATGCTCCAAGGTTCTTCCAAGGTGCTTTATTTCAAATCATTACAGCTCTTCCAGAACCAGGGTCCTTATTTTATCTACATGGAGAAGCATCCTACACATGTACTAGACCGTGTTACACATTGTTCATTTTTGTAATTTATTTTAAAAATGTAGAATCAAGTTTTTCTTCTTGTGTCTTGTTGATATCACTTTGCATACTGTTTGGGCTAAATGATATTTATCTATTATCTATTATATAATATATTATATTAATATAAATATCTATGCAAATATAGATATTTATCTATCTATATGTAATATGTGTACATAATAGGTAGATAGATACACATATACATATATGGACACACACATATGTATATATATGCATATATATATATGCATAGTTTTAAATAAGTTTTGGTTTTATGGCTTTTTTTTTTGGAGGAGGGGAAAATAAGGCAATTGGGGTTAAATGACTTGCCCAAAGTCACATGGCTAGTTTTTATGTTAAGTGTCTATATATAGACTGGATTTGAACTCAGATCTTCCTGACTCCAGGGCTGACACTCTATTCGATGCGCCACTTAGCAGCCCCTTAAATAAGTTTTGTTGATGCCTTTGATACTTTTCATTTTTATATCACAATTACTCTGAGTTCAACTCCCTTTTAGTGAGGTTTTATTTTT
>NW_027187269.1:3831767-3888256 GCF_028583685.1 Petaurus breviceps papuanus
TTACCTTGTAGCCATCAAAGTGATGAACTTATGAGACTATTCAAACATAGCTAGAATACAAAACAAAGCTTATAATAAGGCTATAACGAAAGTCTTTCCATTTTGATTAGAACCTGTTGGATCTTTGCTCAGATGGCAGTGACTTTGAGAAACCAGGGTCATCTCCACATTAGTCAATTCAACAAGAATTTATTGTGTCTACTTACTAGCTGTGATCCTGGGCAAGTCACCTAAACTTTCTCCCTCAGTTTCCTCAATTATAAAATGGGAAAAATAAAAACACATACCTACTAGGGTTGTTGTGAGAATCAAAGAGATAATATTTGTAAAGTATTTAGCACATAAGTGCACAACACATAATAGGAGTTTAGTAAAAGCCTTTCTTTCTTCCTTCTTCCCTCCTTTCCCTCCCTTTCCTTCTTTCCCTCTTTTTCTTCTTTTCTTTCTCTCTCCTTCCTTTCTGTTTCCTTCCTTCCTTCTTTCCTTCCTTTTCTCATTCTTCTTACATTCCAGATTTTGTTTTGATGCCCAAGACTGAAATACAAAATTTAAACTCAACAAATCAGTGAGCATTTATTAAGCACTTACTGTGTCCTGGTCACTGTTCTAAAAACAAGAAGATAAAAAGATTATTCTTTCCCTTAAGGAGCTTACATTCTAATGAAAAAGACACATAAAAAGAAGCTGAAAAGGTGGAGGATAGGGTAGAGATGAAGGTATCTGGTATGACAGAGACTCAGAAGCACATCCTGGAGAGGATTGAAGGTGCATACATATGTGTACATACATATATACACACACATTATATATGTATATGTGAATATAAACATACATGTATAAATGTAAATAAATATGTATTTAATGATATATATGCATATCTATACATATGTGTGTTAAAGGTCTAAAAGATCCTTATTTATTTTTTTTGGTTGACTTTGTAAGCTTAAGAAAGATTTCTCTTTCTTTTTTTTTTTTTAATTAAGGTTAAGTGATTCGCCCAAGGTTATGCAGCTGGTAAATATCTAAGGCCAGATATGAATTCAGGTCCTCTTATTTCAGAGCTAGTGCTCTATCCACTGTGGGCCTAGCTGCCCCTTTAAGAAGTATTTCTGAAAAATTCAAATATACAATACTCATGCAAATGTCCTCCCTACAGGTGTAGTGTAGCATTAAATACAAAACTATGTGCCTATATTAAATTTTGTTTTAAAAACCTTCCAAGATTCATCAACAAATATAATTATATTACAGCCCTTCTCTTTATTTGTTGCTTTTGTGTTTTAATTTTATTAAGATAAGCTCTAAAAGTTTAAGTGACTTTTTTTAAGTCACTATTATTATTTTTGATGTAGGTGATGAAGATCCAGAGTCCTTTGCTTTCTTTAATTCCTACCTCTTCCCAGACATTTCTTCTTGTGTTTTTCAATATAATAAGTTATTAGTTAATAATTTAGTCAGATCTTGGTTATCTGCTTTGATATTCTCATTGATATTGCCTTATTTTTACTATGTTGTTGCTGTAGTTGTTCAGTCTAGAGTATGGGTCTGCATCATCCATCATTGTGAAGAATGTGTGTGGTAGGACCAACATTTAATTTACACGAGTCTCACGCCACAAAGGATGGCTAGTAATTTTCTTTGTATAGTTGATTTTGTTTCCAGGTCACTTGAATACAAAAAGCCACAGGAAACCTCTTTGGTACTTGGCTAGCAGACTGCATGAGAGTTGTACTCAGCAGAATCAGAACTGTGTCCTCACAGAACATCCTTGTTGATATATGTCTCTTGCAATGGTTAAGTAAATCTCCTTTTGTTAACCATCACGTTGTCTTTAATTCCAATATTGAATCTAAAGTATCAGAAGACTGGCCTCTATTAGGACTCTTCCATAATGACATGCTCAGTCCTTCTAAACTCTACTTTCTTTTATCCCACCTCTATAATGGAATACTATGCTGCACAGCATGTAGGGCATATACAGGGAAGACAGGTGCCTCTGGTGTGAGGGCTTATGAGAATTTTTCAGGGCTGCTTTCTACCTTAGGTGTCCATATGATCCACCTAACTCTTACCTGTGGCTCCAAGAAGCTATATCATGTGAAGAATGGGTGGATGAGAACAATTTGTTCCAATAGCCATGCAGGCAGTTGAAGCAGGAGCTATGGAGCACTTAGGGGTTGGTTAGACACCGAAGGTACAAAGATTTTCCACTGCATCTCAATCTGTCACTGATTGTCTTGACTCTGTTCTACCACTGGACTGTGAGATACAAGATTCTTTGCTCATTAAGAAGGCAGATGAAATTCGTTTTTATTCATTCATTCATTTTTATGCTGATAGTGACAATCCAAAGTGCTTTTTATGATGCCCTGAAGTCTACTTATGCACCAAAGACCTATAGTGCATCTCAACTATTCAGTGCTGATGGAGCCATGTTGATTAGTGATAAGGACATGATCCTAGAGAACTGGGCTGAACACTTCCATAGTGTTCTCAACAAGCCACCATCAATACTGAATCCATTGAACAATTACCTCAGGTTGAAGTCAATTCCTCCCTAGCTGAAGTTCTAACTAAAGAAGAAATATCAAATGCTCCTTTCTTGTGACTAAGTACTTGGTGCTATTTCTATTCCCACTGAGATATATAAGGTGGTGGCGGGGGGGTCCATTGCTCATAGAAAAGCTGAATGAAATGTTCTGTTATATGCCAAGAGAAGGTTATCCCCCAGGAGTTCAAGGATGCCTCCATCGTCCATCTCTATAAAGGTAAAGGAAATAGGTCATTCTGTGACAATCACAGTAGGGCTCTCTTTTTCTTAGTCATTGCTGGCAAAATTCTTGCCAGAGTACTCCTTAATAGGCTTATCCTTCACCTGGAAGATGGTCATCTACCTGAGAGGAGAGACTTGGATAGATTATCTGCTGCTTGTAATAATTTTGTCCTAACAATTAACACCAAGAAAACACTGGTGTTCCATAAGCCAGTACCATACCATCCATATGTGGGACCATTAGTTACAGGAAATGGAGAAGTTCTGAATGCTGTGGTTCACTTACCTTAGCAGTATGCTTTCTAGGGATGTACACAATGATGAGGCTGACACGGGCATTGTCAGAACTGGTTCAGTGTTCAAGAGACTGTGAAGCAAAGTGTGGGAGAGAAGAGTTATTAGACTGACTATCAAACTGAAAGTCCACAGAGCTGTGGTGCTGATCTCATTGTTGTATGCCTGTGAAACTTGGACGGCATATCAACACTAGACTAGGAAAGTGTCTCACTTCCTTTTGAATTGTCTTAGGAAGATTCTGAAGATCACCTGGCAGGATAAGGCACCAGACACTGAGGTCCTCTCTCAAACAACACTGCCAAGCTTTCAAACTACTGCAGAGGGTACGACTCCAACAGGCTGTCCATATTGTTCAAATGTCAAATGTATGCTTGCCAAAAAGACTATTTTATGGAGAACTCACATAGGGCAAGTGCTCACATGGTGATCAAAAAAAACCAAACAAACAATACCAGGATATTGTCAAGGTCTCTCTTAAGAACTTTAGAATTGATTGTTTGACATGGGAGACACCAGCACAGGACCACCCAGTATGGGTGTGCCCTTATGAGACAAAGCAGCATCGAAGTAGCTCAAAAGAAATGTGAGATGTGGCAATTGAGAGAATCACATGGACTATTCATGCCTGACCTATGGTAGAGCGTTCCAAGAGGTCTGATCAGCCAGTCTGACACATAGTGATTTCATTTTGGTCCTCTTCAAGCACAATGGACAACCAACAACCAACCTGCTAAATATCTCAGTCTCTTAATATTGGACAAGGGTGTAGGAGGGTTCTGATTAGAGCACATTCTACTGCTTGCTCATCAAAGTTCCAGGCGTGCTAGATGGTAGAGATCCTGACTGGGTAGCTGCTTTTCAAGAAATCATCACTATATTCTTATTAGCCTTCTCTTTAAATTCTCCACTCTTCATCATTTACACAGCGTCAGTCAGTCAGTCAACACATTTCTATTAAGCACTATTATGTGCCTGGCATTGTGCTAAATGTATAGTGAAGGGTATTGTATATGTAAATGTATATGTATATGTATGTATATGTATATGTATATGAAGGGTAGTGAAGATGGACCCAGGGTGCTACATATGTACTACGTACCCAAAAAGCACATAGACAGTAAGGAATATATAAGGTAATTGAATGATTCAAGGGACAGATATAATCTAAAAATGTGCTGTGTCAGCAGTGTTCAGTCCTCCCAGATCTGCTGTCCTGTTATTAAAAGAGTCTATTTGGAATCAGGATCCATTTTGGACAATCTTTTTCCTATTTAGATCCTGCCTGGGGGTGGGTGGGGCTATTGGAAGGAAGGAATTCTATTGGCTTCAAATCATAACAAATGGAAAATATTTTTTGTTGTTGTTTTTAGAGATGTCCAACTCTTCATGACCCCTTCTGGGTTTGTTTGGGGTTTTTTTTGGCAAAGATACTGGAGTAGTTTGCCATTTTCTTTCCCAGTTCATTTTACAGATGAGGAAACTGAGGCAAACAGGGTTAACTGACTTGCCCAGGATCATACAGCTAGTATGTGTCTGAGGCAAGATTTGAATTCAGATCTTTCTGACTCTAGGCCTGATACTCTATCAATTGTGCCCCCTACCTGCCCTGAAAATATTTTAGGGGAAGGGAATAAGAATTTATTAAATACCTGCTGTGTACCAGATGCTGAGCTAAGTGCTTTACAAATAAAATCTCACTTAATCCTCACAACAACCCTGGGAGGTAGGTGCTATTGTTATCCACATTTTACAGCTGAGGACAATAAAGGGAGACTGTGATGACATGGCTTGCCCAGGGTCACAGAGCTAGTCAATGGATTTGACCTCCAGACCCAGTGCTCTATCCACTGTACCACCTAGTTGCCTTTACTTAGATTAGAGAAAAGTAACACTAATATCAACATAATATTCAGCAGGTATAGGAAGCATTAGATGCAGCACACACAGTCACCCTCAAAGTCACTCTTCTCCTCCACAATCCCCACTCTGACATTCAAATAACTGATGCACCAAGTCTAGGGTCACCCAAGCAAATTATCCTCTTAGAGCAACTCTAAATGTGGGGAAACAAATGGGGTAGAGTTTACTACATTGTCCATAGGCACTGCATTTCAACTAATACTTCATTCCATTAATGTTGTAGGTAGACTTGTGTCCATTGTGTCCCACAGAAAGGCAAGACTTCAGGTGCCTAACTTAGTTGGCTTGAAATGAAGCCTCTTGAATTATGGGTTATGGTTGCTACCATGTTGTTATTGTTGCTCTTTCTTTCTCCTTCCTCATCTTATCTTCCACCCATCTGTTAGTTTTTTCCATCCTCCAACCAGAGAACTAATACATGGTCTACCCCTAAAATGAAGGTTACTAAGGGGCAAAGTTTCATTGTAGTGTCATGTCCTGGGAAGGTATCAGAAAATATTTCCCTTTATAAATAACATTAAACATATGCCAGATATTGTGAGTCTAAATGAATGTTTTCATTTTCAACATTCTTAGTCTTTATTTTATGTCCCAGACCCTTTTGGCAGTCTTGTGAAACCCATGGACCCCTTCTCAGAAAAATGTTTTTAAATGTGTAAAATAAAATACATGGGATTATGAAAAAAATTACATTGAAATACAATTATAATTTTTTTTCTTAAAAAACAGCAAGTTTATGGACCCTAGCTAAATAACTCCTGCCTTAGGTGGATATGTGATAATTCTAAAAAAAAAAACAATGCCACTAAACAAAACAATTTTGTAATTTCTTTTTTGGAATTGCCTTCACTCTCTTTGGTACTTTTTTTTTTTGCATATTTCTAATGGTGGCCAATCTTTATCTTTTGTGAATGTATTGAATTTTTTTTATAGCTAAAACTCTCTTAAAACCAAAATTGTTGAATAAAATGTGTAGTACAGGAAATTTTGGTTTGATTTAAAATGGGGTCTGAAAATAAGATGAGATAGATTTTCTCATTTCAACATATAAAAAGGCTCCAAAGATACTTATAAAAGAGTATAGGCTTTAGAGAAATCTCTAATCCATCCCTCTCACCTTAAATCTGAGAAAACTGAAGTCTAGAATGGTTAAATGACGTGCCAGAATGCACAAGGTAGTAGGTAGCAAAACTGACATTTGAACCAAGATCTCTGAAGACTGTCCCAATGCTCTCTGTTACACTTTGTCCCCAAAATTCCAAAAATGTTTTTGAGCAAGCCTTTAAAACAAGTGAATAGCTTTTCAGGGTGACTACTTTAAAGAAAATACTTACCTGAATGTATAAGTGTTGATATATTTGTTTAAAAGATATTCACACTATTCCTTGGTAATATTACATCTAGGAAAAATATTCATGATCTGTTTTCAGGAATGCATTAATTTAGAATAGGTGGTGAAATATACCACCTTCATCTTGATAGACCAGGAGGCAGAATGCTGCGTATTTTATCAATTGTGGTGCTTGTATCTGTTGTTTATTGTTTAACTGTTTTCTTTGTTAGAGGCAGCTAGATGGCACAGTGGATAAAGCACTGGGCCTAGGATCAGGAAGAGCTGAGTTCAAATTCAGTCTCAGACACTTACTAGCTGTGTGACTCTGGACAAGCATTCTAAGCCTCAGTTCCCCCAACTGTTAAATAAGGATGATAATACTCTCTACCTCTCTGTGTAATTGTGAGCCTCAAATGAATCTTACAATTGTCTTGGGCAAGAACCAATAACCAGAAATTACTTTATTGTAAAACAAAATGCATTAATAAAACCTTTTTAAAATAAATATTTTAAGGTATTACATTAGTCTCCTTTGAAGAAGGATAGGAAAATTACACAGGGAAGAAATTTTTTCTTGTGTTTGTTATTTGAGATTTGACATCTGAATAACATCTGAATCTGAATTCAATCTGAATAATCTGAACAATCTGAATAATATGCTGATAGTGATGATATTGTGGAGAGGAGTCTTGTTTAGGGAGGGGTTGGACCAGATATCCTCTGAGGTTCAGGGATTTTCTGTTAAAATGTACTAAAGATATAGCTTCTAAAAATGAAAAAAGAGGGGGGATTCTCATTGGTCAGCAATAACCAATCTAATTTTCTTATTCCTCCTTGAACATTTTATTTTAAGCAAAATTTCATTTCCCCTCCACTTGTTACATTTTTTCTCATTGGTTTTTCTGTGTGTCCATCTACCCAGAATAAGAGGCCTTTGCCTTGATGATCAGCTTCATGGGAAAGGAAAAATGTCTCCACATTAACACTGATTAAGTAATGATGCCAATTAGCCTTCTAATATTTATGCATCTAAATTAAAATCACAATTCCCCTCCAGCTGCATTGTACAACTGCTGTCACCTGCTGCTGGAATTCTACTTTTTGCAGCAAGTAGAAATTAGCATGCTTACAATCATTTTGGGTCACTAGCACCATAAAGCCGGGGAAAGGAAAGATGAATGTAACATGACACGATTTGTACATTGAGTCTATAACTGAGATGTTCAAGTACTGCATGCACGTAGTTAAGGACAAACATTTGTATCCCATTGGCTTCTTAGGGAAGCCAATATCTCCCTAAACATGACCATTTCCATTTGGATCCCAGCATTTATTTTATCGCTTCCTGGCTCCTTCCCACGGGGCAACCCCAAACTGATGACTCAGGTTTCACAAAGCAGCTCATGAGGTCAAAGATAAAATTAGATTTTCAAGAACATGTTCTTTCTTATTCAGTCCTCAGAAAGTCAGCACTAAGCTGGTGACATGAAACACAGTCACAATTTCAATAAGAAGAATGATGGTCTTCATGAAACCTGTCCTTCCATTCCCCTTACCAAAGTGCCATTTGCTTGTGGTTATCCAAAATCTTCATGTCAAGAGAAAGAGTAGCAACTATAAAACAACCTTTCTTTCCAGATATTAAGTCCCTTTTGCATAAGGCTCACAAGATACTTTTCTCTCAACTGCCCTGGGAGGTATGTTGTCTTGGTAATTAGTTTTTGTCCTATTTGATATGGATATCAGAATGGAAAGCCTTTCCACAAAATGAGATATAATCCTTAAGCTTCTTCTTTTGACCCATACACATGATTTCCTGGGTACTGGACACTCCTAATGAAGAAACTCCTTTTACAGATGCAGAACATCACCTTCTTTAAAACTTAGTCTTAGTTGTTTGGGACACTGAGAGTTTCAGTGACTTAACCAGGATCATACTGCCAATACATGTCAGAGACTGGACTTGAACCCTTATTCTTGATTTTAACACTGGCCTAATATGCCCTATGCAATTCTTCCTGTAAGTATAAGAATTATTATCTCTATTTTGCAGGTCAGGAAACTGAGGCTTTCAGAGGTTAACTGATTTGCCCAAGGAAGTTCCTACAGATTTCAAGGATCTCAGCCAGAACTAAAATCCAGGTTTCTTCTTCCACCAAACCCAGTGCTTTTTGGACTATCCTCTCCAAAGTTCTCAAAACCTTGCAGGGCAGTTATTTAAGGTACAACATGTCATACAGGAGTAAGAAATTAGTCAAGGGGTTTGAAGCATAGGCCTTTATATTGACTAACCCATTGAGCTGATGTCAACAGGCATGTCTCTGTACTTCAAGGATGATTACCTGCATATAGGGCTGTATAATGTAGGGTAGTGGCAAATCAAATCCTAGCTCTCACTCTTGCCTGCTGGATGGCCTTTGACAAGTCAGGTCTCTTCAAACATTTTTGTTTCCTCATTTGTAAAATGGAGAAACACTACCTTTAGTATTTACTTCCCTGGGTTTTCTAAGGTAAGTTCTTTAAGTATCTTGAAGTTAGATACGTGTGAGGTCTTCTTAGCTACTTCATGGAGAAAAATAAGAGCGCCAAGAGAGAAATTCAGAATACACTCAGTACTGTAAACCTGCTAAGAGTAAGTTTTCATAAAATTACTTTTAGAACAGTGGGTATTTTTCTCTGAGCATAATTGGTCCAAATATATGAACCAAAAAAGATACTTTTCTTTATCTAAATAAAGTTTATTTTACTTTTTTCCTCCTTTGAAATGAAGTGCTTTATTTTTCCTAAATATTTGTCATCAACCCCCAGGTGATTAATGTTTGTCAGGGGATTTTAATTATGATTGATAGTCAATTAATTCACATGAAAACAGAAAGTGCCTAAAGAAAGTCCAGATTCTCCTATTCCATAATTAAAAGTGGTAAGGGGAGAAGAATTATCTAAAAATGTAAACTGTTGAATTGTATTTTGAAAAATCGGTATACTGAGTCTCTGTTAAAACCAAGTGGGAAAGGATGACAATGGTCCTTCATGGGAAGTACTTTGTCGTCTGGTCTTCCAACAGAGATCTGTTATCGAATGAACTCCATCCAACCCCAGGCCCTTAGAGGAGGTAGTAGGAGTGAGGTGATGACCAATGATGTGGAATGGCTAATTATAAATGCTCACATTTGTGAAGAGATTTGAAGATTGCCAGGATACTTTCCTAAAATATGCAGACCATGAGTTCCCAGAGACATTCATTTTTGTACCTCAGCACCTGACACAGTATTTGGCATATAGTAGGCACTTAATAGAGGTTTACTGAATCATACTGAGTCATCCTTGAAGCACTAGTATTTTTGAGCCAACACAAAGGTCAGTAATGCTAATTAAATTGTCACTGAAGGATCTCCCTGTGCTAGAACATAATTTGAAACATTTCCTCTTCAATGTTAGTCTTTAATAGACCATATTTCTTTCTTCCTTAGACCATCTTTTTCTTCTCTACTCTCATACAATGACTTCAGGCATATAAAACTACACAGCCAAGAACCACTAACCACAAATGAACTGTAATTCTACATTGGTATGTCTGTTTTAATATTTCTATAGAGCCTGGTCATTTGTAAAGAGCTTTACAGTTGTTTTATGTATTGTTCTTCACAACACTCTGAGGGAATGAATCTGTATTATTATCTGGGGAGTCCTGATAAGAAACCCCAGGGTATAGGGAAGTTAAGTGGTCTGTTTAGGATCATGGAGCAATTAGCAGCAAAACCAGGATTAGAATCTCCTCTCTGTTTCTGACCCTTTTCTACCACATTACTTCTAAAGAAAAACCCTCAGTTACTACACAGTTAGGTGGCACGCTGAATAGAATGCTAGAGTTCAAATTCTGCTTCAACACTTACTAGCTATGTGACTCTGTGCAAGTTATCAGGGTTGTTATGAGGATCCAATAGATAACATGTAAAACACTTTGGAAAACTTAGTGTTATATCTATCTATCAATGCCAGCTATTATTACAGCTAACCCATCTTGGGTTATTGGAATGAGATATTCCAAGTCTAAATATGTTTTCCCCCTTGCTATCTATGTGGAATTTATTCTACTAAGTAAGAAATAACTTGATTTCATAATGCCAAATTTTATATATTAACTATTATTCTCTTTGAAGGTTTCTAAAAATACTATTTGGAGAAAAACATGAACTCAGAAAAATCAAAACTGCGAATGATCTCAAGGGCAAAATGTGTAGAAACCTATAGGATACTGCCATTGGTGAGTTGCAATTGTTTCTCTCTTTTTTAAATTGTTTCTCTTTTGAGTCTGATGTATTTTTGCACCAAACTGTTTGTGTTTGTCTATGTTCGACCCTCCATTGCCTACTGTGGATAAAAATGAGTTTCCTTGGATGCTCACCATTCCCCATCCTTCTTTCTCCATCTTCATGTCTTCATGTCTCCATGAAGAGTACATTCTTCTCTTACATCTAAACAGTGAAAAATTGCCAGTTCCACCCCTTTTCTCCTTCTTTCTACAACAAGTGTATTCTTTCTATCCTTCCTTCTTTAGGATGCTCTCTTTACTCATCCCCTGCTGCACCTCTCTAACCGTTCCTTTTTTGTAACCACTGATTCCTGACACCTTAACATTGATTCTCTAAGGTTTTTCTTTGTCTCTCTTCTTTTCCTCCCATTTATACTCTCTTTTTTGGTCATCTCATTCACCCTTATGTGGAAATGATTTTCAAATCTCTCTTTCCAGGTCTGATCCTGAATTTCAGACCTATATTACAAACTAGAGAAAGTACTTCCACTTGAGTTTATCAAATTTATCAGCTAAAACTTCTAAAATTCTAAGAGCATGACAAAACAAAGCTAATTATCCTTCTCTTAAATCTGTTCTTTGTTCTAATTCTCTTTCCATCTCTGACACCACCACCCACCCATTCTCCTATATCCAAAGACTTAATTGTTGATTCTTTACTTTTTCATGTGTCTCATTTATTCAGTAAGGTGGCATTATGTCATGTAGGACCTTGCATGCTACATGAAGGAGTTCAAACTTAACCCAATAGGCAACTGGGATTCACTGAAGACTTTTTAATTGAGTAACGATGTAACTATAAAGATTATTCTGGTGATAGGAAGGATAGGATGGGATAGGATGGAAAGAAAGGACAGTTGGAAAGCTCTGCTAGAAGGCAATATAATAGTGAACTGTTGCTTGATAGTGGACACATATCTAGGTATATACAATATTTGATAACTAGAATATTTCCTCTGCTAATAATGATATCTTATGTATGTTTTAATGCTGTAGTCACATACTGTCTTCTCTATGAAGCCTCTTCTGATCTAACCAGTCAATAATGACCTTTCTCCATACAGATAACACTTTGTTTTGCAATTTGATAATACATTCTACAATGCATTTATCATGTAATATAGTGCGTACCATAATTAACTACATTTGTCTTCTTAATCCAAAGTAGACTTTATGTTTCCTGGAGTCAGAGAATTTATCTCATATAAACTTTACATTTCCCCCAGTGTCCAGGACTCTGATCTACAGTTAGTAAGTAGGTGCTTAATGGATGTTTGTTGAATAATGGACATTTCAGATCAATGACTTAAAAATAATATCTACTGCCTTTTTAGGATAGGTGAAAGGAGAAGAATATGGAAATATAAGTGTCATTCTTGGAGGAAAGGAAGATCAACATAATGTTAAATAGTCAATATGCACTTTAATCCCATACTGTCATGTCCAAGTATTGACATCTCTAGCATCGAAGGATTAGGAGACACCAGAAAACTAATTAAAAAATTAAAGATTCAGTCAACCTGCTTTATACCAACCAATAACACTAACTTATTTTAAAAAATTAGTTGAATGATAGTCTTTGAGTAAGACATACTAATAATTCAGTGAAATAGTGAACAATAAAAAGAAGTAATGAAGGTTTGGAAAGGAAAGAGTCAAAAAAAGGAAAATATATTTGGTACTAATGCAAAATGTAGAGGGTAAGTTAGAATTTTTAGCAGTTCTTTTAAAAATATTATATCACTTTCATTTCTGAATATATCTCTCACCTCTCCCCCTTCCAATGAGCTATTCATTGTAGAAATATATAAATAAAGAAAAGAGAAATTTAAAAATTTCATCAAAACAAATCAGTCCATCTAACAAGTCCAACAGTGTATCCAATATCCAGCATGCACACATAGTCTCTTACATTTGTAAAGGAAAAAAGAAGTTGTACTTTTTTTCAACTCTTCTCCAGGACCAAGCTTGGTCATTATAATTACACAAAGTTCAATTTCTTTTTGGTGGACTTTTCCCCCCTACTTACATCATTTTTGTTATGTCTACTATTTTCCTGGTTAAGCTTACTTCACTCAGCATGTATTCATGTTTAATTATGTTTCTCTATATTCTCCATACCATTTTCTTTTCTTATGGCATAGTAGTATTGTCAGTTATAATCACTGGGTACTATTTGAAAAAACTTAAATCTATAGTTAAGGTAATCAAAAGAACAGGGTGAATTTTATGGCTATGTTTAAAAAACTGAATATAGGGAAGGCATGAGTCAGTATATAGTTAAAATATCATGTTAATAAAGAATATTAAGATATCTTAATAACAAGATATGACTATCACATTAAGAAAATAATTTAAACTCAAGTTTACTTTTAAGTCAAAATATCTTTTAGTTTCAATACTCCAAAGACTCCATAATGTCATTTATGTGAATATTCCTCTCCAGTACTATAAATTATGACAGATAAAAACTGTCTATTGCACCTTGTGCAATGCTCACCCATTCTTTTCAGTAAATTTTCCACAGAGCATCTACCCAACACATTGGAGAGTTTCTTTCTATCTTTTTAATATTTTGGGGACACAAGTGCAGCCTTTAGGCTCCCACTTGGTATTCTTCTCTCTGGGCTCATGACCAATGAGTTCCTTTTCTAGTCATACTTATTTTATCTTTTATAACACTACTCACAAAGGGAGGAAGGCAGTTAAATGAATGTTTAGGGGAATATGATATTATAGGATAGTAGCTAGGGAAATACTGAAGTAACATTATAGGGTTAAGATTGGGCAAGTAAAACCAAAGTAGGTATTAGGTGAGCTGAGGTTAACTGAGAGAAAACAGATAGATTGAAGATAATGAAAAGTATCTTCAAAATGAATTGGAAAATGGAAAAGGTGGATTAATAGTAGAATATCAACTTTGAATTTAAAAATTCAAAACTTGGATGTCTGAGGTGTGATCATGCTGTTGTTTTGTTGAAGTGGAATTGAGAGGGTCATTGAAGTTGATGGAATTGAGGTATTGTGAGGTCAGATTTTTTTAAGAAAATTTCAAAATTCCAAAGTACCCAAGAATGATGGTGGGAAGTGGAATATAAGGAAAACTTTGAATTAGCTACTAAAGTCATTGAGGAAGTTGGGAAGGTAAGCAGATGACAACAAAAAACTGGGAAATAATGATGGAAGTGAATCATATGACCATCAAAACAAGGAAGGTCATTAGAGAACAATGCTTTAGATATGGTCTGAAGTAGCAGTGGGCTGAAAGGAATGTCTCCAGCCCTGTGAGCCATGCGAAGTGGGAGAGGGAATAACCTCCAATAGGGAGATCTTTTAAACTCTCCTTATAAAATTCTTAATGATGAATCTTATCTCTTTACAATGTGCTAAAAGAGAAATAGGATGTGATTAATGTATCTTCATTCTGTAAAATTTTAATAGAAAAATTCAGGGAAACTCTATGAATTTTTAGCATTCACCCAATATAAGGATGGAATCAGGAATTCTGCTTTATTTGACTCACATTCTATGATCCCTAATGCTAGAAGACTGTATTTCTCCTGGATTGTGGCTATATCTACATGCACAACTGTTCCAAAAATTTTGACTCAACAAACTAGTCTCTTCAGGTTTAAAAAAAAGACAATTCATAAAAAACCCCATCAGATTAATTTAGACAAAATGTTCATATGGAATGTGCATGAATGGATATCCTATATCTAAGGTTGTATTCTTTGATATTTACTATATCAATTTTTGTGAATTTTGGGAAATTATAGTAATACTGGCTCTCCTGAGGAGCATATGTGTTCTATTTTAGCTTATGCAGACTTCTTTGTATTTACATCAGTGGTCTCTAAACTTTTTTGGTTGCATATTTGGTCAATTAAAAGAAAAATTGTGCCCATACCTCCAATGTGTGTATAGTTATTTATAAGTTTTGTATATATGCTACTGTCCTAATGCCTATATAAATTATAATACTTTAATCCCAGTATCAATGAGGAACTACTATAACTGCTAGGGAAAGGATATAATCAAATTTGTGCTTCAAGTGAATCACTTTGGAACCTGTATGAAGCATGGATTGGAGACAGGAGAGATCTGAGGCATTGTAACACCAAGCATCCTAGCATACCCAGGATGGCTGCTAGCACAGGTTCTTTGATCTGCTTTTCTAAAGGAAAGCAACTCAAAAGAGGCTAACAATATTTCTTTAGTCAAACATAGATATCATTCACTTAATTCAGGGGAAAAAGTCAGCACCCTGAACTTTAGAAAATACAAACAGAAATTACAAGCAGACAAAAAAAAATGCAGACAGAGAAAATAACACAATTCAAAAGACCAGACAGGGCTTCTAGCTGTCTGACCATTATATACATACAGTGTTAGTTACTAGAGAGAGAAGAACCAACATCTGGATTTTCAAAGCCAGGGGGCTCAACAGCTACCTAGAGTCTCATCTGGCCAAATCACACAACTTTTCCCATAAGTGGGGCCCAAAGCAAAAATCTCACCTCAGGGAGCATATATAGCCTTTTCCAGTGTCAGAGAATATCACTACCTTCATTACCCACTACCTAATTACAAAGTAACAGGAGTGGACCTTCCTGAAAAACAAGCCTCCCCTAAGCAAGCTTCTTTCCTTGGGCTCCAGATGAGGCCCATTAAGGCAGAGGGAAGGTCTTCAAATTTCCTAGGCCTATTAAGAGGCAGGGAAGATCTTCAAATTCCCTTACAATTACAGGCATGAAGAACAATTAGGAAGCTACTGAGTGGTTCATGTGAGAGATAATGAAGGCCTGAATTAGGATGGTGGCTATATGAGTAGAGAAGAGGCATATGGAAAAAATATTGTAAACATATAAATAACAATTTGGCTACTGAGAGTTTATATAGGATGAGAAAGACTGAGAAGACAAGGATGATATAGTGGGTGTGTGCTGCCTCAAATCACTGGAAGGATAGCAGTGCCCTGTCTGGAAATGGGGAAGATCAGGGGAATTGGGCTGGGTTTTTAGAAAAAGGCAAGTAATGAAATCTTCCCTACAGATTACATTCATACCCCCTCATACTGTGAGACTCACTCAATTACACTCAAACCAAAAGGGGTGAGGCAAAGGTATTTATTACTCATCAGTCATTTCCCCAAAGTTCAGAGACAGCTAAGAAGAGCATAGTTAGCCAAGAGGTACATGCTGAAACAATGAGGTGATGTGAGGGGGGCAGGGTGTGGGTGCACTAGGGTGGGAGGGAAGGTAGGAATTTTCCCAATAGCATTTATACAACTGTTGGTACAGATTTCTAGGGTTGAGGGTAGTTTATAACTGCCCAGAGGATCCCATTCAGTGGCACAAGGCAAACACTGGGGTCTTAAGCACCCAAAGAAGTGGGGAAACATTGGGCAAGGGGTGGTAGTGTAGTTGCATTGGAGAAAATCTGTATGACTGGCTATTGAAGGAAGGATGAGATGCAATAGTCTTCCTATGCTTTGATTATATTTGATCATATGACTTTTGGGTCATGCCATGGCCTCCCTGAGTCAGGGCTCCCAGTTTGGATATCATTGACTTTGAAGGCCATTTTGACCCTAAGTAATACTTTAAGCAAGCTACAAATAGTACAAAATAAAATGTCTAGTTCACATCAGAAATAACCTAGAAATCATTGTTCATGATCTTGGCTGTTTCCTGGAAGTGCTGATTCATTTTGGTATAGGCTAGTACAAATAAACAAGATGACCAGTGAAACCAGTTTTAGTATCTAATTTGATTTAGTTTCATGCTAAAAATGCAGCTTGAGACAATGAGTGTCATTTTGCTGGGATGAATGGACACAATATTAAGATTCTTCATTAAACCAGTTAATGTTCATTCATTCATTCAACAAAAACATTATTGAGTTTTTACTGTGTACAGTGTACTAGGAGAAATGCTACAAGGTTCTCCTGTAGTAGACATAGTCCCTGCCCTTGAGGAGGTACTATCTAGAATTGATCTGAAAGTGTCCTGAACTCCTGCTGTTTTCTTTTTTTTTAAGTGTAAAAGCTACAGATTTATTGTTATTTTGTGGTTAATAAATTGTCAAATTGGCTATGACACTTTCCCACAACTAAATACCATCATTCACCAGTACAGAAGTTGGTACTTAACCAGATTGAGGAACAAGTCAGAAAGGCGTAGCCATGTGAATATCATTGGTAACTCAACTTACACTTTTCATGCCTTTGTACATTTTTGCTCATGTTGTTTTAAAAGTCAAGTAGCAGTGTGTTTGTCATGAGCAGTAAATATATTACCAGCAAAGAAATTCCTCTTGATCTTTGCTTCTTTTTTTTTTTTTTTTAACATTCTATTGAATTGGAATGCATTCATTCCTTGGACAAAAAGACATTTTGGTTATTTGAAATTCCTTATATTTCTTCAAATCAGGTTTTCCAAATTGTATTTATATCTTCCCTAATATAAGATGACAAAGCATTAGCTGTTTTATAGTCCAATTATGATTGAAGCAGCAAGTTTATTTGAAACCTACTCAGATTGGCTTATGACCTTCAGAAGTCATCACCTGATATTTGTCTTTCTAGTTCTCTACCAGAGGTGAATTTTTAATGCATGAGTTTTTGAATAGCATCCAAATCCACTGGCATTTCTATAAGAGAGATTTTTTTTAAAGCTAGAAAACAAATTACTATGATTTAATGTATGGTGAAAATTTTAATGGGAAGAAAATTTCAATCCAATCCATTAAACATTTTTAAGAGCCTACTATGTGTAAAGTTTTGTGCTAGAGACTGAGAATACAAAGACAAAAAAAAAAGACTGACCTCAAGGAGTTTACTTTCTGTTAGGAAGAAATTTTTATATTAACTGTAACAATAGTACTTTCTGAACTTATATGGAAAAAACCAATGGTTTTACTGTAAGTTTTCAGGAAAACAAAATACTATGAGAAATATCTTCAATTATATGACCTTTTGAAGAAAATCTTACACTGATTCTTTCCTTGTGTAACATGAGAACTTAGAATTAAATCTCTAAGAAACTGTGTTTACTTAGATTAAAAATTTATTTTATTCTTTTAATTAAAAGACATTCAATTAGTAGAACCATCTTGAAACTAAGCTTCTCTACTAACATCCCAGGAAAATAATGTCCACTTAAAAAAAATCTTTTGCAGCCTATTCATACTGAAGACCCATGGCATTAGCACAGCTAGATAGAAGAAAACTAGTAAGAAATAATCACTGAAAAAGTAGTAGTTAACTTTAAAATATCTTTCAGAAAATAAGAAGAATAATAAAACAGCCACTTAACATTCTGTCAAAACAACTTTGAGTTAACAGGAGAAGTCTGGCTCCAAGCAAGGACCACCAAACTAGATTCTAAAGATAGTGCTAAAAACACACTCAGCTGAATCAACTCACATTCTTGTGGTGACCTAGTAACAAAGGGGGAGATTCATTTATTTTTTCCTTTCCTGAAAAAAGAAACTAAGCTAGGTCTTAGTTGATATGGCAAAACTCAGTTTGCTCCATACATTTTAAGAATTCTAGAGCAAATTTCTGTTGGGGAAGGGAGAGAGGAGTTGAGAGATGGAGAGAGATACATAAAAAAGAGACAGAAAAAAGAGAAGAGAGTGAAATTTGGTTCATGTCTGAGACTGTACAAAACTTTGTGTTTTATGTGCAGTTTCTTATATTTTCTCCAGAATTAATATGTCCAACTAAAAATGGCACCATAAAAATGTCTTATAAAAAAAAGTAATGCAGTTTGTAATTTTCTTCTCTTAAAAAATTCTTATAAGGTAGACCTTATGGGAGCAAACCCATAATTCTTGTAAAGTATGCTCGTGAAAATTCCCTATAGGGAAAAAAATATCTTATTAGAATGACAACCCAATTATCAAATAATTTAACTCAGATAACTTAAGAAAAAAAGAGAATATTTTTTTCACTTGTGGAGGTCTGATCAGAGTTCTTGAAAATTATACCCAATTTAAATGCAAGCTCTTTGTGAGGAGGCATTCATTGAATTTGTACAATGACTAGTACATAAGAAATACTTGCTAATTGAGCAAAACACAAGCATTGGTTGGTACTTTGAAGCTGGCAAGGCCTAGTAAGAGACTGTACGCCTGTCACTAAAGCACATCTAATTCAATTTGGAAATGATCATCACTAGGATGATTGCATGCTAATGAATTTTTTAGTCACAACAACAAGGAAAACAACACTGGAGCTAGAATCAGAAGAGCTGAATTCAAATCTTGACTCTGCTGTATTTTCTTCAATATGTTTCACTTACCCATGTAACATTCATAACTTAAGTCTTAGTTTTCTCATATATAAAATCAAAAGATTGAACATGAGGAGCTCCAGTTCTGAATTCATAATCCATTTTTAAAAATTTTATTCATTTTATTCTGTTTAAGAAATAAAACAAATATTTCCATAACAAAGTAGAATAGAAAAAAAGCTGACTGTATATGAAACTGCAAATCTGTTATGTACAACTTGATATTCCATTTAAAAATATAATAAATTTATCATGTAACTTTCTTTTTTTCTCCCCCCGACCCCACCTAGAGATGGCTGCCATTAGGCACAAATATGTGTGTGTGCATATGTGTGTATGTATGTGTATGTATATATATATGTGTGTGTATTTATATATATATACTTCTATATATCAGTTCTTTCTCTCAATGCACATAGTATCTTCATATGTCCTTTGCAGCTAATTTAGGTATTTATAATAGTCAAAATGACTTATTCAATCAAAACTGTTCTTAAAACAATATTGTTGTTACTATATACAGAGTTCTCTTGGTTCTGTTCGTTTTGTTCTACATGATTTCATGCAAGTCTATTCATGTTTTTCTAAGATTATCAAATTCATTTTTTTCTTTTTGGAGGGGGGAAGGCAGGGCATTTGGGGTTAAGGGACTTGCCCAAGGTCACACGACTAGTAAGTATTACCGTGTTTCCCCTATAATAAGACACTGTTTTATTATTTTTTTTTGGACAGAAAAACACCAGAGGGCTTATTTTCAGGGGAGGGCTTATTTTAATGAACATTGACAGCAATTTTAATAAACAGGTAAATGTGAACAAAAAAAATGTACCTTTATTCAATAATGAATTCAATAAAGAACAGGATGACGCACTCACTGCTGCAGCTCTGATTGGATGCAGCTCGGAGCCCAGCGTGTGTTTCACAGGAGGGAGGACGGTGCATACAGAGGGTACTGTAATATAGCGTGTAGCGCAGGGGATCACCTTCACTACAGTAGCAATCTCAATAGGGCTTATTTTCGAGGGAGGGCTTATTTTAGAGGAATCTTACACAGTAAGGGGAGGGCTTATTTTCGGGATAGGTCTTATTATCAGGTAAACACGATAAGTGTCTGAGGCCAGATTTGAACACAGGTCCTCCTGACTCCAAAGCCAGTGCTCTATTCACTGCACACATATCTAGCCACTCCGAGCTCATTATTTCTTTTTTTTTTTTAAAGCAATGGGGGTTAAGTAACTTGCTCAAGGTTGTACAGCCAGTTATTTCTGAGAGTGGTGCTAAGTATCTGAGCCCAGATTCGATCCCCAGGTCATCCCGACACTGGAGCCAGTGTTCTTACTTGCTGTGCTACCTGGACGCCCCAAGCTCATTATTTCTTATAGCACATCATGATCATATACTACAATTTGTTTAGTCATTCCCCAATTGATGGGCATCCCTGCAATTTCCAGGTTTTTGCCACACAAGAGAGTTGCTATAAATATTTTAGAACATATAGGTTCTTTTCTCTTTTGCTTAAACATCTTTGGAGATGGACTTAGAAGTGGTATTGTTGTGTCAAAGGGTATACACAGTTTAATTGCACTTTGGGTATAATTCCAGATTGCTCTCCAAAATGAATGGATCAGTTCACAATTTTACTAACAATAACTTAGTATCCCAATTTTTCCACATCCCCTCCAACTTCTGTTGCTTTCTCCTTCAATCATTTTAGCCAATCTGATATGTATAAAATCATATGGGAAGATTGTTTTTATTTGCACATCTCTGATCAATAATGGTTTAGAACATTTTTTCATGACTACAAATTCTTTTGATTTCTGCATTAGAAAACTGTCTGTTCATATCCTTTGACCATTTATCTTTTGGAGAATACTTGTATTCTAATAGATTTGACAAAGTGCTTTATATATTTGAGATATGAGACCTTATCTGAGAATCTGTTTATAAAACTTCCCCCTTAGAGCCAAGATGATAGAGTAAAAGCAGGAACTTCCTTGAGTTTGTCCCCTAATTTCCTCCAGTATCTGTAAAAAATTACTCTAAACAAATTTTAGAGCTACAGAACCCACAAAATGACTGAGTGAATATATCACCCACTGATAGAAGTCCAGCAAGCTAAAAGGAAGGGTCTATCACACTGGGCTGGGAGTGGAGCAGGGTCCCAAGTGGGCCATGCTGGCACAAACCAGCAGCACAGACCAGACCAGAGCAGTCC
This sequence comes from Petaurus breviceps papuanus, assembly GCF_028583685.1. Taxonomy (NCBI): domain Eukaryota; kingdom Metazoa; phylum Chordata; class Mammalia; order Diprotodontia; family Petauridae; genus Petaurus; species Petaurus breviceps. The sequence goes on from NW_027187269.1 coordinate 3,852,921, forward strand.
TCAGGGGACTAAATCACTTCTCAACCCACAAACACTAAAGACAAAGTAAAAGGTCAGTGGGTAAACTCTGTTGGACCTGGGTGAGAGAAGAGCATGGTGTGGTCCCTGCCCCTAGGGCAGTGGAGATGGCAGAGGTTGTAGAGGCAGTAGCAGCAACAGCAGCAGCTGTGGCTGCTTCCATAGCTTCAGGCCCACAGATGGTGGGGAGACCAAGCAGCTAATCAAAGGACAATTGCATAAATCCCTTTGCTGGCACTGAGGCAGGATTCCCTTGCTTTGCCCTTCTTGGATCTGGGTCACAGTTTGGTGGACAGACCTGGGGTGAGGAGGAGCACTGGCATGGCAGAGCTTGTGGCAACTGTGGAAAGGGAGCCCTCCTCACAGTTCTGGGACAGGTACCTAGAAGAAGCTTTGACAACAGCTGTGCAAAACCCCAGAAATTTGGGACACAGAACTCTCCACTCTGGAAGCAGAGTTCTACTGTGGCAAAGAGCTCAAAAGTCAAATAATTGGCTGGCAAAATGAGCAAACATAGGAAAAGAAATCAGACTATAGAATCCTTCTTTGATTACAAAGAAGATAAAAGCATAGAACCAGAAGAAGAAAACAAAGTCAAAATTCCTGCATCAAAAGCCTCCAAGAAAAATATTAATTGGTCACAGGCCACTGAGGAGCTCAAAAAGGAGTTTGAAAATCAAGTAAGAGAAGCAGAGGAAAAATTGGGAAGAGAAATGAGAGTGTTGCAAGAAAATCATGAAAAACAAGTCAACAGCTTGCTAAAGGAGACCCCAAAATACTGAAAAAAATAGCACATTAGAAAATAGACTAACTCAAATGGCAAAAGAAGTTCAAAAAGCCAATAAGGAGAAGAATATCTTAAAAAACAAAATTGACCAGATGGAAAAGTAAGTTCAAAAGCTCATTGAAGAAAATAATTCCTTCAAAATTAGAATGGACCAAACAGAAGATAATAATTTTATGAGAAATCAAGATATTATAAAACAGATCCAAATGAATGAAAAAATAGAAGACAATGTAAAATATCTCATTGGAAAAACCACTGACCTGGGAAATAGATCCAGGAGAGATAATTTTAAAATTACTGGACTACATGAAAACCATGATTAAAAAAAGAGACTAGACATCAACTTTCAAGAAATTATCAAGGAAAACCGCCTTGATATTCTAGAACCAGAGGGAAAAATGAAAATTGAAAGAATCCACTGATTGGCTCTTGAAAAAGATTCCAAAAAGAAAACTCCTAGGAATATTATAGACAAATTCCAGAGTTTCCAGTTCAAGGAGAAAATATTACAAGCAATCAGGAAGAAAGAATTTGAGTATTATGGAAACACAATCAGGATAACACAAGATCTAGCAGCTTCTACATTAACGGATAGCAGGGCTTGAAATATGATACTCTGAAGGTCAAAGGTGCTAGGATTAAAGCCAAGAATCACCTACCCAGCAAAACTGTGTATAATACTGCAGGGAAAAATATGGATATTCAGTGAAATAAAGGACTTTCAAGCATACTTGACCAGAGCTGAACAGAAAATTTGACTTTCAAACACAAGAAGCAAGAGAAGAATGAAAAGGTAAACAGGAAAGAGAAATCATAATGAACTTATTAGAGTTGAACTGTTTACATTCCTACATGGAAAGATGATATTTGTAACTCACCAGACTTTCTCAGTATTAGTGTAGTTGAAGGGGATATATATATATATATATATATATATATATATATATATATATATATACACACACACACATGTGTATGTGTATATATATATGTATACATAGGTATGCATATGGGGATATATATGTGTGTATATGTATACATAGAGAGAGGGCACAGAGTGAGTTGAATATGAAGGAATGATGTCTAAAAAATAAAATTAAGAGGTGAGAGAGGAATATACTGGGAAAAGGAGAAAGGGAAAGATATAATAGGGTAAATTATCTCCCATAAAAGAAGCAAGAGAAAGTTGTTACAATGGAGGGGAAGACCAGGAAGGTGAAAGGAAATGAGTCAGCCTTACTTTTATTGGACTTGGCTTAATTTGTTATCTTACCCTATAGGAAAGTAGGGGGAAAGGGGATAAGAGGGGGATGATAGAAGGGACAGCAGATTGGGGGAGGGGGTAGTCAAAAGCAAACACTTTTGAAAACAAACAGGGTCAAAGGAGAAAATAGAATACATGGGGGCAGGATAGAATGGAGGGAAATATAGCTAGTATTTCACAATATGACTGCTATGTTAATATTTTGCATAACTACACATGTATAGCCTATATTGAATTGCTTGTCTTCTCAGTGGGAGGAGGTGAGGAAGGAGGAAGGGAAAGAATTTGGAACTCAAGGTTTTAAAAACAAATGTTAAAAAAAATGTTTTTACATGCAACTGGGAAATAAGATATATAGGCAATGGGATATAGAAATCCATCTTGCCCTACAAGAAAGTAAGGGGTAACAGGGGTAAGGGGTGGGGAATGGAGGATTTCGTAAGAGAGGACATACTGGGGGAAGGAGTAATCAGTATGCTCATCATCTGGGGGTGTGGGGTAGGAGAGAGATGGGGGAAAAACTTGGAACTCAAAATCTTGTGGAAATGAATGTTGAAAACTAAAAATAAATAAATAAATTCTAAACAATAAAATAAAATAAAAATTTCCCTTCAGTTATATATATCAAGCTTTCCCTCTGATCTTGGCCACATTTATTTTATTTGTACAAAACATTTTTAATTTAATGTAATTGAAATCATCTATTTTTACCTCACACTGTCTCTGTCTCTTGTTTATTCATAAAATGTGTGCCTATCCACAAGTCTGATGGGCAATATATTCCTCGTTCTTAATTTTTTCTGTAATATCTGTTTAATCTAGGTCATGTATTTATTTTGATCTTGTCTTGATAAGTGGTGAAACATATTGATCTATGCCCAATTTTTGCCAGGCTACTTTCCAGTTTTCCCAATAAATTTTACCAAATAATGAATTCTTATCCCCAAAACTTTACACTTGTCAAATACAAAGTTGCTACATTTATTTGCTGTTTTAAATTGTCTATTTTGTTCCACTGATTTACCTCTCTATTTCTTAGTCAGTACCAGATAGTTTTGATAATTATAGACTTATCATATAGTTTAAGATCTGGTACTGCTAAAGCTTCTTCCTTTATATTTCTTTAAAATTAGTTCCTTTGGTATTCTTGACTTTTTATTTTCCAAATTAATTTTGTTATATATTTTCTAATTCAGTAAAAGAATTTTTTTGGTAATTTAATTAGGATGACCACAATCCCATGTGCTCTTAAAAACCTATTTACAATTGTAGAGAGTTTCTACCTAGTCCTAAAATGATTGCAATTTGTATTATTGGAGGGAGAGGCTATACTAATGAGGGAAGCTAGGTGGCACAATGATAGAGCCCAGGCTTGGCGTCAGGAGGAACTGAATTCAAATATAGCCTCTTACATTTACTAACTGTGTGATCTTGGGCAAGTCACTTAATCTTGTTTGCCTTAGTTTCTCATCTCTAAAAAATGAGTTGGAGAAGGAAATAGCAAACCATTCTCATATCTTTACCAAGAAAACCCCAAGAGGGGTCATGAAGAGTTGGACACGATTGAAACAACTAAACAACAAATTTATCCTAACAAAATCACAGATGCCTAAAGAACTGGACAACTGGAGATTTTAAAATATTAGATTTTAATCATAAGAGAGTTTTTGATGGTCTTTTAAAATATTGTAACCACTTTACCTCAATACGTAGAAATGTTAAAACAAAAATTGAGGGAAGAATCTTATCAACCCTCAAAAAAGAAATTTCATATTCTTTTTAATCATCTTATAAAACTTACAGCAACTTGGTAGAACAGAGTAAGGGCCTGAAATGTTTTTAGTCTATTAGCATTAATAGTCTGATAATGAGCCTGACAACAGGAGAATTCAATGCAAGTTGTTAGGAGTACTAGGACTGCTGACAAGGCAGGAGAGAGCTCAAGCAATGGAAAGCTACTCTAATATTCCTCTTCGGGAGACTTTGATTTATTTCCCTTCTTTCTAAGATGGTATAGATGCTCTGGAATGACTTCCACTTTTTACTGTTGACCTTTTTTTTTTTTTTACTTTTCTCATTTTCTTCAGCCATTTCCTCTCCCTCTTTTCTACCATCATCGCAATAGTTAGATGATAGAGTAGAAAAGAATGTGGTTAGAGATGATTAAAGTAAGCATGTGACAGGTAGGGACAGAAGAATACTACTGAGCATCCATTTTGGATTACTTCCCCCCAATTAATTAAATTCCAAAAATGTACTTGCTATGTAGAGTACTGTGTTACGCTAGATGAAATACAAAATTTTGTAAGACACAGATCTGTTCTCCTGAAATTTATGCTCTGAGAGGAAACAAAATTGAGAGTAGTCTTAATTTCTAGCAGCATTATCACCATCTTTCTGGGGGTGGGAGGAGGCAGTCTATAATTTTAGTCTATATATTCTAAGAGGTAGATTAAGCAGCATACTTATAAATGACTAATAATGAATTATTCTTGCTTTATTTTTAAGATACTGATCTCCTTATTAAAGCCAACCACTCATTTGCTAAGTCCATCTTTTAAAAAGATTTTTTGTTATTTATATCACAGTAATTTCTGGATAAATCCTAACCCATCCACCCAAAAAACATAAATGAATATAAACAAGTTATACAGGTAACTTCTAAGTTACTTGTGTAACCTTCAAATATTATTATGGAGAACTGCTCCTGAGGAATTAGAGGGGAAGAATCTTCCCAGACCAGATTCCTATATCTACCTACTGTAGCTACCTTAGAATGAGACTTTCCCTTTTGATACCCTCCCGTTCCTTCATTTGTTAAATATATATATATATATATATATGTAATATACAGAGAATTGAGTCAAATTTATAAGTATGCAAATCATTCCCAATTGATAAGTGGTCAGAGGTTATGAACAAGTAGTTTCCAGAGGATAAAATTAAAGATATCTATAAGCATATGAAAAAATGCTCTAAATCACTATTGATTAGAGAAATACAAATCAAAACAACTCTGAGGTATAATGTATTACCTGTCAGATTGGCTAAGATGACAAAAGAGGAAAATGATAAATGCTGGAGAGGAGGTGGAAAAATTGAAATACTAATGCATTGCTGGTGGAGTTGTGAACTGATTAAACCATTCTGGAGAGCAATCTGGAACTATACCCAAAGGGCTATAAAAACATGCATACCCTTTGACCCCACAATATCACTTCTAGGGCTGTATCCCAAAGAGAACACGAAGTGAGGAAAGGACTCGTATGTACAAAAAATTTTTATAGCAGCTCTTTTTTGTGGTGGCAAAGAATTGGAAATTGAGGGAATGCCCATCAATTGGGGAATGGCTAAACAAGTTGTGCTATATGAATGTAATGGAATACTATTGCGCTATAAGAAATGAGGAGCAAACAGACTTCATAATAACCTGAAGAGACATATATAAACTGATGCTGATTGAGGAGAGCAGAACCAGGAAAACTTTGTACACAATTACAGACACATCTTATGTGTGATGACTAACTTTAATAGACTGGGCTCCTCTCAGCAATGCAAGGTTAGAAGACAACTCCAAAAGACTCATGATGGAAAGGGATATCCACATCCAGAGAAAGAACTACAGAGTCTGAATGCAGATTTAAGCAAACTACTTGTTCTCTCTCTTTTCTGTTTTGTTTGGTTTCATTCCTTCTTTCTCATTGTTCACTCCATTGGTTATAATCCTTCTTTACAACTTGACTAATGTTTAATGTGAAGGCATTTGTAGAACCTATATTTGATTGCATGCTGCCATGGGGGGAAGGGGAGAGAAGAGGGATGATAAAATTTGAAACTCAGGGGACTGTGGAACTGAATGTTGTAAACTAATGGTAAATAAACATATATATATATATAATATATATATATATACATATATATATATATATAGAGAGAGAGAGAGAGAGAGAGAGAGAGTTCAGCAAAGTCGACCAAAATAGTTACTGTATTTTCTACAATATTCTATATATGTACTTTTATTACTTCTATATTGAAAGGAAGGAGATGTATTTAACCATCACTTCTCTAAAACTAAGTTGATCATGGCAGTTAGAATATAGTTTTCTGTTGAGGTATTTTTCACTAACCTTATTATGGTCATTGTGTATGCGATTTTCCTGGTTCTACTTACTTCACTCTTCATACATATCTTCCTATTTTCTGAATTTCCCATATTCAAGGCTTTTACAGTATGATAATTTTCCATTATATGAATATAAAGTAATCTATTAAGCCATTCTCTAATCAATAGGCACCCTCTTTGTTTTTAAATCTTTCTTGCCATAAAAAATACTGCTATGGGTATTCTGGTGCATTCAAGCCTTTCTATTTTTGACCTTCTTGTAGTGTATGCCCAGTGGTGGTGTTAGTAGTGAATCTTTTAGTTTAAGTTTGAAGCTGAAATGAAATGAGATATTCATGGAGTCACAAACCATGCAACAGTAAACAAAATGAAATTTGCTTAGCTTTAACATAGCAAGTATAATCAATAATAATGCAGTAGCACTTAGCTTGGGGAGATATAGACCCTCTCCTATCTTTATGGAAATTAGTCTGGTCAGCAGGGCAAGACACAGTGACTTTCACATACTCAGGCTGTTCCCAAGTTTGAAGGGCCTAAATCTAAATGAGTAGGCCTTTTTATGCCTTTAGTTGACCAGTAAACTACATTGACACAGCTAGAGGCTACTAGGAAGTTGTGTCATAGGAGGTATAGATAGCATAGACCTTGCCCTTTTAGTCAGTCAAATCTATGTTCTGGGTGGAGTGGGGAACCCTAGTAGTTAGTATTCTTATCACAAGTGAGATGACTGGGTTGAGGCATTTTATAGTCTAATGTTCCACATGTATTTTGAAAGTGTGTTCCTACAGTATATTCCATATAGTTCTAGTTTTATAGAAATTTCAGGTAGGGGTGAGGAGAGTCAGGCTTTCCTATGCTAATTTTCCAGTTTCCCAACTCTCCAATGTAGTTTGTGCTATGGACTTGGATTTTACTGTCTATGAAACTTTTTTTTTTTTAGTATTAATAATAGTATATATTTGAGTATTTGATTGTAAAACTTTGAATTCCAGATTCATTCCCTTCCTCCCTTGTCACCCACCCTTACTTATAAGCAGTGTAGTATGGGTTGTTCATGTGTGGCTAATGCAAAACAATAAAATAGTAGATATATTGTAAAAGACTGACTATATTTCCCTCCCTCCTATCCCACTTCCCACTTGTTCTATTCTCTACTTTGATCCCATCTCTTTTCAAAAGTGGGTGCTTCCAACTTTCCTCCCCCCCAGCCTGTCCTTCCTTTCATAATTCCCCCTCTCATCCCCTTCCCCCCCCCACTCTCCTGGAGGGTGAGATACCCTATTTAGTGTGTGTTTCATTCCCTCCTCAAGCCAAATTCAATGGGAATAAGGTTGACCCATTCCCTTTTGCCTTCCAATTCTTCCTCTCCATTGTAACCATTTTCCCTTGCCTCTTCTATATGAAATAGTTTTCTGTCTCTCCCCATCTCCTCTCATTATATTACTCTCTCACCTCTTAATTTCACTTTTTAAGTATCATCCCTTCCTGTTAAATTGGTCCTGTGCCCTCTGTCTATGTATACCTGTAAACATATATCCACACATTCACATATGTATTTATATGCCCATATACCCTCATAGATAGACATTTATATATTTCTATTCCCTTCAACTACTGAGAAAAGTTTCATAAGTTACAATTATTGTGGTTCCATGTAGGAATGTTAATAGTTCAAATTTGATAAGTTCCTTATGATTTCTTTTCCCCATTTACCTTCTCATGCTTCTCTTGCTTCTTGTATCTGAATGTCAAATTTTCTATTCAACTCTGGTTTTTTCAGCAAGAATGCTTGAAAGTCCTCTATTCCACTGAATGACCATATTTTCCCCTGAAACATGATACTCAGTTTTGCTGGGTAGGTGACTCTTGGTTTTAATCCCAGCTCCTTTGCCCTCCGGAATATCATATTCCAAGCCCTTCGATCCCTCAGTGTAGCAGCTGCCAGATCCTGGGTTATCCTGATTGTGCTTCCACAATATTCAAATTGTTTCTTCCTGGCTGCTTGTAATATTCTCTCCTTAATCTGGAAATTCTGGAACCTGGCTATAATATTTCTAGGAGTTTTCTTTTTGGGATCTTTTTCAGGAGGTGCTCGGTGGATTCTTTCAACCTCTCTTTTGCCCTCTGGTACTAAAACATCAGGGCAGTTTTCTTTGAGAACTTCCAGGAGGATGATTTCTAGGTTCTTACTTTGATCATGGCTTTTAGGTAGTCCAATAATTTTTAAATTCTCTCTCCTGGATCTATTTTCCAGGTCAGTGGTTTTTCCCATGAGATATTACCATCTATTCTTTCATTTGTTTGGATCTGTTTAACAGCGTCTTGATTTCTCAAAAAGTCATTAGCTTCCATTTACTCCAATTCTGAAGGAATGATTCTCCTCATTGAGCTTTTGAGATTCTTTTTCCATCTATCAAATTTGGCTTTTTAAGGCATTCTTCTCATTGGCTTTTTGAGCCTCTTTTGCCATTTGAGTTAGCCTATTTTTTAAGGAGTAATTTTCCTCAGTGAGGCTGTTGACTCTCATTTCGTAATTTTCTTGCATCATTCTCATTTCTCTTCCCAATTTTTCCTCCACTTCTCTTATCTGCTTCTTAAGGTCCTCTATGGCCTGTAACCAGCTCATATTTTCCTTTGAAGCTTTTAGTGCAGGAGTTCTGACTTCACTGTCTGTAATAAGAATGTAAATTTTAAAGATCTTCCCTGCCCCTAGGCTAATGTGCACCTGAAGCCTGGGGTGGGGGAGGCTTGTTTTTCAGTAGATACTTCTTGATTGGCCAGTGAGTCAATAAGGTTGTTACATTCTCTGAGCCAGGAGAAGGCTATATAAGCCCTGATGTGTAGCTTTGTTTTTGGGACTCACTTTGAGAAATGTTCTGTGATTTGATCTGAATTCTGGAAAGCCGTTGTTGAGAGTCCCCCGGCTTTGAAAAACCCAGAATGTGGAAACCCAGATGTTGACTGGGTATGGATGTAATGGTTGGACAGTTTGGAAATCTGTCTACTTGATGTTTCTGTCTTGATAATTATGCCTGTATACTTTGAGGTTCAGGGTGCTGACCTTTTCTCCTGAACAAGGTAAACGATATATGTCTGACTGATTAAAGTAAGCTTGTTAATCCATTTTGAGTTGCTTTCCTTTAACAAAGCAGATCCAAGAACCTGTGGTAGCTGCAAACCCTGAGGACGCTTGGGGTGTTTGCTGCTACACTGTCTTCCTCCTGTTCCATGCTTTGCTCCTTTTTGTCCCCCAAATAGGAGTCTAATGTTGGAATCTTCTGTCTGCTTTGTTTCCTGTGCCTGGTTATGTCACCCCCTCAGTCACTTGACCCCTGGGCTTTTTGCCACAGTAGGACTCTGCCACCAGACAGGGGAGCTTTCGTCCCAAACGCTGGGGTTTTCTCAGCTGCAGGAGGTATTAGATGGGTGCCCTCTCTGAGGTCTCCACATGCTCTGGCAAGCTGGACACACACCCCAGGACATCCACCCTAGACTGCAATCCAGATCCAAGCAGGTTAAAGCAAGAGCAATTACCCCTCAGACTGGTGCTTGGTTCCCCTACACTCTTCAGGCCAGGAGCTGAAGCTGCCATGTGGTGCTGGCTGGCTGTGCTGGCATCTCAGCGGCTTCTCGCCCCGGGGGCAAAAGCCATGCACTCCCACTTACTGGGCCCCAAAGTCCAGACTGCACTGACCTCTCACTTTGTCCTTTGCATCTATGTGTTGATAAATCTGGAAACAGCCACAGCTGCTACTGATCTGGAGTCCCTCCGGCAGGAGGCTGGTCAGACCTGCCCCAGGGCTAAATAGGTGTGGGGCTGGGCTCGGCTCCCAGAGCACTGCACTGGCTGATTCCTGCTGGGCTGACAGGCTGTCCTCAGTAGGAGATTAGCTTCTCTGTGTCATTTTGTGTGTTCTGCTGCTCCAAAGTTTGTTTAGAGTCCCCTTTTTACATGGATTGGGGAAGGTGGAAGCCAGAGCAGCAGGGAGATCCTGCTTCTACTCTGCCATCTTGACTCCTATGAAACTTTTTTCAAAGGCTACCAAATACCAAAGTCTACCAAAAGTCTACCAAATACCTAATCAAAATTATATCACTTAACTCTGATTCACAAGATACACACTTGTTGATTTTACTTTTAAAACTAGACTGAATCACCTGATTCTTTAAGATGACTGGAGCACTAAACATTTCTGAAACACTCAATGAGAAGGAATGATTTCTGAAAACTTAGTTTCCTGTTAATCACCACCACAAGGTCTACAGTAGTTTGAAGACTTACCCAAGGTCTTGGTGAGTGAATATTCTGCAGCTAATGGTTTCCTCAATTTTAAAGGTACACTAAAATTATTTGCTCACATCCCTTAATGCTCACCCAGATCTTCATGACAAGATGGAAAACATACCTATTATGGTAGGTCTCCACAGCCCAGAGTGAAGAATTAGCAAATACCATAAGGATTCAGAGACATGAAAAATTCAGCACAATACCTAGTATGATCCTCCTTCATCTTCCTCAAAACAGAACCAAACAAAATACAATTTGCTTTATTTGATGGGGGGAATGGGTTGTTCCTTAATTATCTCGTCTCAGAAAATTGGAGAGAACAGAGAATCTCACCTTAGCAACAGTGTCTGGATCTTTTCAAGTCTTATTTTTATTTAAAAGATGATATATTGTTGAGTCAAATTTGTCAAGGCATGAAATTTAGGTTTTGTGAAAGAATAAAGACTAAGGGTCAAGGTTTGCAAAACCTAATATGAACAAATATGTTTTTATAGGTTTTTTTTTAATGAATTAAAGAAAACAAGGGAGATTATTTAAATATTGCCCCTTCAGTGCTGTGAACTCAAATAAGGGACTATGTGAATGCATGGGAACTAGAAAGTGATAATGCCTTTAATGCAAGTATAATGCAGGAAATAAGCCAGTTGTATACATGCCAAAAAGTTAGTTCTTGAAATTGTATTTCAATGGGCTGGGATAAAGAAATAATTTTATTTCTTGTAAAGAATTTTTAAAAATTTCAAGACAGCCTTCTTTCAGGATAAGCCTTATAGTTCTGGAAGTTGAAATTCAATATCTGTCAACCTAATGGTAAAACCCAAAGGATCATCAAGTTAAACCTAAGGCATTATATACTCTACAGATTTGTTTTCAGTAAGTCTACATAAAAGAACATTAATTCTTAAGCATTAATTCTGCTCAGTCAACAGCAAAATAGACTAATAGGAAAGTTTCTGAGTTGCTTAGGTTCATATTTTGCTTTTTGACTAGTTGCCTGGATCATCAAGATTAAAGTAAGAGTTTTGCCTCAGCTACTTGAGGGTGTCTTTTGGAATTCAGGAAATGTCTGTTTCCTGGAGGCTCATGGCAGTATTCATTACACAATGGCTGTGGTTATCCTACTTTTGGCTGAATTATATTTTTAGAAGTGAGAGGTAAGAGACCATTTCTCTTTCAAGACCACTAGTATGAAACTATTTGGTTTGGAACAGGTTAGTGAATATATTTACTATGCTGAAAAACAAACTTTGGGGAGTAAAAAAATTCTATGTATAGTGCCAATGCAATATTCACAGTGCCCATGATCAGTATAAATATACTTGCATGGTACTCAACTCAAAATATAACAGACTCTCCATATAGAAGACAGAAGCAAAAACATTTATTTAGACACCAGAAAACCAAGTCCCAAAATCAGTAAGCCAATTCCATCATAGTAGCAAAGAAGTCACAACATAAAGAGCAACACCATCCTTTAGCCTTCCCACAAACCAATATTTACTGACAAGCCTGACTGACTTCCTGGGAAGCATCCTTTTCTCCTCCCAATCTCGCTAGCTATAACTCCCAGTTTCCTGTGGGTTCTACTCCATACTTCAGCAAACTCCTCCCACCACAGGCTCCATGTGATTACAATCAGCCTATTAGGGGGCAGAGTGTATTTTCAAAGCAGTCAAATTCCCTTAGGCTTATTAAGGGGCAGGGAAGATCTTCAAATTCCCATTACCATTACACTATGGAGTCAGAAAACTGACATTTGAACCTTAGCTTGACCATGTACTAACTATTCACATACCTTTGAATGTAAGCAGATCACTTAACAGTTATAAAATAGGGCTAATAATGTATATACTATCCACTTTACAGGGTGGTTGTGAGGAAAGCTGAAAAATACTAGATTAATGTCACTATTTCTATTGTACTTACTAAAGTGTAGAGATGATTCCAATCCAAACCAATAAATATTGATTAAGTATCTACTATGTTCCAGGCACTATGCTAAGCATCAAGGATACAATTAATAAAGAGAAAGATGATACCTGCTTTCAAGGAGTCTGCAATGTAAGGGGGGGGGGAGGACACAAAACGAGACGGGAAAGGGGAGGCTATGTATAGGGGGGTAACTAGCGGATACCCATCATGGGATCATTTTGTTCATGGAATTGAAACCAGGCAGAGCAGCAGATGTAATGTTAAATGAACTGAAAAGTCCAATTTCTGCCTTCTACAAAGGAAGGCATTGAGAAGACTTTGGCACTCCACCCTCTGGCCCTCTAATCAGAGGGGAGAGGATGCTGAGTGAGGTGGTTTCAGTCAAGGCTTGCAAATGACATCATGTTGATTCTACCAAGATTCAGATTATTGCAGGTCCTTTTAGAAAAGATCTGTAACCACATAAAAGTTTGGCTTTACCATCCACTGAGGAAAAAAACTAGTGGATGAAGAATGTTTATTGTTCATATTATGAGATGCAGTTAGGTGTACAGCTTATAAAACTTGTCTATTGTTAGACAGTGTAATAAGATAATGAGCTGATCCCATATTTAAGCCAGAGAGAGAGAGAGAGAGAGAGAGCGAGAGAGAGAGAGAGAGAGAGAGAGAGAGAGAGAGAGAGAGAGAGAGAGAGAGAGAGAGAGAGCTCATTGGATTTCCTTTAGGAAATGGCAAAATTCCTTTTATGGCCACATAATTTATCTAAGAAAAAAAAAGTCCCATCTTTGTACTTAATACTGTTTTATGACTATATAATATGGACTACTACAGTCTCTAAATAATTGAAAAAGAACATTATACAGAAGGCAATGGAGAGATGTATTGTGATGTGAGCTGGTAGCAACATATATAAGAAACTTCAAAGAACAGTAGTAAAGGATGTCATTAGGGAAATGTATCAGAGAAATTGGATTATCATGTGGTAAGGGTGAAAGTGTCTCCAAATAAAGTGCTCCCTTGTATGATTAGTTTTATGAAGCTCTTGTTTCTTCCTATTCAATTTCTATGACAAACCTAACTGCGAGAGGTTTAAATTTTTATGACTATAACCTTGTGAACAAGAATCACACATGATGCACTAGTATAGATACGTTACAATCTACATCACCAGAGGGAACATCCACACTGATGATGTCATGGATCATTTGTGTATTATAAACATCCATTAGAGCCCTGCCTTTTTTCATCATAATATTTCATCATGATGTGGAGGTGACATTTGGTTCTGCAAAGCTTTTCCTATGGATAGCAAGTCTAAAGAAAATGGTTTTAGCATCAGTCAACCAATAAGAATTTATTAAGCACAAACTCCTTCTTGGTCACATAGTACCTATCCCAGGTACCCGTGTACCTGATCATTAAAACCTCATTTACCATCATTTGTTGCCTGATTCCTTATTCCCATCAACCCTTCCCCCATAACTTTGCACCCCAAAGCCTCCCACCCCTTCCACTGTTGCCTCTGGAATTTCTACTCCATTGCTTTCATCTTAAATCTTTTCCTTTCCCACTCTTTAGATCTTCTGGGTCTTACTGAGAACTAGCTCTCCTCTGATAATATGACATCCCTGACCATGTAAAAGATACACTTTCACTCATTCCCCCTGACTCACTGGTTAGGGTTGGGGGAGTTGGAATGCTATTTGCTCCCTATTGCCACTTCCAGGTTCTCTCTCTTCTACTGTGACTTAGTAACCACTCCTCCTTTGAGGCTCTATATCTACTGACCAATCAAAATCCTGGTAGCTGTTTGTCTACAGACCTCCAGTACCCTCCCCCTCTTTCCTCAAAGAGTTCCATACCTGGCTTACAATCTTTCTCTCCCTCCCAATTCTTGTCCTCATACAAGGGGACTTCAAGATATCTGCTGATATTCCTTTGAACACTCTAGCTATATGGTTTCTCAACTTATTTCACATGACCCATTCTTCCACTCTACCTTAGTCATTCACAAATATTATCATATCTTTGATTCTCCCATTGCCCACAAATGTACCACATCTATGTTCATGGACTTAGAATTTTCTTTAACTGATCACATTTTCTTGGCATTCTACCTTTCCTTCTGCCTCCCAATACCAAACACTGTTTTTTATCTACCCTGGGATCTCCAATCACACAGTCTCTCAGTTCTCTCCTGTATCATCACCCTTGAACTAGTTATACTCTCTTACTTTCCCCATCTTGCCCCTTTGGTGAATCAATTCAACTCTACAGTATCTTTTTCTCTTGAGTCCCTTATATGCCCGTATCATATAGACAATCTTGACCTGTTAAGCCTTAGCATTGGATCACTCCACTGTCTACTTCCCTTGTTCCCACAAACGTGCTATCATTTGAAGGTAGAGAAAATCTGGGCCTTTTCTGATGCAAGGCAATCCTTTTACCCCTCCCTAATTAACTATGCTATTCCTCACGTAAGCTTTTCCAGAACTTTTCATCCCTGCTCAGACATTCTATGGCTCTTCCTCCCATCATCTTCTCTGCTGAGAACCTTGCTTCATATTTTACTGAAAAAAATTGAGGCCATTCACAGATAACTCCTCCTTTCCCCCTCCTCTTCTCACATCACACAGATGCCTTCTGGCACCATCTTCTCCCTCAGCTTTGTCTCACATGAAGCTGTGACCTTGCCAAGGCAAACCCCTCTACATGCACAAGTGATCCCACTCTATCAAAGTTTTATTAGCATATTGTCCCCTTTATCATTCCTATTCTCTCACTTTTATTATCTCTTCTCATCTACTGGATGCTTCTCTCTTACCTACAAACATATCCATGTCTCCCCCATTCTCAAAAAACTCTCACTTGATTTACCCAACCCCTCTAATTACTATTCCATATCTCTCCAGCTTTTTGTGGCTAGACTCTTCTCACCATCTTCTTATCTCTCCATAGTTGGGATTCTGATCACACCATTCAAGTAAAACTCCCTCCAGAATTATTCATGATCTCTTAATTGCCAAATGTATTGGCTCCCTCTTGATCTTCACCATTCTTGATTTTTCTGCAACCGTTTACGCTGTCAGTCACCCTCTTCTCTTTTTTACTCTTTTCTCTCTAGGTTTTCAGAACACTGAACTCTTCTGATTCTCCCCTATTTATTTGATTGTTCCTTTTCAATCTCCTTTGCTGTATCTTCAGCCAGTTCATGACTATAAATGTCCCCCAGGACTCTGTCCTTCTCTTCCATTTTTCTTCTCCCTCTATATTATGTCACTTATTGATCTCAGCACCTCCCACATATTTGATTATCATTTCTAGGATGATAATTTTCAAATCCATGTATCCAGTTCTAACCTCTCTGCTGACCCCCAGTCTTATATCTCTAACTGCCTGTCAGACATCTCAAACTGTTTGTTAGGAAGAATCTGAAGATCACCTGGCAGGATAAGATACCAGATACAGAGGTGCTTTCTCAAAATAAATTGCCAAGCATTCCAACTCTACCGAAGAGAGCACAAATAAGATCGTCTGGCCACATTACTCAATTGCAAGATGTACACTTGCCAAAAAGACTATTTTATGGAGAACTCACACAGGGCAAGCCTTCACATGGTGGTCAGAAGAAGTGATACAAGGATACTCTCAAGGTCTTTCTTAAGAACTTTTGAATTGTGTGACATGGTAGACACTGGCACAGGACCACCCAGCATGGTGTGCCCTCATCTGTGCAAGTTTGGAAAATCCACCCCAAATGTTCACATGGACTAATTTTGTGCTCAACCTGTGATAGAACATTCTGAGCTCATATTGATCTGATCAGCCATGATAAGACATAATGTATCTTGACTCCAACACAGTGATGTCATTTTGGTCCTAACAAAGGATAACAAGCAACCAACCAACTGAACTCAATATAGCCAAAACTAAACTCATTATTCCCCTTCTTCTGCATAAGTAAATAGATTTTCACTTCCTCCTAACTTCCCTATTACTGTCCATGATACATACCAACAGTTAGTATCATCTTCAACTCCTCATTCTCTTTGACTCCCCCATATCCATTTTGTTACTCAGGCCTGTTGGTTTTACATTTCTAATATCTCTTAGATATGCAAATTTCTCTTCTTCTGCCATCACCTTAGTGCAGACCCTCATCTTATCATAACTGAACTATTGCAATAGCCTACTGGGTGGTCTGTTTGCCACAAACCTCTCTCCCTACTCCCATCCATCCTCCACTCAGATGTCAAGGGGATCTTCCCAAAGTGCAAGTCTGACATGTCATCCTCTCCCGCCCCCCCCTTTCATTCAACTCCAGTGTCTCCCTATCACTTCCAGGATCAAATATAAAATCCTCTGGCATTAAAAAAATCCTGAATAATGCAACCTCCCTACTTTAATTCTTTTTCTATCTTATGCTACCATCCTTTTCCTCCCCCACATACTCTGAAATTCAGTAATAATGACCTCCTTGCTGTTCTTTGCAAAAGACACTCTAGTACCCAGCTCCAGGTATTTTAACTGACTCCCCCATGTGTGGAATTCTCTCCCTTCTTAACTCTGCCTCCTAGCTTCTTTCAGAATCCCCACTAAACTCACAATTTATATAGGAAGTTTTTACTGATTCTCCCTTAATTCTAGCATCTTCCTGCTTTATTATTTCTAATTTATCCTATATATAGCTTGTTTGTATATAGTTATTTGCACATTATTTCTCCTATTAGATTGTAAGCTCCTTGAGAGAAAAGATTACCTTTTATGTTTCTTTACATTCCTAGCATATGTCACAGTGCCTGTCACATAGTAGGTGTTTAATAAATGTTTACTGACCAGTTGACTGATGTTTTGTTGCAGGCTATGTGGCATAATGAACAGAGCACTGGGTCTAGAGTCAGGAAAACCTGAGTTTAAATCTTGCCTCAGACACTGATATGACCTTGGGAGAGTCAATTAACCTCTGTATGCCTCAGTTTCCTCATCTATAAAGTGCATATGATAATAACACCTACCTCCCAGGGTTGTTGTAAGGATTAGATGAGATAATAATTATAGATCACGTAGCATAAAGTATATAATAAGTACAATTAGTACTTTTATTAGTACATAATAAGTACAATCTAAATATTAACCATCACCATTATCATTATTAATAATGAACAAAGTGGGGTGGCTAGGTGGCACAGTGAATAGAGCACCGGCCTTGGAGTCAGGAGAACCTGAGTTCAAATTCAGCCTTAGACACTTACCACAAGAACTAGCCATGTGACCTTGGGCAAGCCACTTAACCCCAATGGCCCTCCAAAAAGCAAAAAAAAAAAAATTAACAAAGACCTAAAGATTCCTTGGTTTGAATTAATGAAAGAGTATAATAGCTCACAAATGTCTAGTGATTTAAGTTTTCTGAAGCTCTTCATATACATTTTCACATTTGATCCTCATAGCAACCCTGAAAGATAGTTACCATTATTATCTACATTTTACAGGTGAAGAAACAGAAGCTTAGAAAGATTAAGTGCTTTGGGGATGGCTAGGTGGTGAAGTGAATAGAACACCGGCCCTGGAGTCAGGAGGACTTGAGTTCAAATCCGGCCTCAGATATCTAACACACACACACAAAACTAGCCACGTGACCTTGGGCAAGTCACAACCCCAATTGCCCTACCTTTCCTCCTCCAAAAAAAAAAAAAAGAAAGATTAAGTGCTTTTGCCATAGTCACACAGTTATTAAATGTACAAATTGGGATTTGAACCCAGGTGTCCTTGACTCCAGTTATGGCATTCTAACCATTGCATTACAATTTCTTTCCCTTCTACCCAACAAAGATTAACCCTGGAGTACACATTTGAGCCCTTCTCCTCCTGAGAGTAGCAGAGAAGGAACCAGGCTCACCGTCATCATGATCAGCTACTCCATCCCCCTAAGAGTGGTTTGGAGTTATATTTTATCTGGCTTCCCCTTGTCCAGTGTTTCTCATTTGCCTTTTAAAACAACAGCAAATGTCAAACCAGGACACTGGAGCACATCTGTGAAAACAAATGCTTAATCTTTTTGGAAATCAGTAATAATAAATCTATCTGGCTTCTTCTCAGAAGTCCATAGCTCTAAGGCTCAGTCAATTGTTTTAGGATCCCATGGCTTGGATTTGGAAGCTTTCTTTCAAGCAAGAAGTGGATTCAGAAAGCAATCTCTTCACTATTGTAACCATTATTTTTCTAAATTCCTAATGAACTTCAAAAATCTCTCCAAGGTCATAACTAAAAAACATTTGAAAATATTCTGAAAGCTGTCACTCATTTGTTGTGATGGGGAATGCATTAACAAATTATTCTACAAGCAATTTCTCAGTCAGGTTTTAGTTATTAATTTTAAACTATTCTACTGCCAAATGTTTTTTTTTAAATCAAACTCGAAAATATGTGCACAGTGGATAGAGTGCTGATCTCAGATTCTTACTAGCTGTGTGACCTAGTGTAGCAGCAACCATACTGGCATCCCAAGGAGGGCTGCTATAGCACAGGTTCTTAGATATGATTTACTAGGAAAGATAGTTGTTTAAGGGTTCAACAATCTTTTTTAATTACATTCATTAGTTCAGGGGAAAAGTCAGCACCCTGAAATTCAGAGAAAAAATACAGAGAATATACAAGCAGGGAAATAAAGACCAACATACAGGGCTCTGACTGCCTGAATCAACTATACATTTTACCTACATCTCTGTATGAAGAGAGACTTTACATCTGAGCGGTTGGGAAGCTCTGAACATACTCAGAATCTTGACCAGGGAATCACAAGATCCTTCTCATAAGTGAACCCCCAAAGCAAAATACCAACTCAGAGTTATACTTCTCAGAGCCAGAAGGTATCACAACCCTCCTGACTCAGTGCCTAATTAGAAATTAGCAAAAGGTGTGAAAGCCTTCTTACAAGCAAGCCTCCCCTAAGTAAGTTTCCCTTAAGGGCTCCATGTGAGGCCTATTTATGGGCAGGGAAAATCTTAAATCCCATTAACATTACACCTAGGCAAGTCACTTAACTCTATTTGCTTCTGTCTCCTCATCTGTAAAATAAGCTAGAGAAGAAAATGGCAAAACCACTCCAGTATCTTTGCCAAGAAAATCCCAAATGGGGTCATAAAGAGTTGGACACGACTGAAATGACTGAATGATAGCAAATAAATGGGAGGATTTTGTTTGTTTTGATTTTGATTTATTTTTTAGCATGAATGGGCCTGTCCTAGTACTACTGTTGCCACTAGCTGAGTGGAAAGAGTATTGGCATTAGAGTTAAGGACTCAAGAACTCAAGTTCAAATACTGACTCTACTGTAACTGTTTCTTTGCTAGAGTCGAGAAGATGAGGGTTCAAGCACTACCTCAGATAGATACTAGCTACATAATCACAGGAAGTCATTCAGTATCTCAGTTCCCCTAGGAAGCTAAGACTATTAGTTGCAGATGAGTTGCCAACTCTATTGGTAAAGAGTGACCATGCTGGCAGTTCCTTACATCAATGAAATTGCAGGTTTGCTACATACATTCTTATATACATATATACATTTGTTGTTCATTTGTGTTCAGTCATGCCTGATTCTGTGACCCCATTTGGTGTTATCTTGATAAAGATACTGGAGTGGTTTATCATTTCTTTCTCCAGCTAATTTTACAGATGAGGAAAATAAGGCAAACAGGGTTAAGTGACTTGTCCAGGGTCACACAGCTAGTAAATATCGTAGGTTGGATTTGAACTCATGAAGAAGAGTCTTTCCTGATTCTAAGCCCAGTCAGTGCTCTATCTACTGTACCACCTAGTTGCCCTCCTACAGACATACATACACACACATAAATACAGGGGTGTTATGAGACTCAAATGTAATAATGGGTATAAAAGCACTTTGCAAACCTTAAAGCACTATATAAATGCCATTTATCATGACTATTACTATAATTATTAGTATTATTAGCCTACAGTCACTGAGGCTCCAATCTGGTGATGATGTAATTCCCTGAACCTTCTACTGCATTCCTGCTAAGCTCAAGCAATATTTATAGAATCATACAGGGAGGTGGTGGTAAATGTTTAACAATGGGGCTCTCAAAAAAAAGTATGCAATGCGCTTCTAAATTTAATAAGCATTATTAGCACTTTCTTCAGTTTAGCCAACAAAACAATAAATCAAACACTGATTTGTAGCAGTTGATGATTTCTGAGATATATAATGCTTACACTGTAAATTTAACAGTGTGTTTTGTAAAGCAATTAGAGCTGGCTCCAGCATGCCCTTGTTACTATAAATACATAGATGTGTACAGATACACACACAGAAATTGTGAGTATGTATGTATACATATATATGTGTAAATAGATATATGTATATATACATGTGCATATACATGCATAGATGTATGTATATCCCATGAACTAGCTATGAAACCTTGGGTGAGTCCCTGAACCTTTCTGGGTATTAGTTTCCTCATGTATAAAATGATGGTGCTAGACTAAATGATTCCTTAGTTCTCTTCTAGCTGTAACATTCTATGATTCTCACCACTAGCAGTGAATCTGACAGTACAATAGAATCAACCGGATAGTCAATAGCTGAATAATTGACCCTGCTGTAAATAAAAGGCACTTGAAAGGGATTTTCAATAAAAAAATATTTCCCACCCAAATAAAGTAAAGTTGGATAACCAAAGCCTCAAAGGAACTATCTTTTCTTATTTATTAAAAGACTGAATGATCCAATTTTTGTCATGTGCCTGAGCCAAGCAGATAATTGCTTTGCTCTCTGTTTTATTTGTTTCAACCTGCTTTAGGAAGACTCACAGCTTTCTCCAGAATGCTCATTGGAAATGCCCCAAGAAGGAAACTAATCCAAGTCATGCTGATTTTCCATTGATGAGAAATTAAGTCTCCTGGACAAAAGATAACATTTTGAACATCAAAAGGAAATTTAGTCAGACCAACATAAACAACTGAAGCCAAAGTCATTGTGGTAAAAGCAACACAACTGTGTAGCATCGTCCTTATAGAATAGAAGAGGGAAGATTAACAGCTGTCATCCATGAACAACAAAAAAAACTTTTCATGACATCTGCTAATTTGGTGCACATTGACTAGACCTATAGAAACCAAATTCACTTCTGTTTAGTCCCTGATAGAATCCTAGGGCCATCTCTGAGTATCATGACCTAGGAGTGTAGGGAACTTGGAATAAAGGGATGTGTTTAAAGGAAAGACACCCCCCTCCTCCTCCAAAATGGTTCAAAGGACTGGAAAATAAGATCCAAAAAGAGAATATAAATAGCTAACATTTATGTGTATCTTTAAGGTTTACAAAGCTCTTTAAAATTATTATCCTATTTAATCCTCACAACAACCCTGGGAGGGAGGTAATATTATTATCCCTATTTTACAGATGAAAAGGAGGCAGACAGAAGTTAAGTGACTTGCCCAAGATCACAAATAGCAAGCATTTGTGGGTGAATTGGGACTCAGTTCTTCTTAACTCTGTGCAGTGTTCTATCCTCCATATCACTAAGATGAAGTGATCTTATTAAACCAAAAAAGAGAAGACTGGAAGTTACCTAACAGCTTCAAGTATATAAAAATTAACTATTTTCAGGATGGTAACTATCTATTTTCCATCTCCTCTGAGAACAGAATCAGAAATGAGTTTGATGAAAAAGTTGGTGTTTGTTGTTGGAAATGAGGTTTTAAAGTTTACAGTTTCAACTTTCAAGATATTTTTATTCTTCCTTCATAATCTTATCATTCCTATCAGGTATACTGCCACTAGATACTTGGTCTCAAACTTCCAAGTTTACATCACAACCACAATTACCTGAGAGATTTGAATTTTTCTCAAAAGATTCATTTTTAGTATAAATTTAGCAATCATAGACAAATTTCAGGATACAAATTTTTTTAAAAAACTTGAATATAAATATGAAACATGAATTTTTGCTATATACAGTTGGATTTTTAAGTCTATATTATCTTTTTTGTTTAATTATATACATTTAAAAATGTTTTGATGCTCTTTTTTCCTTCTCTCCTTTCCTTCCTTCTCCATCTTTTTTCTCTTTTCCTTCTTTCTCTCCTTTCTTCCTTTCCCCCTTCCTACTTCATTTGTTTTCTTCCCTTTTCTCTTCTTACCTCCCTCCCTTCTTCCCTTCCATCCTTTCTCTTTCTCTCCCTCCCTCCTTCCTTTTCTCTCCCTCGGTCCTTCCTTTTCTCCCTCACTTCCTTTGTCTCTTCCTTCCTCCCTCCCTCCCTCTTTCTCTTTTGTTTCTCTATCTCTGTTTCTGTCTTTCTGTGTGCCTCTCTATGTTTCTGTCTTTATATTTCTGTCTATCTGTTTCTGTCTGTGTCTCTCTCTTCCTCCCGTATTCAGTAACTCCAATCTTCCCATTCACCTCCAGTCAAATAAAAACCTTCTCTTGCAATTAGAAGAACTTTTGTCATCACATTTTGTGAGTCAGTTCTTTATGATAATGAAATTACCCTGATGGTAATTAATTCCTCAAAGTTGCAAATGTTGCCTTAGAGCCAGGGAAGAAATATTTGCATGTCTTAACCAACCAACCAACAGGGACAAATCTAAGTAAGGACTGGACTTTCATTCACTAATTTTATTAAGATTTAATTTTAAGTATAAACATTTTAATTTAATTATTATTATCAAGTTCTAGGTTAAATGATAGTACATTTAGGCAGAGCTCCCTCCAGAAGAGTGCAAGACTACAGCAATACTCTGCCCTCCCCATGTGTTTATGCTTAAATAAAATTTAAATTAATACCAAGTGTTTCTTTAAAGAGAAAAAAAATAGTTACAAAAAGGTAAATTAAAATTCAGGGGAGTGGGTTTTAGAACACAAGTCCCATTTATTTTATCTGAGTTGAATGAACAGGGTCATTCTGCATAAGAGCCCTCAAGCCTGAAGAATTATGTGTCTGTAATTTCAGCAAGTTCCCAGTAGAGTGCACTTGTGTTCACTTTATAGCACTAGACCATAGTTTGTAAAAAATTCAATCTAATGAACAAATAGACCTTCCAATGACCTCCCAGAACAACTATTAACAACCAACAAGTCAAAGTGATTGGTGACCTCAAAGGCATCTTAAGGATTATTGGTCAACTTTCGTCCTTCTTGAGCTAAGAAAACTCAAATTTGAGAAGTTGAATAACTTACCCAAGGTCAGAAGGCTAATGAGTGGCAAAGCCAGGATTAAAACCCAGCACATTTCACATTCCCACTTGCACTGGGCCTGTATCATTTTGCAAATCTATCTAACTTTTTATTTAAAGTTTTTTTGGAAAAGCTTAACTCTCCTCCACATTTCATAACCTGCTCATTATATTCTAACCAGTTTCCTATTCTCATTAATGTAGCTCTAAACTGGCAAAGTGTTCTTGAGTCTATCCCCAATCTGTGTCACACCCTGAGGCAATGAGCTGTGGAAAATAGCTGAAAGAGACTCAATAAATTCTACAGGAGGCAAATGAAGGACTTGCAATGAGCACTTTTTAGCCTTTACCTCTGGTAAAGGAACACTGTTGGATTCAATGGGATTTGTCCATTGCAAGCTTCACCCTTGCACAGCTGCTCAAAACTGTCACCGATTCATGTTTATTCTTTTATAGGAATGTTTTTGCTGGCCCTGGTTGGACACCTGTATTCCATACTTGAATTCCTACTAACCACAGGTGATTCAGTTTCCTTTTATGCATATTGAAACACACACTAAATAAAGAAGGAGCTGGTCAGAAGGCAAACAACCATAATCACATTCAGAACAATTTTAATCCTTGCTTCTGAACTGACCCTACAATAAGCACACCTGTATTTCTAATGAAGTAACCAAACAGCCCCAGACACCTTTCACTAAGTAAATATACTGAAGGAAAGAAGTTGTGCTGTGTAACAATTCCATTGCCACAGATTACAGAAAAGAGAAATTGCTTATGGAAACCAAATAGAGGTTGACTTTTGTCATAATAATGAACTTGATACTTAACACAAAGACATGCAGTGTATGTGAATCATAGAAAAGAATTCTCTAGCCCCTTACTTTCTTTGCTATAAAATTAGGAAAACAGAGATTTGATTGATTCACTCATTCACTAATTTAGTTAAGTGAAGCCTCTGATTTTAAATTAAAATGACTTACAAAATACTTTCCTCACAATGACTGGGTAAGATGGGTAAATCGAGGCTCAGAAAGCATATGTGACTTGTCCAAGGTCTTGTAGATCATAAACAGTTCAACCAGAATTTTAATTTGGGCCTTTTAACTCCAAACTCATTCCTTTTTCAACTCTGCTTCTATTCCTCTACAGTGACTTGTGACCAGGATGTGATGGCAAATTTTAACAATCAAGCTACCTCTCCAAGAAAAAAAAAGTACCAACAACATACTTGAAGTTTAATCTGCATTACCATTTTCTCTATTACTTTTTTAAGTCTAGATAATCAACAAAATAGTAAATCAAGTCCTAATTTGTATCATTTGATGATTCCTGAGGTAAAAATGATGACAATGAAAGTTTATGAACTTGCTCTAGTACATCTTTGTTTGGGAGAAAAGAAAATCATTAAATTTTGAAGTGTTAAATGAAGAGTGGGGTAGAGGAGGTGGCAAAAACCTTTACTGTTTCATAAACTGAATCCACAAGCCAAATCATATATGCTGTTGTTGTTCAGTTGTTTTTCAATAGTGTCCAACTCTTCATGACCTCATTTGGAGGTTTTTTGGTTTTTTTTTTTTTGCTTTTAGGAGTGGGGAAGGTAGGGCAATCGGGGTTAAGTGACTTGCCCAAGGTCACACGGCTAGTTTTTTTTTTGTCAGTGTGTTAAGTGTCTGAGGCTGGATTTCAACTTAGGTCCTCCTGACTCCAGGGCTGGCCACCTAGCTGCTCCCATTTGGAGTTTTCCAAATGTGCTAGAATAGTTTGTCATTTACTTCTCCTACTCATTTTACAGATGAGGAAACTGAGGCAAACAGGGTTAAGTGACTTGACCAGGGTCACACAGCTAGTATCTGAAGCTGTATTTGAATTCATGGTTTCCTGACTCCAGGCCAGGGACCCTATCCACTGTGCATCTAGCTGCCCTCAAATCATATAAGTGTGGCTCAAAAGTCTTAGGGCCATTAGAGCTTAAAACCACATAAAGACACTTTAGAGGCAAAGTTACAAAAGGTATTTACATATTCTAATAAATGTTTTCAGGATGTCCTGTGTTCCCCAGTCCGAGAAAGAAATATGAAATTCTAGAAAAAAAGAAGAAATCTTAGGAGATAGGGAGAAAAGGGAAGAAAAACACATTTTTCCCTGAGGAATCTTTTTTAAAAATTAGGAACATGAAAAATTTTGGAAATAAAAACTTTTCAGTATGTTGAATCACATTTGATAAGGCATTACTATAGTATTGATTACAAAACAAGGAATAAATTTAACTGTTTTTGAGACTCCAAGTGTATCTGTCTCTAAGTGAATGATAAAGCAAAAATTGGGTGTGGCATTGCCTAATTAATGTAATCACAAGAAGAGCCAAATATCTTATTTGAATTGATCAATTGAAAAGAAATTATGTGTGAATCATCAATCATACAAATTGATTGATCTTTAATCAATTTGAAAGTTTCTTAGGGGTTTTAGATTACTGGATGAAAGCAGAAAGCACCAAAGAGGAAACAGCTTGTGATTGCATGAAGGATGAGCCACAACACTTTGGGGGCTATGTGGATAATACACTGGTTCTGAGTTGGAATTAACAAGTCAGGCTTAGTGGTGGAGGAGCTCCAGTCAATCCTTTGGGAGAGAAGGAGAATGTCTGCCGCAGGGGACCATAAGAGTTTGTTCAATTCAAAAGCACATCAGAAGGTCCTACTGATACTGGACTTCATTTGAGAGTTCCAAGGATCCAATGATGAGAGGGAATTGTCATTGTCTTTGACAGAGGGGAGATTGTGGGGAGAGAGTTTTTGTTCTTTCCCACGTTTATTCCCCACTCACTTTTTGGCATAATTAGTCTCTTTGGGTCAGGTTAAAGTTGTTTTATTTGTATGACTTATTTTTTTCCTTCAAGCTTTGTATTAATTCTGATCTTTTCTTTTATAGGTTAATGATCTGATTTTATACAGATAGGTGATTCAAAAATGACTTCCACATCAATAATAATAATCATTCATATCCTGACTATTAGAATATAATTAATCTTTTTTTGTGTGATGTAATTCAGTACTTGCTATGTCCAGGACATTCTGAATACTTTCTTATTTAAAAGAAACACATTTTTGTTTTAAATTATCTCCATTTCCAAATACACCTCTTTCATCTTGCAAACCTAGTGAGTCATCCCCTGTAACAAAAAAATAAAAAATATAATGGGGGGAAACAGTTAGATAAAACCAACACATCAATCAGGTCTAATAATCTAAGTAACATTCTATATCTCTAGTTCCCTACTTCTACAATAAAGGTAACAGAATGTATTTCCTCATCTCTTCTCTAAGAACAAGCTTGGTCATTAGAATTACTGTGTTCAGTATAATTATGTTCATGTAGAAAATAATCATCATGTACAGATAAGAAGCTTCTGGTTAATCTGTGGCACTCTTTACTTACCATATTTTCCAACACATTCTTTATCATCTTTGCCTATTTCTACTTATGCATTGACATCACCAACATCAGAGAATATATTGGTTTAATTTAATTCAAATTTAATTTAACTCATATTGAGTTTGTAGATTTTTTTTCTTCATCCTTTGAAATATTAAAAAATATTTATCATGAATACTGGGGTGGGGCGGTGTTGAAACAGGATTTCTTTGAGGCTTTGGCTTCTACCTCCTCCAATTCATATAAAAGATGACTCTGAAGAAACTTTGGAGCTACAGAATGTACAAAATGACACAGAGAAGCTAACCTCCCACTCAGGACAGCCTGGCAGGCCAACAGGAAGTGTCTAGCACAGGGCTCTGAGAGCTGAGCCCAGCCCCACTAGAGCCCACGGTTTTAGCCTCAGAGCGGGCCTGACCAGCTCTACAGCTGGAGGGACTTCAGATCACCAGCAGCTGTGGCGGTTTCCAGAATTATCAAAACATAGAGGCTAAGGGCAAAGTAAGAGGTCAGTGCAGTGTGGCCTTTGGGACCTGTGAATTCAGGAGTGCATTCAGCCTTTGTCCCTGGGGGCAAGAAGCAGCTGCAGTCACATGGCAGCTTTAGCTCCTGGACTACAGATTGTAGGGGGACCAAGTGACCAGTATGAGGGGTAATCGCTCTTACTCTAATCTGCTTGGATCTGGATTGTGGTCTAGGGTGGAGGTCCTGGGGTGTGCAAGCAGCTTACCAGAGCACGTGATGGTTTCAGAGAGGGCACCCAACTAATACCTTCAGCAGTTGAGAAAATCTGAGAATTTGGGATGAAGCTCCCCTGTCTGGTAGCAGAGTTCTACTGTGGCAAAAAGCCCAAAAATCAAGTAAATGAGTAGCAACATGAGCAAATGAGGGAAGCAAAGCAAGCAGAGAAACCCAACTTTACACTCCTATTTTGGGGACAAAAAAAGAATCAGAGCATGGAACAGGAGGAAGACAGCAAAATCAGAACTCCTGCACCAAAAGCTTCCAAGAAAAATATGAACTGGTTACAGGCCATCGAGGACCTTAAGAAGGATTTTGAAAACCAAATAAGAGAAGTGGAGGAAAAATTGGGAAGAGAAATGAGAATGATGCAAGAAAATTATGAAATGAGAGTCAACAACCTGACTGAAGAAAATAATACCTTAATAAATAGACTAACCCAAATGGCAGAAGAAGCTCAAAAAGCCAATGAGGAGAAGAATGCCTTAAAAAGCCAAATTTGCCAGATGGAAAAAACAATCTCAAAAGATCACTGAAGCGATTCATTCCTTCAGAATTAGATTGGAGCAAATGGAAGTTACTGACTTTATGAGAAATCAAGATACTATTAAACAGATCCAAACAAATGAAAAAAATAGAAGGCAATGTGAAATATCTCAATGGAAAACCCACTGACCTGGAAAAGAGATGCAGGAGAGATCACTTAAAAATGATTGGACTACTTGAAAGCCATGATAAAAAAAAGAACCTAGAAATTACCCTTCAAGAAGTTCTCAAGGAAATTTGCCCTGATGTTTTAGAACCAGAGGGCAAAATAGAGGTTGACAGAATCCACCAATCACCTCCTGATAAAGATCCCAAAAAGAAAAGTCCCAGGAATATTATAGCCAGGTTCTGGAGTTCCCAGATCAAGGAGAAAATATTACAAGCAGCCAGGAAGAAACAATTTGAATATTGTGGAAACACAGTCAGGATAACACAGGATCTGGCAGCTTCTACACTGAGGGATCAAGGGGCTTGGAATATGATATTCTAGAGGGCAAAGCAGCTGGGATTAAAACCAAGAATCACCTACCCAGCAAAATTGAATATCATGTTTCAGGGGAAAATATGGTCATTCAGTGGAATAGAGGACTTTCAAGCATTCTTGATGAAAAAAGTAGAGTAGAATAGAAAATTTGACACACAGATACAAGAAGCAAGAGAAACATAAGAAGGTAAATAGAGAAAAAAATCATAAGGAACTTATCAAAGTTGAACTATTTATATCCCTACATGGAAAAAAAGTATAATTGTAACTTATGAAACTTTTCTCAGTATGAGAATAGTTGAAGGGAATAGAAATGTGTGTGCGTGTATATACATATACATATATACACATACACATATGTGTATGTATATATACATATATATTCATATATATGTCTATATAGGAGGGTATATGGGTGTATGAATACATATGTGAATGTGTATATGTATGTGTACAGGTATACATAGAGGACACAGGACCAATTTAATAGGAAGGGATGATACTTAAAAGGTGATATTAAGAGGTAAGAGAGGAATATAATGAGAGGAGATGGGGAGAGACAGAATGGGGTAAACTATCTCATATAGAAGAGGCAAGGGAAAATGGTTACAATGGAGGGGAAGAACAGGAAGGCAAAAGGGAATGGGTCAACCTTATACTCATTGAATTTGGCTTGGGGAGGGAATGACATACATACTAAATAGGGTACCTAACCCTACAGGAGAGTAGGGGTGAAGGGGATGAGAAGGGGGATGATGGAAGGGAGTGCAGGCTGGGAGGGAGGGAAGTTGGAAGCACCCACTTTAGAAAAGGGACAGGATCAAAGTAGAGAATAGAACAAGTGGAAGGTGGGAGAGGAGGGAGGGAAATATAGTCCGTCTTTTACAATATATGCACTATGGAAATGTACACATGTACAACCTATACTGAATTACTTATCTTCCCAGTAAGGGTGGGTGACAAGGGAGGAAGGGAATGAATCTGGAACTCAACATTTTAAAATAAAATGTTTTTATTTATTATTATTAATATAATAAATGTTTTATTTTAATATTATGATTAATATAATAAAATATTATATTTTTAAAAATATATATATATATACTATTATTAATATTATTTTACATGTAACTGAGAAATAAGACATACAGGCACTGGGGCATAGAGATCCATCATGCCCTACTGGAAAGTTGGAGGGGGTATGGGAGATGATATGGGAGAGAGCAGATTGGAAGATGGGATATTCAGCAGGATCGCTGCCTTGGGGTGGTGGGTAGGGGGAAAAACGGGGAGAAAATTTGTAACTCAAAATCTTGTGGAAATGAATGATGTAAACTAGAAGTTAGTAAATCATTTGATTAAAAAAAATGAATACTGGGGTTATGAGATGACCAAATTTCTAATGAAGTGGTATTTTTTTCTGCCTTTGGACTCGCAGTAAGCCAACTCCTTTATTTACTCTTTTTAGAAAAAAAAAACTCATTACCATTTGTAGCAGCAAGCACCCCAGCATCCCCAGGGTGGCTGCTCACACAGGTTCTTAGATCTGCTTTGTTAAAGGAAAGCAACTCAAAATGGGTTAACAAGTTTACTTTAATCAGTCAAACATGTATCATTTACCTAGTTCAGGGGAAAAAGTTCAGCATCCCGAACTTCAGAATACACAGACAGAATTATCAAGTCAGAGAAACAGATCAAGTACACAGATTTCCAAACTGTCCAACCATACATCCATACCAAATCAACATCTAGGTTTTTCAAAGCCGAGGTGGGGCTTTCAACAATGGCTTCCCAGAATCCAGATCAAATCACAGAACACGTCTCAAAGTGAGCCCCAAAACAAAGCTACACATCAGGGCTTATATAGCCTTCTCCTGGCTCAGAGAATGTAACGACCTTATTGACTCACTGGCCAATCAAGAAGTATCTACTGAAAAACAAGCCTCCCACCCCAGGCTCCTAGGGGCTCCTAGCCTAGGGGCAGGGAAGATCTTCAAATTTACATTCCCATTACACCATTTTCCCATTTAACTGCAATTTCTTATTGTCTTCATTTCAATAATGGCAAGCATGCTAAGATTAATAAGATTTTTTTTAGTAGTATGTCCATTCATTGGTCATTAGACAAGGATCTCACATCCTGGTACCAAAAAGAGCACCTGCAACCATTGAATGAAAGCTTACAAAAGATCTAAAAACTGTGGTTCTTAAAAATTTGTTCCCTTTTCTGACACTTGCTAATATCTCTGCAGAAGGGAAGGAAGACCACAAGATTAAGGTTGATTTTGTATTTTTCTTTATTTCTTGGATTGTCATCAGTTGATGTAATGTAATGCCAAGGAAAGGCAACTTCCCAGGTTCAAAATACCAGCATAGGTGCTCTCCATTTTATTCAGTGACCAACTAAGAACAGAGAAGATCAAAACATGACATCATTCCAAATACAGCATTTACTAAATGTGATTAAATAATCTCCAAGGACTACCCCACCCCAGGACCTTCCAATCATTCAATCAATTACAAAGTTCCTGGTCTAAATACTTCTCCACCCCTAGGCTATACCTTCATTTAGTCCACCACAAAGCCCCTCTTCTCAAATGGAGATTAGTTTCCAAACATAAGTAAAATACATTCATTTGCTCAACCATAGAACACAAAAAGGTCAAAAGTTCCCCGCCCCTGGATCTCAATTGAATCTACCCCAGAGTTACATCAAGTTTAAACACAGCACTTGATACCCAAATGGAGGTCTTTTCTTCATCTTGACACTAGGCAAGTTCTCAGCAATCTTAGTTCCTGGGGAGACAAGGCTTAGCAAGGCCACAAGATACATTGCCAGTCTCTTCATTAATTCATCCTCTGTCTGTAGAACAGTCCTAGAACCCCTGAAGACATTAGCAAAACCCTCTCCCAGGATTTCTGTAAACATACAACAAGAAAATCCTTCTTCAGGGCTTCTGAACCAACAGAAAGGCTCCCAGACCCCTGCAACAACAGCACTGTCCTTCACCAGTGGACAGTATTCACTCTGTCTGCAGGACAGTCTCCAGACCCCTGCAACAACAGCACTGTCCTTCACCAGTGGACAGTATTCATTCTGTCTGCAGGACAGTCTCCAGACCCCTGCAACAACAGCACTGTCCTTCACCAGTGGACAGTATTCACTCTGTCTGCAGGACAGTCTCAGGGCTTCTTAGTGAACAGCCAGGTTCCAGGACTTCTTCAACAAAAGGACTGTCTTTCACCAGTGGACAAATCTGGCAAAATAACATCAAAACAGACAAAGTACCAGCAAAACAGCCATGTCTCCTCAGTCCTTGGCAGCTCAGGGGGCAGGTCTCAAAAGCCCAGGGCAATTCAAAGCGGCCACCAGCAATTCTCTTAGTCTCTCTCTCTCTCCACGAGGTGCTGCTTCCAAAAAGATCTTCCGCCTCTCTCTTGTCTCTCCAAATCTACGTCACCAGCTCCTCCCAGTTCAGGACTTTCTTTTCACATCAACAAGTCCATCCCACAGGTGGGATTAACAAGCTCTGGGTTTTAACACAATCAATTTGAAAACCAAGCCAATACAGGGGAATCTTTAATTGCCATTACTATCATATTTTTTGTAGCGGCAAGCACCCCAAGCGTCCTCAGGGTTTGCAGCTACCACAGGTTCTTGGATCTGCTTTGTTAAAGGAAAGCAACTCAAAATGGGTTAACAAGCTTACTTTAATGAGTCAGACATATATCGTTTACCTTGTTCAGGGGAAAAAGGTCAGCACCCCGAACCTCAAAGTATACAGGCAGAATTATCAAGACAGAAACAGATCAAGTAGACAGATTTCCAAACTGTCCAACCATTACATCCATAACAAATCAGCATCTGGGTTTTTCAAAGCCGGGGGACTCTCAACAACGGCTTCCCAGAATTCAGATCAAATCACAGAACACTTCTCAAAGTGAGTCCCAAAACAAAGCTACACATCAGGGCTTATATAGCCTTCTCCTGGCTCAGAGAATGTAACAACCTTATTGACTCACTGGCCAATCAAGAAGTATCTACTGAAAAACAAGCCTCCCTCCCCAGGCTTCAGGTGCATTTTAGCCTAGGGGCAGGGAAGATCTTCCAAATTTGCATTCCCATTACAGTTGACCGATGTATTGGTGTGAGCCTCTCCATATTTAGATACGGTGAAAGAAAATATAGCCTGTTGCCAGAATCATGCATGAGGCTTTTCCAGAATGATAGAACTGTCCAGGGCTTGTGGGTCACTGATATAGCTTTCCCATAAGCATGATATCACTTCTCTTCCATTAAGAGCAATTACAGGAGGTCTTTGTATCACTAGATTACACAAATAGCAGCATGCTAAGGACTGCATGTTGCAAAAGAGCTTTCAAAGCTATAGAAAACAGAGCATCCAGAGACTTTGGTCCAAGAATGCAATCTGGGACTCTGTTAAGCTTATTCCTCCCACAATGAAGTAGAAAGGGCTTTGTTTCACTAAAGTTGCCGACTTTTTCTTTCTTGCTTTAAATTTCATCATCCTCTGAAGCACGCTGAGAGAGTATGGTTTATATCTAGAAATATTTGTGCCAAATCATACTCAAATAAAATCAAGAAATAAAGTAAAATGAAAGAACACAAAGGAAGATTTCTAAATCCTGGAAAATCTTTAGTTTTCAAAAGATTCAGAAGGTGATAAAAAAAAGTAAAGTATCAGAAGAAGCTAAAACCACCAAAAGTAGCAGCTCAGAAATTGAGATGGTTGTGATTTTCTCTAGTTCTGATCAGCAGCAAGTGAATAGGAATGAAGGAGACAGGTGGTGAGAATATTTCAACATTGAGGTTTGGCAAAATTATTGTTACATGCAATCTGGAAATAAGATATACAGGCAATGGGGTATAGAAATTCATCTTGCCCTACAAGAAAGTAAGGGGGAAAGGGAGGAATAGGGGAGACATATGAGAGCGCAGACTGGGGGAAGGAATAGTCAGTATGCTTGCCATCTTGTGGTGGGGGTTAGAGGAGATAATGGGGAGAAAATCTGGAACTCAAAATCTCATGGAAATGAATGTTGAAAACTAAAAATGAATAAATTCTAAAAAAAATACTGAGGTTTAGCAAGGAGCTATTGGCAATTTTGAATACAGAGAATAGTGTAGAGCATATTTGATTCACCAAAAGTTTGAAAGAGTGAAGAAGTAATGGTTTAAGAAAAAACTTAAAGGTTTTAAACTTAAAACTTAAACTTTAAACTTAAAGGTCATGGTAAGAATGCAGAGTAGATATAGGGTTTGTAAGTCATAGGAGAACATGAAATGATAAATAATTGTAATCAGGAATTTTAGAGCTCATGAACATAAATAAATGTGTAACCCTGTATAGATTAGACTTTTTGCTATGTCCTTCAGTTTTATGAAACTTTTCATTCTTTCTTACTCTTTTTTTTTTAATTATAAAGGATGTGTCTTTTGGAGTGGTTGGGGAAGAAGGACAAAAGGGGAAAGAGGTGATGTAAAAACAATTTTTAAAAAATGTTTACCAACTTATATGGCCAAGTTTTACAACAATTGTGACATTTATATGTGACTTTAATAATATTAAGAGCTGACATTTCTGTAGGACTTTATGTATGTAAAATGGAGAGATTGACTCCTCAGATGTATTCCAGCTCTAAAATTATGATTCATTTACCTATGGCATTATAGTGAAAGAATTTGATTTATATTAACTCAGTTGATCCCAAGTCTAAAGCATATGCACACATATATACATTCACACATGCACATATACATATACATACACACATAGAAATGTGCTTGAGCCAGTTTGCCCTGGCTCTGGAGAATTTTTGCTAAATTTTCAGTGGGAGCATTTATACCTTAAAAAATATCAAATGCTACAAATCAAGATTTGCTTTGTTGTCTTGTTGATTATTTAGAGTTTTTTCAAAAAACGATGGAGAAAATGTTGATACAGATTAAATGTGTGTTAAGACAAACTTTTTTTTTGGGGGGCAGGTGGAAGGCAGGGCAATTGGGGTTAAATGACTTGCCCAAGGTTACAGGGCTAGTAAGTATTAGGTGTCTGAGGTAAGATTTGAACTCAGGTTCTCCTGATTCCAGGGCCGATGCTCTATTCACTGTATCACCCAGCTGCCCCAACACAAACTTTTTTCCCCAGAATGTTTGTTGTTAAATGTTTATCAGAATATTCCTGCGTGTCAACTTTTCACAGTGTTTCCTTTGAGTAACAAAAGCAAAGGGACAGTAACAGAATAGTGGGATATAGTGGCAAAAGTAACCCCAAAGGTCATCCAGTTCAACCCTCTGATTCTACCAATGAGGAAATTAGAGTGAAGTGGGGCGTGAAGTTCTTTATTTAAGGAAATATTTAAGGAAGCCCTTTGGCAGAGCCTGGATTGGAATCCCAAGACATCTTGATGCCATAACCAGTGTTCTTCCTACAACTTTTCCCATATTCTTCCTCTCTCTCTCTCTCTCTCTCTCTCTCTCTCTCTCTCTCTCTCTCTCT
>NW_027187269.1:3888266-3925054 GCF_028583685.1 Petaurus breviceps papuanus
TCTCTCTCTCTCTCTCTCTCTCTCTCTCTCTCTCTCTCTCTCTCTCTTTCTCTCTCACACACACACACACACACACACACACACACACACGTTGGAGAAATTACTATAACTTCACAGTACTATCTCCCACTCTCTCCTCTCCTCATACCTGCTATTTAGAACAACTAGCTGGCCATGTCCAGGCTCATATGAAGCCATCTCTGATATTTCAAGGAATTAAGAGGCAGTTGATTTAAAAGAATGTAGCTCTTTAAGCAACAGAACGTTTTCCAAATAATACATATGTCTACGATTGCTTTGCTCTGTGTCCAAATTCAACAAGCATTTTTTTGTGTATTAAGTCTGTGGATAGCATGTGACTCTTTATGTGTCTACCATATGACCCTTGGTATAAGGAAGTTGTAACACTGAATTGGAAGCAGTCCACATTGGTTCATAGCCTATATTCATTAATTGGTAGGGTACTGAACAGAGCATTGAGCCTGGAATCAAGAAGACACCTTCCTGAACTCAAATTTGGCCTCAGACACTTATTAGTTGTATGACCCTGGGCAAGTCACTTAACCCTATTTGTCTCAATTTCCTCATTTGTAAAATGAGCTGGAGAAGGAAATGGCAAACAACTCCAGTATCTTTGCTAAGAAAACCCCAAATAGGGTCACTAAGAGTTGGACACAATGGAAAATGTCTGAACAGCAATAATAACCACAAAAACAAGGGTATGAGGTGTGTGTAGGTGACACAGTGAATAGAGCACTGACC
Source organism: Petaurus breviceps papuanus (assembly GCF_028583685.1). NCBI lineage: Eukaryota > Metazoa > Chordata > Mammalia > Diprotodontia > Petauridae > Petaurus > Petaurus breviceps. Next base: position 3,889,029 of record NW_027187269.1, read on the forward strand.
CTGGAATCAGGAAGACCTGAATTCAAATCCAGCCTCAGACACTTAACACTTACTAGTCATGTTACCTTGAGCAAGTCACATAACCTTGTCTTCTCCCCTCCAAAAAAGCAAAAAACAAAACAAACAAACAAGGGAATGATATCTGAGTTGCTCACCAAGGGGTATCATCCTTGGTGCCACAAGCTCAGTAGATACCTCAGTTCCTCTCTGGCATATGTGTGATACAGTCTCTTAAAAGTCTACAGAATCCCCATAGGTCACTAAAAGAAGCTTGACAGGCAAACTCTATACATCTAAACATTTTTACCATGGCCTCCAAGTCTTCCTATAATGGACTAGGTAGGGAATGTTATTGATTATTGCCCAAAAATATAAAAAAAAAGACATAAATGACTCTACAGATTCCAATGTACATATAGAATCTCCTATCTCTACCTGAATGGTACTCCACAATGACAGAGCACAAACACTCAATATACTGTGGCTACCACAAACTTCATTGAATGTTGAAATGTTAAGGGCACTTTCCTATCACTTATCTGGCCATCATACCCACAACTCCAGCTCCAACAGTAGCTTTTAATCAGGTCCAATCTACAAAGAACACAACCCCAATGTACTCCAGAGCATTAGAAGGAAAAATGGGCCATCAAATGTAGATGCCAGCACCTGGATCTCATCAGTTCTTGTGAAGTTTCTTGTCTACTTGAAGCACGCAGATTCTGAGTGTCTCCCAGACTGTGGAAATTCTAGGCTCAGATCCCTGAAGTAACAAAACAACACTGCAGAAATACTTGCTATGTTAATATTAAAAAGATCAAATTATTTCAACTAATAAAAATAATTCTTCTAATATATACTCCCTGTCAGGCATTGACAACATCCACATTGTTATACAAAACCATAAAGCATAAGAGACATAGTTATACATCTACAGCTATATGCCAAATTAGCTACTTACTTGATTTTATAGCTTACTAAATTGGCAATGGTGCATTCAATTATTCATTCATTCAATAAATTCAATTAAGCTCCATTCAATGAATAATACTTCATTGCCTGCCATCTGCAAGGTGCATATTAGAAATAACATATTAGAAATAACAGTCCCTGCTTTCAATTCAATACAACTGAACACACATTTATTAAACACCCACCATATACCAGGCACTATGTAAAGTACTGAGATATAAAGAAGAAAATGAAATATTTCCAACTTTAATGGAGTTTGTACTTCCTAGTCACTCATTCAATTAAACACATATTTATTAAATATCTACTGTCTTTAAAGTACTATGCAACCCCTGAGGGAGAGAGAAAAATGAATGAGACATCTTTAATACAACCATAAATAAGTTTTTAAAAGTGGCTGTGCTCCAAAAGGACAAGAATGATATACATTTAGACAGAGACACCAACGGAAAACATTGAGCAAACTTTTTAAAAATTTGTTTTTCTTCATTGGTTTTGATTTCCATGGCCTAGCATGACGGAGGACATTGGGAAGTGTAATGCCACACACAAGCAGCTTTCCAGAAGAATGCTACTTTGAACAGCTTTTAAGGTTCTGATCACACAGTATGGTGAACACTATTTATTCACTAACAAATCAGAGCAAAACATTCACAGAAAATCAAGGTACAACATTCACAATGTTACAACTTATCACAGATAATCAAAATACAGCATTCACAATGACTTATCACTAATGTGGCCACATAGTTTTCACCACAGTGGTCACAAAGTTTTCAGCAAAGAACAATCATTTAGCAACTCAATCATTCAATCATCCTTAAGGAGGTCTGCCTCCTTAAAGGACACCAAGTACAATAGTCAAAGTTCTCCACTCGTGGGGCACACTAAGTTAACTTATTCAGTCATCATTCATTTAGTACAATCATTTAGTCAATCAATCATTCAATCAACTCAATCATTCACTATTCAATCATCAGAAAATACACAGACCCTCCATCCCTAGGTCATTAGTAAATTACAATTTCTCAGTCAGTACACAGTATCCAAGTAAAGTCTTCTTTCAGCTTGACTTGGGGTAGTTTCTCAGATTCCCTGGATCCAACCTGGATTCACAAAACTGTCGCCTAGGTTCAAAGGCAGACAGCTCCCAGCTCCTTGTCCAGCTTTCCCTGCAGTTCCTGCTCCACATGGGAGCTCACATTGTCCAGTCCATCTCAAATCCTTCACAGTCTCTGTTCCTGGGAAGAGAAGGCTTAATAAAGCCACCAACAGGGTCATTCAAAGTACCAGCATCACAGTCATCTTCAGCAGCTCTGGCTGGCCCTCAGCTCTGACTGCCTCTCAGAAATCCTCAGCAGCTCCAGTTGACCCTCAGACTCAGCAGAAGTTTCAGCTGGTTCCCAGAATCAAAAACTACTTCATCCAGGTTCTCCAAATGAAAATTATTCTCTCCAGCCTGGGGGCGGGGCTTTCCTCTTCAGCCTCCCCAGCAGCAGCATCTTCTGCCTCCATGAAGCTTGCTCCAAGAAGATCTGTCTCTCCCTCTCTAGGGCTTTTCCTTATATATAGTATTGCCCCTCCCTGTTCAGCCCCTTCCTGTTACATCAGCAACTGGAGACAGGAGTTCATACCTTCTGTTTCTTGAACAGAGGCTTGATTAATTACTAACTGCTAAGTACCTGTTACCTTTTCCAATACAAAAGGGACCTTCAAATTCAAATTACATTACCATTACAGGGAGAGTGGAGGAGAACAGAGTTATTTGGGCTCCTGACAGTAATGTCCAGAAAGAATTGCAAGACATTATCCCAGATCTTGAGATCAACTGACATTATCAGGGAAAAATAAACTGCCTGCCTGGTGTAAAGTCAGAGTTTCCAGTGCCAGAATCATGAGCCAGTTCTGTGGCCTCAGAAGCTAAGTTCAAGGTCCTATGTATTGAAGGGGGAAAAGAAGCCTGAGGAAGAAGTCAGTGGGTCAAGAAGTCTCTCCTCTTTCAATCTCTCTCTCCCTCCTTCTTTCTTTACTCCTCTCTTTTCTTGTTGGGATGTATTTTTAATTAAGAACACTGACTTCAGAAAAAAAAATCAATTCCAAGTTGGAATTGGAATTCACTTTAACTCATTAAATTTTTACAGTTTGCAGAGCTGTTTTCTAATGTTTATGTTGTCACACCCACAACAGCAGCTGGTGCCCCTAATTGAGATCACAGCTCTTGCCCAGAAATTTCACCATATGCAAAACCAAAGCATTACTGTCTCAATAGAAAGTCATTTAAAAAAAATGCAGTCTTAAACTGGAAATTCAGTCTCCAAACTAGGACCCACCCTGCATAGAAAAATTAAAGCAGATGAAATTGATCTTTAGGGTCCCCCAATTCTCAGTTCTGTACCTTCTTCTCACTTAAGTAGGGTTCTCAAACTCTCAGTTCTGCACCTTTGGATCACCTAGGTTGGGTGCTCTCTCTGAGTTCCCTCTCTTATATTTCAGACATGAGTAGTGCTCTCATGTTTCCTCAATTAAAACATGGTCCCAAAATAGTAACTTACTCTTACTGAAGTGAAAATAATTAACACAAGCTTCAACTGGCTCCCCTTGGTTGAGAGTGAGGAAGTGATGGTATTTTTTTTTCTTTTAAGGAATCAGACTCAACTCAGAAATGAAATTCCAATTTCAGTCATGAGATGGCAGCAGCTGAGGATGATTAGGAGCCACAGAAGGACTTTGCCATCCCCCCACAAATCACATTCCCTAACTGCTTGTCTGCTTTATCCATACATGAAGCCAATGCTTCCCTAGAGTCAAACACATATCTCATTGGTCCATAAGCAAAAAAACTGGGGTGTAAGGCTCAGCCCCACTAATGGCTACCTGTGTGACCTTGGACATCTGCATTTACCTCTCTGAGTTTCAATTGCCTTCTCTGAAGAAATAGGGGTTCAATTTAGTTCAGTTTTATTCAATTTTTTAATTCAATTTAATCAAATTCACTATGCATATACTACGGATCTTTCTTTTTTTTTTAATTTAAATTTATTTATTTACTTTTAGTTTACAAGATTCAGTTCCATGATCCCCTGAGTTTCAAATTTTCTCCCCCTCCCTCTCCTACCCACCCATACTCCCACCCTTCCCACCATGGCAGCATGTAATCAAATACAGGATCTACAAATATCTTCACATTAAACATTAATCAGATTGTAAAGAAGGAGTATAACCAATAGAGTGAACAATGAGAAAGAAGAAGCAAAACCAAACAAAAAAAAGAGAGCAAATAGTTTGCTTCAATCTGTATTTAGACTCTGGTTCTTTCTTAGGATCTGGATATCTCTTTCCATCATGAGTCTTCTGAAGTTGTCTTCTAACCTTGCATTGCTGAGAGGAGCCCTGTCTCTATAAAAGTTAGTCGTCACACATACAACGTATCTGTAATTGTGTATAAATTTCTCCTGGTTCTGCTTTTCTCACTCAACATCAGTTTATATAAGCCTCTCCAAGTTATTATGAAGTCCGCCTGCTCCTCATTTCTCTTTTTTTTTGAAAGGAGGAAAGCAGGGAAATTGGGGTTAAATGACTTGCCCAAGGTCACATGGCTAGTAAGTGTAAAGTGTCTGAGGCTGGATTTTAATTCAGGTCCTCCTGACTCCAGGGCCTGTGCTCTATTCACTGCACTACCTAGCCGCCCCAAGCTCCTCATTTCTTATAGCATGATAGTATTCCATTACATTTATAGCCACAACTTGTTTAGCCATTCCCCAATTGAAGGGCATCCCCTTGATTTCCAATTCTTGGCCACCACAAAAAGAGCTACTATAAATATTTTTGTACATACAGGTCCTTTTCCCACTTCTATGATCTCTTTGCGGTACAACCTTAGAAGTGGTATTGCTGGGTCAAAGAGTATGCACTTATTTATAGTCCTTTGGGCATAGTTCCAGATTGCTCTCCAGAATGGTTTAATCAGTTCACAACTCCACCAACAATTCATTAGTGTTCCAGTTATTCCACATCCTCTCCAGCATTTATCACTTTCCTGTTTTGACATCTTAGCCAATCTGACAGGTGAGATGTGGTACCTCAGAGTTGTTTTGATTTGCATTTCTCTAATCAATAGTGATTTAGAGCGTTTTTTCATATGCTTATAGATATTTTTAATTTCTTCCTTTGAAAACTGCCTGTTCATATCTTTTGACCATTTATCAATTGGGGAATGACTTTTAATCTTATGGATTTGACTCAGTTCTCTGAATATTTTAGAAATGAGGCCTTTATCAGAAATACTGGTTGCAAAAATTCTTTCCCAACTTTACACTTCCCTCTTAATCTTGGTTACATTGGCTTTCTTTGAAAAGAAACTTTTCAATTCAATGTAATCAAAATTATCCATTTTGCATTTCATAATGTTCTCTAACTCTTGTTTGGTCATAAATTCTTCCCCTCTCCATAAATCTGACAGATAAACTATTCCTTGCTCTCCTAGATTGCTTACAGTAGCAGTCTTTATACCTAGATTGTACACCCATTTAGACTTGATTTTGGTATATGGTGTAAGATAATGGTCTATGCCTGGTTTCTACCATACTACATTCCAGTTTTCCCAGCAGTTTTTGTCAGATAGTGAGTTTTTATCCCCAAAACTGGCATCTTTGGGTTTATCAAACAGTAGATGACTATGGTCATTGACTGCTGTGTCTTGGGTGTACCTAATCTATTCCACTGATCCACTACTCTATTCCAGAACCAAGTAGTTTTGATGACTGCTACTTTATAATACAGATTAAAATCTGGTATGTCTATGTCACCTTTCCTAGCAATTCTTTTTATTAATTCCCTTGATATTCTGGACATTTTGTTCCTCCAAATGAATTTTGCTACTATTTTTTCTAGTTCTATAAAATAATTTTTTGGTAGATTGATTGGTATATCACTAAATATATAATTTAATTTAGGTAAAATTGTCATTTTTTATTATATTAGCTCGACCTAGCCATGAGCAACTGATGTTTTTCCATTTAGTTAGATCTAACTTTTATTTGTGTGAAAAGGGTTTTGTAATTGTGTTCATATAGGTCCTGGGTTTGTTTCAGCAAGTAGATTACCAAATATTTTATAATGTCTACAGTAACTTTAAATGGAATTTCTCTTTCTATCCCTTGCTGTTGAATTTCGTTAGAAATATATGGGAATGCTGAGGATTTATGTTGGTTTATTTTATATTCTGCAACTTTGCCAAATTTATTTATTATCTCAAGTATTTTTTTTTACTTAATTCTCTAGGATTCTCTAAGTATATCATTATATCATCTACAAAGAGTGATAGCTTAACCTTTCCTTTACCTAATTTGATTTCTCAGATTTCTTTTTCTTCTCTTATTGCTATTGCTAACATTTCTAGTACCAGATTGAATAAGAGGGGTGATAATGGACATCCTTGTTTCACCCCTGATCTTACTGGAAATGCTTCTAGCTTATCCACATTACATATAATACTTGCTGATGGTTTAGATAGATGCTGTTTAGTATTTTAAGGAAAACTCCATTTATCCCTATATTTTCTAGTGTTTTTAAGAGGAATGGGTGTTGTACTTTGTCAAAAGTCTTTTCTGCATCTATTGAGATAATCATATGATTTCTGCTAGTTTTGTTGTTGATATGATCAATTATACTGATAGTTTTCCTAATATTGAACCATCCTTGCATTCCAGGGGTAAATCCTACTTGATCAAAGTGTATTATTCTTGTGATGAGTTGCTGTAGTCTTTTTGCTAATACTTTATTTAAAATTTTTGCATCTGTATTCATGAGGGAAATTGGTCTATAATTTTCTTTCTCCATTTTGTCTCTTCCCAATTTAGGTATCAGTACCATATTTGAGGCATAAAAATAATTTGGCAGGACTCCTTCTTCTCCAGTTTCCCCAAATACTGTGTAAAGTATTGGAATCGAGTGTTCTTTAAATGTTTGATAGAATTCACTAGTAAATCCAACTGGCCCTGGAGATTTTTTCCTAGGTAGTTCATTGATGGCTTGTTCAATTTCTTTTTCTGAAATGGGGTTAAGTAATTTATTTCCTCTTTAGTTAATCTGGACAATTTATAATTTTGTAAATATTCATCCATTTTACTAAGATTGTCAAATTTATGTGCATACAATTGGGCAAAATAATTCCTAAATATTGTTTTAATTTCCTCTTCCTTGGAGGTAGATTCACCTTTTTCATTTTTGATGCCCATAATTTGGTTTTCTTCTTTCGTTTTTTATCATATTGACTAAAGGTCTACCAATTTTATTGTTTTTTTCATAAAATCAGCTCTTATTTTTATTTATTAATTCAATAGTTTTCTTAATTTCAATTTTCTTAATTTCTACTTTAGTTTTCAGTGTTTTTAATTTAGTACTTAATTGGGAATTTTCAATTTGTTCTTTTTTTTAATTTTTCAGTTCAATGCCCAATTTATTGACCTCCATTTTCTCTATTTTATTCATGTATGCATTCAGGGACATAAAACTTCCCCTAAGAAGTGATTTTGCTGCATCCCACAAGTTTTGGTATATTGTCTCATTATTGTTATTTTCTTGAATGAAGTTTTTGATTGTTTCTATGATTTCTTGTTTGGATTCTTTAGGATTAAATTATTTGGTTTCCAAGTAGTTTTTAGTCTATCTTTCCATGGTCCTTTATTACATATAACTTTTATTGCATTATGATCTGAGAAGGATGCATTTAATATTTCTGCATTTCTGCACTGAATTGTGAGGTTTTTATGCCCTACTATATGGTCAATTTTTGTGTATGTGCCATGTATCATTGAGAAGGTATATTCCTTTTTATCCCCATTCAATTTTCTCCAGAGGTCTATCATATCTACCTTCTCTAAAATTCTATTTGCCTCCTTAACTTCTTTCTGGTTTATTTTAAGGTTAGATTTATCAAGTTCAGAGAAGGGAAGACTGAGGTCCCTCACTAGTATAGTTTTGCTATCTATTTATTCCTCTAATTTCCTTAAGTTCTCCTGTAGGAATGTGGATGCTATACCGTATGGTGCATATATGTTAAGTAATGTTATTGTTTCATTCTCGATAGTGCCTTTTGTCAGGATATAGTTTCCTTCCTTATCTCTTTTAATTAGATCTATTTTTGCTTTTGCTTTATCTGAGATAAGGATTGCTACACCTGCTTTTTTTACTTTAGCTGAAGTATAATATATTCTACTCCAGCCTTTTATCTTTACCCTGTGTATATCCCCCTGTTTCAAATGTGTTTCTTGAAGACAGCATATTGTAAGTTTATGGTTTTTAATCCATTCTGCTATCTGCCTCCATTTTATGGGAGAGTTCATCCCATTCACATTCACAGTTATGATTACTATCTGTGTCTTTCTCTCCATGCTATTCCCTCCCCTGTTTATGCTTTTATTGGTTTATATATAAGGGAGCATGCTCTCTTCTCCCTTCCCTTCCTTATGAGTTTTCCTTTTGAAAACTACCTCAGTATTCCCTCCCTATGCAACCCCTCCCTTTACCTACCTTTCCCCCTTACTATTCTTCCCTCCCTTCTAACCACCCCCTTTTCCCTCCCATTTCCTGTCTTACTGCCTGTAGGGCACAATAGATTTTTATACTTAACAAAGTATGTTATTCCCTCCTTGAACCCAAACCGATGAGAGGAAATTTCATACAGTGCTCCTCTCCCTCCCTCCTTTCCCTCTGTTATAATGAGTTTTTGTGTCTTTTCACGTTAGAATCCTATATACTTAACTGATTTTGTTAATCCCTCTTTGAACCAAAACCAATAAGAGTGAAGTTCATATAACATTCATCTTCCTCCTTTCTTTCCCTCTACTATAGTATGTTTTTATGTGTCTTCACTTGGCATAATTTACCCTTTTCTGCTTCCTTTTCTTCTATTACAATCCCTTTGTACCCCTTAATAAGTTTTTTTTAATCATCAGATTAGTTAATTTATACCCACATCATCTATCTATGTATATCCCTTTTAAATGTTGCGATAATTATACAGGTATAAGCTTCCCATATAGGGATGTAAACAGTTTGCTCTTATTGAATCACAAGTTATGTCAGTGTGTGTGTGTGTGTGTGTGTGTGTGTTTTCCTTGTTTCCTTGTTGAGCTCTGGCTTTTTCATCAGGAAGGTCTGGAAGTCCCTTATTTCATTGAAATACCATCTCCTTGCCTGAAAGATTACTCTCGGTTCTGCTGGATAGTTGAGGCTTGATTGCAGTCCAAGCTCTTTTGTCTTACAAAATATTATATTCCAATACCTCCAGTCTTTTAATGTAGAAGCTGCTAGGTCTTGTGTGATCCTGACCGTAGTTCTATTATATTTGAATTGTTTCTTTCTGGCTGCTTGCAGTATTTTCTCCTTGACCTGATAATTCTGGAATTTGACTACAATACTTCTTGGAGTTTTCAATTTGGGATCTCTTTCAGGAGGTGTCTGGTGAATTCATTCAATAACTATTTTACCCTCTGATTCTAGGACCTCAGGACAGTTTTCTTTGATTATTTCTTAAATGATGTTGTCCAGGCTTTGTTTTTTATCATTGCTATCTGGTATAGCAATAATTCTTATATTATCTCTCTTGGATCTGTTCTCCAAGTCAATTGTTTTTCCAATGAGATATTTTACATTTTCTTCTAATTTTTCAGTCTTTAGGTTCTGTTTGACTGCTTCTTGAAGCATCATAAAGTCATTAGCTTCAATTTGACTGATTTTTATTTTTAGTGAATTATGTTCCTCAGTTAGTTGTTGAAGCTTCTTTTCCATATGTTCAGATTTCATTTTTAGGGAGGTATTTTCTCCAGTTAGATTTTGAACCTCCCTTACCAGTTCACAAATTTTACTTTTTAAGGATTTGTTTTCTTCAGTGAGATTTTTTTTTCCTTTTTGGCAATTGTAATTTTAAAAGAATTGGTCAATTTATCTTTTACCTCTCTAATTTGGCTTTTAAAATCCTTCTCGAACTCTTCCAAGAGTGCTTTTTGGGCTTGAGATAAGTTCTTCTTTCCTTCTGTGGTCTCAGGTGTGGGTATAGAGTCAATGGTGTTTCCCTCTGAAAGTGGTTCTTCTTGTTTGCAATAATAGAATTAAATCATCTTTGGTTTTCCTTTTCCAAGTTGCTTCCAGCCCATTTTGATTGCCTATTTCCTGGCTTTTAAAGTGGATTTCTGCTTCTGTTCATATTTTCCCTCCCTTCTCCCTTCCCCCCCCTTAATAGTTTTCCTTTTGACCACCGCCTCCCTCAGTGTTTCCTTTTCAGCCCCCCTCCCTTTTCCTCCCCTTTCCCCTTACTACTTCCCTCCCTACAAACCACTCCCACCCCCCTTTTGTAACCCTTTCCTCCTCCTACTGCCTGTAGGATATTTTTATACTTAATGAAGTATGTTATTTCTAATTCGCATCAAGAGTGACAGGAACAAATCTCATGAGAAGCTCCTCTCCCTCCCCTCTTTCCCTCTAAAATGATACTTTTTGCATTTCTTCTCCATAGAGTCCTATGCTTAACTGGTTGTTATTCCCTCCTTGTACCAGAACCAATGAGGGAAAAGCTCATATGCTTCCCAACTCCCTCCCTTTTTTTCCTCTGCTATACAGTTTTTATGCCTCTATGTGTGGCATAATTTACCCTTTTCCACTTCAACCATTCCCTTTTTTCCATTGCAGTCCCTTTGTAGCCCTTAATAAGATTTTTTTTATCATCATTTTGTGTATTTTATAGTCATACCCTCTACTTGTTTATAACCAGTTTGCTCTTATCAAATAGCAGGGTGTGTGTGTGTGTTCTCCTTGTTTACCTTTCTAAGTCACTGTTGCATCTCATAATTGGAGGTTGAATTTTCCATTGAGTTCTGGCTTTTTTATCAAGAAGGTCTGGAACTCTGTTATATTGTTGAATGACCATCTCTTTGCCTGGAAGAATATGCTCAGTCTCGCTGGCTATGTGATCCTTGGTTATAACACGAACTCTTTTGCCTTCCGGAAAATTGTATTCCACTGCCTCCGATCTTTCAGTGTAGAGGCTGCCAAATCCTGTGAGCAATCCTCACTGTGGACCCTCGATATTTGAATTGTTTCTTTCTGGCCACTTGAAGTATTTTCTCTTTTATCTGGTAGTTCTGGAGTTTGGCCACAACATTTCAAGGACTTTTCAGTTTGGGATCTCTTTCAGCAGGTGTCAGGTGGATTCTCTCGATTTCTATTTTACCCTCAGGTTCTAGTATCTCAGGGCAGTTTTCCTTAACGAGCTCTTAGAGAATGTTGTCCAGGCTCATTTTTCCATCATGATTTTCTGGTAGGCCTATGATTCTCAGATTATCTCTCCTGGATCTGTTTTCCAGGTCCGTTATTTTTTCTTTGAGGTATTTCACCTCTTTTTCTAATTTTTCATTCTTGTTTTGCTTGACTAATTCTTGGTTCCTCATAGAGTTATTTGTTTCCCTTTGGTTAATTCTAGTTTTTAGCAAATCATTTTCCTTGGTTAATTTTTGAAGCTCCTTTTCCATATCATACACTTTTCTTTTTAGAGATATGTTTTCCTCATTATAATGTTTTTCTAATTCTGCTATTTTGGTTTTGAGAGAATTATTCATTTTGTCTTCTATCTCTCTCATTTTGTTTTCAAAGTTCCTTTTGATCTCATCTAGGAGAGCCTTCTGTGCTTCGGACCCATTCCCTGTTGAAGTTTCAGCTGTGGGTGTGGAGTCCACATTGTCTCCCTCTGAGTTTGGTTCCTCCCTCTGAGGACAGTAGGACTCCAGAGTCTTTGTCTTTGTAGTCTGCTTTCTACCCATTTTGAGGCAGGGTCCTAGCCACACCCTTACTCTAAGATCCCAAGCCTTTACTGTAGAGGGTTTTGCCCTGGGACAAGAGTTACTATGTTTTCAGGGTCAGAGGGGGAGTTTGGAGCAAGTGAGGTTCACTCTGTCATCCTAGTCTTTGGAGGTCCTGAAAGGGGCTTTTTAAAAAAAAATTTCTGGGCTATGAAGTGGTAGCCCCAGGAGTGTTTGCTGTCCAGGACAGGGGCCCCTGTATTTGCTTCTTGCCTTGCTCTTTCCAGTCCCAGCCCTTTGGTGATAGGCCTGGTAGTGGACCTTGTGGTTGTTGGGAAGACTTGCCCTCTGAGTTGATCAGGCCCCTTCTGGGCCTGCCTCTGCCGGTAGCACCTTCCCGGCCTGCCCCTGCATCTGCCTGGATTTCTGCTTCTGGGCTACAGAGGCTCTGATCCATGCTTCTCAAGCTGAGCTAGGGGCCTGGCTGTTGACTTTGTGAACTGTGGCCTCTGGGTATCTAGACTGAGGCCAAGGCCAGGACTTTCAGTGCTTCCCCTGGGTTACCCTGAGGCTCACAGAGTAAGGTGTGTGGGAGGGGTGGTTTGGCCATTTCAGGTTTCTGCCTCTGTGCCCCTGGGCTAGAGCTCAGGCAGGCTCAGGAGCTGGTGGCCTGCTGTGCTAGTGTCTGTAGAGTCCCTTGATTCCAGGCACACTTGGGTTTCTGGTGTTAGTGCTTGCTGGCTCCACCCCCTGGGCTTTGGGATATCCTGCTGGTCAGCTGAGATGGGGTTTGTTAGGACACCTCCTGCCCTTCACTTTTGGTTTGGCACAGCTTCAATCACACCCTTCCTCTAGTACTCCCAAGCTTGCCTCTGCTCCACTATTTAAGGATTTCACACTGGGGCAATAATCTCTGGGTTTTCAGGGTCAGGGAGGGGGATTAGAGCAGCTAGGGTTTACTCCATCATCCTGGCTCCTGAAAGTTCAGGTAGGTGATTTTTAAACTTCTAGGCTGTGGGTTGATAGCCCCAGGAGAAGCTGCTGTTTCTGCCTTGGCCCCGTTTTTGTCTCTTACTCAGCTCTGACAGATCCTCAGTCTGGCAGTGAAAGGTCTACAAATTGCCCTTGGGATGGGTGAATCTGATGGCTGGGGCTCCTCTATCTGCTGTGGTCAGTTCTAGGTCTGTGCTGGTGCAGCCCCCACATTCACCCTGCCCATGTGTGCACTTTCCTGGACTGGAAATCTGCCACATTCTGTCTCCCAAAGGATTCTATCATTATAAAATCCATTTAGATTCACTTTTTAGAGGTTACTGATAGAATTTCACAGAGGAGTTCAAGTGAGTTCCTGCTTTCACTCCAACATCTTGGTTCTTCCCCTTCCCCAGCATCTTCCTTTTGTCAGGTAAAATACTTTATGGGGATTCAAAAACAAAATGAAGAAATTTCTGTCTTCACAGAGTTTATGATCTATTGAGGAAGCAACGTGTACACAGATAAATAAATTAAAACAAAATAAATATTAAGTAATTTCAGAGGGGAAAGATTCAGGAAAGTACTCTTGTAGGAGAGGACTCTTAAATTGAGCCTTGAAATTAAAGCTAGGGGTTCAAACAGTGGAATTGAGAAGGGAGAGCATTTTAAGGAATGGCAGACAGTCTATGAAAAAATACTAAGGTCTATCATGTATAGGGAAGAACAAATGGACCAGTAAGGATTATCGTATGGATCTGTGGTGAGAATCAAGAAAGATGAAGGATATGAAAGCATTTTGTAAACTGAAGAGCTTTAGTGGTATGTCTGAGAGGGGTTGAAGAGGTGAAGAGAGCTTCTGGTAGACTGCTATAAGAGGACAGGGGTAAGGATTTTCATTCTCTCCCCTCTTGCCCCAGCATTTGGAATGTGAGTGTCTTTTTCAATCAATCTTTACCTCCTACCAGGTAGGTCATATTCTAGTCAGAACTTTCAACTTAACAGAGCATAGGAATCTCCATGAATAGAATGATAGAGAAAATCAAGTAGCCCAAAACAGCAGTTGCCCATTCCCCTTTCCTCTCTCCCATCCCTACACATGATCCCAGTAGTATGGTGGTAAACATTTAACAGTATGCTCTCTGAAAATCTATAATTCACTTTTAAGTTTAATCTGCATTATTAACATCCTCCTCCCTTCATTAGGCAAACAACTAATCAATAAATCAAGCTTATCATTTCTTATAGCACAGTAGTATTCCAATATGGAAAGACTTGCAAGAAATAATGAAGAGTAAAATGAGTGAATACAAGTGAATATTGTATACAGTAACAGCAATATTGTTTTGAGCATAACTTTGAGGAAATAAGTTATTTTGTCTATTATAAACACCCAAAGTAACCATAAAGGACATATGAAGAAAAACTATCTGTATCTAGAGAACAAACTGATAAATAGATGTATAGAATAATTATACATATATACACATACATATATATGTATGTATATTGCGTATATATACAGACACACACATCTATTTGTGTCTAATGTTACCTATCTCTAGGGCTGGGGCAGGGAAATTTACATGATAATTTTGTTTCATATTTGAATGGAATAGCAAGTTGCACATAGTAGATTTGCAGTTTCATGCACAATCATCTTTTTATTGTACTGTTTTGGAAATGCTTATTTTATTCCAGAAATTAAAAATAAAAAATATTTTAAAACCCTATAAATCAAACCCTGATATGTAGCATTTGCTGATTTCTCAAGGATAAATGCTGATGCTGAAATTTTAACAATCAGCTCTTTTAAGAATTGGCAGTAGATGGATCCAGCACACCACTGCCTCCTAACCAGGTAACAATTAGTACTGAACTTAAATTTGTCCAGAAGGAAAGACCAAGATTAATTCATGCTAACACAAAGCCTCACATTTCTCTTCTATAGTATTATTTCATTTCTATTCAACAAGCATTTATTAAGGACTTACTAGATGCTGGAGAAACAAACAAATAGTTCCTGCCCTCAAGGGACTTCTACTCTACTAAAGAGATGCAATATTTCCACCATTTAGTGAATACAGGATGATATGAGAAAGGAGAAAACACTAACAACTAACTTTCCCTATGGAAAGATTCCTACAGGAAATGACAACTTGTTGTTTGTCTTTCATTCTTGAAGAGGACCATGACATCAAGATGATGATACCATGACTTGCAAGCAAATTGGACTTAAGCAAGGGAGAGCTGTGCATGGCCACCAGCCTCACTTTCTCCTCCAGAACCATCTGGGTCCAGGGAGAAGATATAGATCAGGACAACTGGAGGTGGCTCCCACAGGGGATGGAAATGAACTGAGCCTAAAAGAAGCTATGTTTGAAAGGTTGAGGTGAGGAGAAATTGTGTCTTATGCTTATGCTGTACATGTTTTAACAAGTTAATCAGAAATAATTGTGGTAAGATAGGTTGGAAATAGATTGTGAAAGTCTTTAAAAGCCAAATTGAATTTGTATTTTATAGAAATCAACTGGGAGTCACTGAGGATTCTGGAGCAGGACAGCAATCTGGTCAGACATGTACTTTCATAAGGTTATTTTGGCATTTATAAGAAGAATAAATGAAGGAAAGGGGCACGATAGAGAGACAGACAGACAGACAGAGAGGCAGAGAGAGAGAGACAGACAGACAGAGGCAGAGAGAGAGATACTGAAAGCAACAGATTAAATTGGGTATTTTTGCAGTTAGTTTAAGATTAGAAAGACTATACAAGACCCCAAGATGGAAGGTTACTTTGTGCTAATTAGTAATAAGGCATTTAATAGGAAAACATTATTAACAACTACTATAGAACTAAATTACATTTATAAGTGACATTATTTATGAAATTAATTGCATTCCATTTCTTTACATATGATTCCCAAGGCTAACCTAGAGTCTAGAAATAAAATATTGGTATACCATACCAATATTTTATTTCTAGACTCTAGGTTAGCCTTGGGAATAATATTATTCACAAGAAATGTGTTCTGCCAATGGAGAGAATATTATTCTGTACTATCTGAACATCTACCTATTTGTGGTTTCAATGATACTCCCTTAAGGTATTCTCCAGTTATACCTTATTGGTAAATGTTGACATTCGGCTCTAATTTGTGTTCTATTGTGTTGGGAACAAAATCCACCTGTTATTCCTATTTAGGACAGTTAATTCATGTTATTGCCATCATATAGCTTTTCTCGTGGAAATAAAAGAAGCAGGTAAAAGAAGTCTGGTTTCATCCTATTGCTGGGAGAAATGATTATTAATAACTAATGATTTGAGGAGATCCAGAGTTCTTCCCTTCTTCTAAAGTTCTGATTTTAAAAATTCAGTTTCTTGAAAGACATTGCTGATAATGTGATTGGACTACGACCCCACCCTGCTGGGGCAGCCATTGTGTTCTGCTTAGGTTTTCATGGGGCATACATTCTTTGAACAGATGGCCCAAGATTGGAGATGGTTTGTTTATAGAGATATTTTTTCTCTCCAAGGGTGATGTCACTCTAAGGCCCTCATTTTAATATAGACCACTTCCCATTGTGTTAACCAATTAGAACTGATGTCTAGAAACATAAAAACCTAAAGAAGAAACAAAGCTCTGTGCTCCTGTGCAAGCAAGCAGCAGGGCCTTCTGCCTTAGCAGGAGCCAGGATTGAGGCCTGACAAGCCAGCAACAGGCCCTACTGCAAGAAGCCAGTGTAGGCTTTGGGGACAACTGAAGTAGCAGCAGCAAATCCTGGAACTCTCAGTCCATGGACCATATGAAGGCTGGACAACTTGTCAGAAAGAAATGCTGGAACTGAGTGCAGGACTCTGTTGCATTGCTCATATGTAGATCTGGGTCCCAGATGCAAGTTGCACACTAGAGTGTGTTGCTGCAGGGGAGTAGAGATCCCAGTCACAAGTCCAGGGTAAAAAAGGTTTCACGTAGTCACTCATAGACCAGAGTACAGGTTGAGATATAAGTGACAACACCTTTCCTTAGATCATACCACTTGGGAAGAATTGAAAACAGTTATCCAGAATTCACTCTGAAAATACCACCATGAAAAACCTGAAGTTGGGACAGTGTTCCCTCCACCCTAGAATAAGAGTCCAACTTTAACATAAAATAAAAAGTCAAGCAATAGGCTGAAAACGAGTAAAAAACAAAACAAAAAAGAAACTGACCGCAAAAAGTTACTATGGCTCATGGGACAAAAAAACACGAACTCACAAAGGGGACAACAATGTCAAAATAGCTACATGCAAAGCCTCAAAGAAAAATGTAAATTGGTCACACACACAGAAAGAGAGAGACAAAGACAGAGGCATAGAGATACAGAGAGAGAGGCAGAGAGACGCAGAGAAAGAGACATAGAGAGAGACAGAGAGTTCAAAAAGAATTTTTTAAATCAAATAAGAAAAGTAGAAGAAAAATTGGGAAAAGAAATGACAGTATGCAAGAGAATCATGAAAAAATAATAACAGCTTTGGTAAAGGAAGTATATAAAATGGGAAAAGATGTACAAAAATTTACTGAAAAAAAAATGATTCCTTAAAAAGTAAAATTGACCAAATGGAAAAGAATATATAAAAACTCATCAAAGAAAAGAATTCCTTAAAAATTAGAACTAGGCAAGTGGAAGATAATGACTTCATGAGACATCAAGAAACAATAAAACAAAATCAAAAGAATGAAAAAAGAAGAAAATGTGAAATCTCTTTAGAAAAATAACTGACCTAGAAAATAGATCAAAGAGAGATAATTTAAGAATTATTGAACTACCTAAAAGCCAACGTCAAAAAAGAAGCCTGAATATCATCTTTTAAAAAATTGTCAAGGAAAACTTCTTGGATATCCTAGAACCAGAGGGTAATATAGAAATCAAAAGACTCTACCAATCACCTCCTGAAAAAGATCAGAATGAAAACTATAGACTTTCTGCTTTGCTGAGGTTCTCTGAGGTACCTCCTCTTATAATAGGAAACAGTGGAAAGAATATTATTGATGCTCAGCTCTTAGCTGCAAACATCATGAAAGATTGAAAAACATGATTATAAATGTAGAGGTGGATGGAACTCTTAAAGTTGTCTAGTAGAACTCTCATTTTATAGATGAGGAAATTGAGGCTCAAAAAATGAAGTTACTTGTTCAAGGTCACACAACTGGCTGGTAGCAGAGGTAGAATTTGAACCCAGATACTGCTTTCTTGTAACTTGTCTTCAAGAGACAAGTTAATGGATGGTACTTTCCTTGGGTGACCAATTCACCTGCTTATCTAGTGGTACTATTTTTCATTGGGATAAGAAATGCATTTTAGGAAACATATCTTCTTTGTAAAATTTCCTTGCCCCACTGAACCTAGTAGTGATTATGGCAGGTACTAATTTGTAAGCAGTCAAAATTGAGAGGTGATTTCTATAGTAATGGGTTATTTTCACCTTGGTTTGCAGTAACTATAGAGGCATATGACATAACAGACAGAATCTTTGACTTGGAGTTTGGAAAACCTTCCAATTAGATCAAAAGACACCTTAAAAACCTATTAGCTATATGACTCTGGGGAAGTCCCTTAATCTCTCTAAACCTCAGGCAATTGCTTATCTGTTAAGTCAAAAAGAATCAATCACAGACCATTTGAAAACAAGAATGATCACAGTAAAACCTGTCTTTGGAAAACCATCATGGTTTCTTAACTGTTGGTTTTTGGAGGTGATATGCATGGAATGGAAGGACTCACAATGCAACCCTACAAGTACTCTTTTGCTACCTCATCACTCTAGATCAACATTTCCTCAAACTTTATTCAGAAGAAGGAAGGTGTTCCCTCTCATATGAGTAACACTTTGGTGAGAAAATATCAAAACCATGGGATCAGCTAGAACCAAGAACTCTCCAAACTCAGAAAAATGGCTTTCTGATCTGAAGTGGTTGAGTCATCCTTTACAGCATTCATCTTTGCCCTACCCTTGGTTTTTTTGTTTGAGTTCCTCAGAGGTTAGTATCCTGTAGCAAAAGATACAACCTTGGACCAAAATCAACACCACCCACTCATGCTGTCCCTTATTCTGCTACAGTAGTGAAAACCCTAAGTTCCTATCTGTCTTTTCTCTACTTCTAATCCATTATACACACACACACACACACACACACACACACACACACATACACACACAGATGTGTGTGTAGGTTTATGTATATATGTGTATGTATACACACATATGTCTATGTGTGTGTGTATATATGCATGCATATATACCCACATATGTATATATACTTATATATCGCAATACACACATGTAGGTATGTGTGTGTGTGTGTGTAATCAAAAGGAAAATAAGGGAGAAACTTTTTAAAGTTATCTAGACCTATTATTTCATTGGTGTTAGAAACTTCCTGTGCCTACTGTCTAGCTACATTCTGTTGCATATAGCACAGAAAGGTTAAAATGACTTGTCCACTGTCACACAACTAGTATGTCTCAGAGGCAAGGATTAAATAAACTCAGATCTTCCTGATTTATGTCCTTACTCTAGGTACTAATGCCTGCATGATCTCTAGTGAGAAGCTAAAGAGTTTATGTTGCCTTGAAGTGCATTTTGTGATTTACTTTCAAAATCACACCTTCTTTCTCTGGTGTAACTCAAGCCTATTCTAATATGCTTGTCCCTTCCAATTCCTCACCACCTTTTAGAGGTCCTTAGCTTCCTTCTTGGCTTCAGAGCTTCTGATTTATGGGTCTTACCCATGTATTTCAAGATCAAAAGTATTCTATGGTCAAATTAGTTTTGGAAAGGCAACTCTAGATATAATTCCACTGGTCCTTTATTCTTGTGCTTTTTGTAAGCTTTGTGAGGGGAAGAATAGTTCTGTTTGTATCTTTGTACATAGCTCAAAGCATGTATTTGATAAATATTAGTTATGTGAAATTAAATTTTTTTGGATTTATTATTGGTGAATCAGATGCTCCACCTGTGCGAACTACTTACCAGTTGTATCTTCAGACAAAATTAGAGCAAATTCATTCACTTATTGAATCAACAATGTTTATTAATCACTTACTATATGCAGAAAACTGTGCTTGGTGCTGAGTTAGATACACAATTTAGGTAAGACACTTTCTTGCCTTCATGGAATTTGTAGTCTAGTAAATTCAGTTGCAAATGTTAAAGGGTTAAAACCAAGGAAGAGTTTACACTATAATAATCTGACTAATTAATATAATTAAATTTAGTAGGTCACAAAGATATCTCCTACATATTTCTCATATGTTCAAAATTCACCATTTTGTTTAAAAATGAAGGTTAAAAATAATGCATTTTTTTTGCACAATTAAAGAACTCAGAGCCAGGATCAGTGATTTCTGCCATAGCACAGTAATACTATAAATTGCTTACCACAGATACCAGCAAGAGCAGAGTGACAATATCAAAGGGATCAAGATTGGTGGGAAACATATAAGCAGGAAATAAAATTAATCCCAACCCTGGAAAAATGCAACAAATACAGCTGGGAGAAATAATTTCAAGCATGATACAGTAGGCAGATGAAACATGAAAAGAAATGTTTCTGAAAGAGATGGGGCTGATAGTGGTTCAGATATGAGCTTGAAATGTGATATGGAAGATTGGGGGGTGGGGTGGAGCCAAGATGGTGGAGTAGAAGCACTACCTATCTGCAGCTCCGGCTTCCACCTTCCCCAATCCATGTAAAAAGGGGACTCTAAACAAATTTTGGAGCTGCAGAACCCACAAAATGACACAGAGAAGCTAACCTCCCTCTGAGGACAGCCTGGCAGGCCAGCAGGAATCCAGTGCAGCGCTCTGGGAGCCGAGCCCAGCCCCAAGCTGAGGCTTTAGCCCCAGGGCTGGCCTGACCAGCCGCTGGCCAGAGGGACTCCAGATCAGCAGCAGCTGTGGCCGTTTCCAGATTTATAAACAGATAGATGCGAAGGACAAAGTGAGAGGTCAGTGCAGTCTGGACTTTGGGACCAGTAAGTGGGAGTGCATGGCTTTTACCCCCGGGGCAAGAAGCCGCTGAGATGCCAGCACAGCCAGCCAGTGCCATGTGGCAGCTTTAGCTCCTGGCCTGAAGAGTGTAGGGGGACCAAGCACCAGTCTGAGGGATAATTGATCTTGCTTTAACCTTCTTGGATCTGGATTGAAGTCTAGGGTGGAGGTCCTGGGGTGTGTGTCCAGCTTGCCAGAGCATGTGGAGACCTCAGAGAGGGCACCCATTCAATACTTCCAGCAGCTGAGAAAACCCCAGCGTTTGGGACGAAAGCTCCCCTGTCTGGTGGCAGAGTCCTACTGTGGCAAAAAGCCCCAAAGTTAAGTAATTGAGTGGCAAAATGAGCAGGCAAAGGAAACAAAGCAGACAGAAGATTCCAACATTACACTCCTATTTTGGGGATAAAAAGGAGCAAAGCATGGAACAGGAAGAAAACAGTGAAGTCAGAACTCCTGCACCAAAAGCTTCAAAGGAAAATACAAGCTGGTTATAGGCCATAGAGGATCTTAAGAAGCACATAAGAGAAGTGGAGGAAAAATTGAAAAGAGAAATGAGAACAATGCAAGAAAATTATGAAATGAGAGTCAACAGCCTGACTGAGGAAAATAATATCTTAAAAAACAGACTCACTCAAATGGCAAAGGAGGCTCAAAAAGGCAATGAGGAGAAGAATGCCTTAAAAAGCCAAATTTGCCAGATGGAAAAAGAATCTCAAAAGCTCAATGAGGAGAATCATTGCTTCAGAATTAGATTGGAGCAAATGGAAGCTAATGACACTATGAGAAATCAAGATGCTGTTAAACAGATCCAAACAAATGAAAGAATAGAAGGCAATGTGAAATATCTCATGGGAAAAACCACTGACCTGGAAAATAGATCCAGGAGAGATAATTTAAAAATTATTGGACTACCTGAAAGCCATGACCAAAGTAAGAATCTAGAAATCATCCTCCAGGAAGTTCTCGAAGAAAACTGCCCTGATATTTTAGTACCAGAGGGCAAAATAGAGGTTGAAAGAATCCACTGATCACCTCCTGAAAAAGATCCCAAAAAGAAAACTCCTAGGAATATTATAGCCAGGTTCTGGAATTCCCAGATTAAGGAGAGAATATTACAAGAAGCCAGGAAGAAAGAATTTGAATATTGTGGAAACACAATCAGGATAACCCAGGATCTGGCAGTTTCTACACTGAGGGATCGAAGGGCTTGGAATATGCTATTCCGAAGGGCAAAGCAGCTGGGATTAAAACCAAGAGTCACCTACCCAGCAAAACTGAGTAACATGTTTCAGGGGAAAATATGGTCATTCAGTGGAATAGAGGACTTTCAAGCATTCTTGATGAAAAAAGTAGAGTTGAATAGAAAATTTGACATACAGATACAAGAAGCAAGAGAAACATGAGAAGGTAAACGGGGAAAAGAAATCATAAGGAACTTATCAAAGTTGAACTATTAATATTCCTACATGGAACAACAATAATTGTAACTTATGAAACTTCTCAATAGTTGAAGGGATTAGAAATATATATATATATATATATATGTCTATATATGAGGGTATATGGACATATGAATACATATGTGAATGTGTGTATATATGTTCACAGGTATACATAGATAGAGGGCACAGGACCAATTTAACAGGAAGGGATGATACTTAAAAGGTGAAATTAAGAGGTGAGAGGAATATAATGAGAGGAGATGGGGAGAGACAGATTGGGGTAAACTATCTCAGACAGAAGAGGCAAGGGAAAATGGTTACAATGGAGGGGAAGAATAGGAAAGCAAAAGGGAAGGGGTCAACCTTATTCCCACTGAATCTGGCTTGAAGAGGGAGTGAAATACACACGAAATAGGGTATCTCACCCTCCAGAAGAGTAGGGGGGGAAGGGGATGAGAGGGGGGATGATGGAAGGGAGGGCAGGCTGGGGGGGAGGGAAGTTGGAAGCACCCACTTTTGAAAAGGGACAGGATCAAAGTAGAGAATAGAACAAGTGGGAGGTGGGATAGGAGGGAGGCAAATATAGTCAGTCTTTTACAATATATCTACTATGTTATTGTTTTGCATTAGCCACACATGTACAACCTATACTGAACTGCTTATCTTCCCAGTGAGGGTGGGTGACAAGGAAGGAAGGGAATGAATCTGGAATTCAAAGTTTTAAAATCAAATATTCAAATATATATGTATGTATATGTGTGTGTATACTATTATTAATACCATCTTACATGTAATTGGAAAATAAGATATACAGGCACTGAGACATAGAGATCCACTGGAAAAGTCGAAAGGGGTATGGGAGAAAATATGGGAAAGAGCAGATTGGAGGAGGGGATATCCTGTGGGACTGCTATTTTGGGGCTGTGGGTAGGGGAAAAAACGTGGTGAAAATTTGTAACTCAAAATCTGGCAGAAACGAATGATGTAAATCAGAAGTTAATAAAGCATTAAAAAATTAAAAAAAAACAAAAAAATAAATATGATATGGCAGTCCTAAAGGCCAATGTAATTTAGGCTTATACAAGGAAAAGGATTGTATAACAAAGGGAGGCAACAGGGAGATCTCACCTGGAATACAGATCCTTAGGATTGGAAAGAAGAAAACAAGTTGGAGAAAGTACAGAGAAGAAGGTAACCATATAGTGAGGTTGAGTTATGATGAAAGATTCTAAGATCAAAATATGTTTGTAGCATGGCCAAGCCATTAACAAGAGCTGAGGGATATGTTAACAATTGTCAGATAGTTGAAGGGTCTAAATACCAAGCATAAAGAGGAATTTTGGCCAGAAATTTAATCAGGTACCAAGGGGGAAAAAAGTTAAGGAAGGGAAAGTTTAGCCTGAGTATAAGAAAATATTTTTGGTCGTAGGATAGATGAGATTGTGGGACAAAGTTCCAATGTTCCAAGAGAATTGAAAGGAGTATCATTAAAATATCCTATTAAAATTTGGTGCCAGAAAAAGTATTCTAGAATATACTGTAAAGGATGTTCTTGTGGCACCATGGAATTGATTGCCTAATTAAAGGATTTTTTAAAAAATCTAATTAGATATACATATACTTATACAATAATAATATTTTAATGAGGATTAAAAACAAGTTATTTTTGCACAATTAAAGAACCCAGATTGAAGAACATTAACTTCTGCCATGGTACAGTAAAACTACAAATTGCTTAGCCCAGGCACCCTACAAAACAGAATAATGGGAGTTTTTAATTGTGAAAATATGCATTATTTTTAATTCTAATTTTTAAAAATGACTATTGAATATATGAGAAATATGTGGGAGACATTTTTGTGACTTAGCAATTTAGATTTTATTAATTAACCAGATTATCCCAGTGTAAATCCTTTCTTGGTCTTAACCTTTTAACTTCTACAAGTGAATTTACTATATCTGTCTATTTGCAATGGACAATAGACAATCAGAATAGACTCATTTTTCTATCATCTTTTTCTATGTCTTTTAATTGGGCTGTGATTTTGCCT
This sequence comes from Petaurus breviceps papuanus, assembly GCF_028583685.1. Lineage (NCBI taxonomy): Eukaryota > Metazoa > Chordata > Mammalia > Diprotodontia > Petauridae > Petaurus > Petaurus breviceps. Next base: position 3,913,294 of record NW_027187269.1, read on the forward strand.
AGCTCATTTGCTATTTTTTTAATTTGGTTTTTAGCTCTCTCTTCTTTTTAATAAGATTAGCCAGAGGTTTATCAATCTTACCAGTCATTTAAAAGAACCAGCTTTTAGTCTAATTTATCATTTCCATGGATATTTGTTTCTAATTTATCTATTGCCAATTTTCAATTATCTTCTCTTTTTTTTCACTATTTTAGGTTTGTCATTTGTTTTTTTTTTCTAATTTTCAAGTGGACATTCAGTTCATTAATCTTTCTTTTCCTATTTTTCTAATGTATGATTGTAAGAGTATGATTTCTGTTCAGGAGATGCTTTAGCTGCATTGCAAAAATTTTGGTATGTTGTTTCATCATTATAATTTTCTTTTACATAATTATTCATTGTTTCTGTAGTTTGTTCTTTGATTCACTCATTATTTAAGATTTCATTGTCAAGTGTGGTCCCTGATCCAATTTCTATTCTTACTGCATTATGGTCTATAAAGAATGTATTGACTATTTTTGCCTTTTTACATTTGTTTTCAATATGCCCTAGTAGATGATCAATTTTGGTAAGTTATTATGGCACAAAGAAAATAGATACATACATACATGTGTATGTGTATTATGTATATATACTTTTGCTGTCTTGTTTAGAAGATGCTATGCCTCAACTCTTGTTTCTCTAGAAATTAGTTTAGTTCAGGGGCAGCCAGGTAGCACAGCAAGTAGGAGCACCGGCTCCAGTGTTGAGAGGACCTGGAGATCGAGTCCCAGGCTCAGACACTTAGCACCCACCCAGAAACACCTGGCCGTGTAACCTTGAGCAAGTTACTTAACCCCAATTGCTTAGGGGCGGCCAGGTGGCTCAGTGAGTAAGAGCACTGGCTCCAGTGTCGGGATGACCTGGATCAAATCTGGGCTCAGATACTCAGCACCACACCCAGAAATAATAACTGGCCGTGTAACCTTGAGCAAGTTACTTAACCCTGATTGCTTTAAAAAAAAAAAAAAAAAGAAATTAGTTTAGTTCTTTATTTTCTCTTTTATTTTTCTCTTTTACTTATCTAAAACTGATGGAGGGATATTGAAGTTTCCTGTCATAAATGTGTTACTGTCTAGGTGTTCTTGAAACTTAGATAATGTTTCCTTTATTAATGTGAATGCCAAGACATTTGTAGCATACAAGTTAATCACTGATGTTGCTTTGTTGCCTATAGTTCCTTTCAGCATAAATGCTGAAAAATTTTATGCATAAAATTATATTTGGTTTCCTTATTTATCTCTTTTAGTTTTTTTAATGTTTGTTTTTGCTTTATCTGATATCATGTTAGCAACTCCTGCCTTTTTGGATTGATTTTATACATAATAATTTTTCTCCATCCCCTCAGTTTTAATTTATGTATGCCTTCATTTTTTTAAAAATGTTTCTTGCAAGAAACAGATTGTATGTTTTGTTTTTCCTATCTGATCTATCAGTCTTTTTCATTTTTTATTGGGCTGTTTAATCCATTCACATTTAAAATTATGAATTAAAGTTATATTTCCCTCCATCTGTCTCTAAAATATTTTTATTATGATTTTCCCTCTTTTGCTATAAATGCAGTATTACATTCCTTCATTACAATCTTTTTTGAGATGGCTCTGTTTCCACTGGCTCTCTTCCCTTCACCGTTGATCCCCTCTTATTGTTACTTCTTCCTCTTTAAAATTTTTTTGTAGTTAATTCTTCTATCCTGTTTTTATCTGGTTGTTTTTTATTTCTTCCTTCTTTTTGCCTCTCAGACAAGTAGATTTCCCCTTCCTCTCCTCTTCAGCTAGTCTTATTCATTAATTTTTTAAATTTAATTTTCATACCCCTTTCCAAAATAGAAAATACCCATCTCTTTCTGTTTACTCTAGAGCAGGGGTGGGGAACCTGTGAAGTTTAGATTCATTCAAAGGGCTGCACTTGAGGACCTAGAGGACCACAGGTTCCTCACCCCTGCCCTAAACCCTATGCTCTGATTCATGACCCCTATAATTATCTCGTCTTTTCTTTGTATTCTTAATACAGTCAAAGCTTTGATTCTAGGCTCTGCACTCTAGGTACTTTCTGCCACTATTTTTTTTTATTTACCCTCATGGATTCCCCTTTTCCATTGTGTCTCACTCTCAGAAGAATGCCAATTATTGCAGGTGTCTGAGCAGATACTGCCCTAGTGTTTTTCTGGTCTTTCTGTTGTCATTTTGTTGCTGTTGCTGTCTGCATTTCTTCATTCCTCCTGCATTTCTGATGTTTGGAGAGTTTGAGAGGCAAATAATCTCTTCAGATCTTGTTTTCCTTCTAAAAAATGTTTCAAACTCTTCTTTATAATTGAATGTCCACCTTTTATCCTATATGATTAAGTTCAGATTTCCAGGATAGATCATACTGGGCTGCATTCTAATGCTCTTCAGTATACATTATTTCATTTCCCCTTCCTTTTTCTAGTGGGTGAAGCAATAGGCTTGTCTTATTTGAATGTCCTTTACTTTGTATTTGAATGTCTTTCTCCTGAACTTGTTTCTGAGGTGAATTGCTAAATTGAACAATTATGCATCTTGAGTCTGTAGCCTCTTTTTTTTTCTGGAAGAAATTTGTGAATTCTTTTATTTGGAATTTTATTTTCTATTTTCATAAGTTCTAGACAATTCCTTTCAATTTCCTTCATTATGGTCTTTCTTCAGTTATGGTAGCCTGGCTGTGGGGGAGATGGGGAAAGGATGCTGAGTGGCCTCAGGGTCAGTGAGCATAAATTCCTAGATTTTGGCACTTTTTAAAAAACGTATTTTGGATTCTGGATGTCCAAGACCATGGAAACAGCTGAAGTTGGATTATCTTTGGTGCATGATTTGTTTTGGAGAGGTTTGAGAGTTCATAGGGATCAGACCAAATGTTGAGTACACTGTCTTGTTGCTGATTTGATACAGAAATCTATCATCCTTTTTCTAAAACAAACAAAGCACATACACAAATGCATATATTAAATAGATGACTATATATGGTTTTGTTGTTCAGTTGTTTTTCAGTCATGTCCAACTCTTTGTGATCCCATTTAGGGTTTTCTTGACAAAGATACTGGAGTGGTTTGCCATTTCCTTCTCCAGCTCATTTTACAGATGAGAAAACTGAGGCAAACAGGGTTCAGTGGCTTACCCAGTGTCACGCAGCTAGTAAGTATCTGAGGCCAAATTTGAACTCAGAAACATGAGTCTTCCTGACTCCAGGTCTGGCACTCTATTCACTGTGCCCCCTAACCTTTCCTGTGTATGGTACTTAAAGTGACAAAGTTGTTGTTGTTTTTCAAAGAGAAGGAAAGGAAAAAAGAAAGAGAAAATAGGAAGGAGGGAAGGGGGAGAGGGAGAAAGAAAGAAAAAGAAAGCAAGTTCTATCCTTGAAGAATAGCAATCTAAAAAAAAAATACAGTAATACAAACCTGATTCTTTTGTCTACTTTATTAAAATGGATGTCCTAATAGGAGCAATGTCATAGAGACTAAGAGTTTTTATGAATAATTTAAAAAATATTTCTAAATGGCAATATTGATAAATCTAAGATTGGTTGCTGAATTTCCCCTTTTTGAGTTTTTTTCATTTATTTTTTGCTTTTTTTTTACTAAAACTTAAATACACAGTAAGAAAAGAAAAAGAAATCTATTATAAACTTAAATGTTAAGATTTAAATACAAAATAAGAAAAAAAGCATGTCATGTACAGAGAATGTAAGAGAAGATTCAAAATATAATTTTTCCCTGAATTTTCCTTAGAGTTTATTGAATAAATTTAGCAAAACCATTCATTGATAATGATGCTCAAATAAAAGTCTATATATTTATATCACTTCACAATTTACAAAGTGTTTTATTTACATTATCTCATCTGATGCTCAGAATCATTATTTCTAGGTAGATAGCACATTTTTAGGTAGATATTATATACATGTTATAGATCAATATGTAATGGGGCTTTGGCACATGTCCAGATCACCTGAGATGGAGGCACATATGTGATTGGTTGCTAGGGAGCTTCTTCTATGGAATAAGTGAGCTTTTTTACTGCATGCATGATTGGGAGCATCCTCTTTCCATTGGATGCACAGTGTGAACTGTCTTCACTTTTAACATTACCTGACTAGGACATTCATTCTTTCTAGTGATGGCAATTCATTCCAATACAGCCTGGACACCATGCAGTATTCTGGGGAAGGAATCAGCTGAGCACCCTTGAGGCCTCATGGCCCTGAGAAATTGGACTAAGCCTTTTTAGTCTTGTTTTGTTTCTCCTTTTCAATTCTAGGTGCAAGGAGTGTAATACTCAACATGAAAGCTCTATTTATGGGAACTTGGACTCCTGGATTCTGGGCCAGATTTTGTAAGCAGTCTAGTAGGGAAGTCATCAGTAAGTCAGGGTCCTAGGGCACAGGCCCAGGAGGGTATTTTGGACTTACAAACTTATGAAGCTAATGCTTTGTAGGAAATGAGCAAAATTATGAACCTAATCTCTCTCCTTTCCCCAGAAACTGAGGGGATTATGGTCTTGCGTTATGAATAACTTCAAATCTGTAGCAGCTCATATGCTCCTAGAAATAAGATTATTAGTTAATTGATATGATTTTGATTCTTGTCCATTGTTGTTTGGTCATTTTACATCACGTCTTACTCTTTGTGACCCCATTTAGGTTTTTCTTGGCAAAGATACTAGAGTGTTTTGCCATCTCCTTCTTGTAATGGTAATGGTAATTTTAAAATCTTCCCTGCCCCTCAATAGGCCTAAGGGAATTTGAAGATTTTCCTGTCTCTTAATAGGCGGAATGTAATCACATGGAATCTATGGTGGGAAGAGTTTGCTGAATGGGTGGAGCAGGAAATGAATTAGAAAAGTTAGAATGGAGGGAGGAGAAGACACAGGCAAGCAGATAGCTAGGAGTGTGAGTGTTTTTTGTGGAAAGTCCCAAGCAGGAGGAAGGCTTTGGGATGGTGTTGCTTCCTGCAGTGATAAGGTATATTAACTTCTTCATTGCTATGATGGATTTGGCTTTCTGGTGTTGGGATTTTGCTTTCTGGTATGTAAATAAATGTTTTACTTCTGTCTTCTATATGGACAGTCTTATATTTTGTGATTCAGAACTATGCAGGCATATACATAGTCACCCTCAGTGCTGTGAATATTGCCTTGGTGATACACTTCTCCGTCTTGTTTTACAGATGAGGAAATGAGGCAACAGGGTTAACTGACTTGCCCAGGGTCACATAGCTATTAAATATCTGTAGTAGCAAGCACCCCAGCGTCCCCAGGGATGCTGCCACCACAGGTTCTTAGATCTGCTTTGTTTAAGGAAAGCAACTCAAAATGGGTTAACAAGCTTACTTTAATCAGTCAAACATATATCGTTTACCTAGTTGAGGGGAAAAAGGTCAGCACCCCAAACTTCAGAGTATACAGACAGAATTATCAAGACAGAGAAACAGATCAAGTAGACAGCTTTCCAAACTGGCCAACCATTACATTCATACCAAATCAACATCTGGGTTTCATCATCTGGGTTTTTCAAAGCCGAGGACTCTCAACAATGGCTTCCCAGAGTTTCATCTGATCAAATCACAGAACACTTCTCAAAGTAAGCCCCAAAACAAAGCTACACATCAGGCTTTATATAGCCTTCTCCTGGCTCAGAGAATGTAACAACCTTATTGACCCACTGGCCAATAAAAAAGTATCTACTGAAAAACAAGCCTCCCACCCCAGGCTCCAGGTGCACACCAGCCTAGGGGCAGGGAAGATCTTCAAAATTTACATTTCCATTACAGTATCTGAAGCCAAATTTGAACTTGGGAAGATGAGTTTTCAGGCCTAACACTCTATCTACTGTGCCTCCAGCTGCCCTCTGGCTCTTGTACAAAGTGTCAATAGAAGTTTCTAATGCCCATTAATTCTTTAAAAGCCACAACCAAGAATAGTTACAGGTACTGTGAAAGCTATAAATATTTAGTGCCTTTAAAAAAATTGCATGGAATTAGCAGAATTATTGCCATTTTAATCATACACTGCATCTGTTCAACCTCACTTAGAAAGTAACTATAAAAAAAGAAGTGTTACTTTGTTAACTATTTAACCAAATGCATATAATCAAGGAGCCATGACAAATACTGTGCACTGATAGCCAAATCAGAGGGGCAATAGGTGTTTTTATTGCTGGCAACACATTTTAAGGCTTTGTTACTAAACAAAGGACAGGTGAAAACAACAGATTTTTCACTTCTAATGTGGCCTCTTTGAGGAAATAAAGGGAATGTGTTAATGGTTCCCCAAATGTAATTTGGTATTCACATCAGGCAGCAAAGGGAGCAATTATTAATATTAAAGTTCTGTTTCCAACACCAAATTGTCTGCAGTTTCAGTGAGTGCTTTTTTTTTTTAAAGCAATCCAGTGTACATAATAAAAGAAAAGAAATGTGTATGTAAATCAAGGTGTTGGGAAATCCTACCTTGAAATAATGTGTCTTTCCTTAGTACATGTAGTGAATAAAGTCACAGACCTGAGTACATGAGGTCATCTGATCCCTTGTGCCTGGCAAGATGAAAACCACTTTGAAAATCTTTAAGAGTTACAGAAATGTTATTAATTTGTATTATGTAAATTATATGTGTTAGCTCAAAGGTTCCCACATATTCAAAGTGGCCAGGTATAGAGGAAAGTCTACTGGACTTGGAATCAGGAGAGATCTAGGTTCAAAGCCCGGCCCTGACCCTTACAAGGTGGCTTACTTCAGGCATATTGATTTACCTTGAATTTCTGTTTCCTCTTCTGTAAAATTATACCTGTAGTATTTACCTACCACAGATAACCCAGGAATGTCTGGCCAGTTTCAAGTCCCACACTTAACTAGCACTGTGACCTTGGGCAAATCACTCAAACTCTCAGTATCCCAGGCAATTCTCTAAGACTATAAGTTGCAAAGAAGGTGCCAATCTTTATAGACTAAGGAAGTTCCTGACCAGAATTCCCTAAGCAGATGATAGCATGTTATGATAAAAAAAAAATCAGAAGATAGGATTATTGTATGGATTAAATGAGATAATAGAGATAAAGCACTTTGCAAAGATGTCCCTGTCTAGCAGTTTTGTGTAACAGAGTGAATTAAGGTTTTTTTTTTTTTAAGCAATCAGTGTTAAGTAACTTGCTCAAGGTTACACGGTCAGTTATTTCTGGGTGTGGTGCTGAGTGTCTGAGCCCGGGATTCAATCTCCAGGACATCCCAACACTGGAGCCAGTGCTCTTACTAGCTGTGCCACCTGACCGCACTGAGTGAATTAAATTAAATTAATTAAATTAAAATTTAAAATTAAATTAAAATTTAAAGTGAATTAAAATTAATTTTGCCTTTACAACTTTGTGACATTTTTTGAGATAAATTGAATCATAATCAAAGCACAAATGAAACAAGAGAAAGGAAGCATCATAAAATCAGTGTTGGGGTCACCCTTTTTTTTTTTTTACTACTTTTTCCTAAGTTCATGAAAAGCCAATAGACTAGGGATAGGAATTGGGCCTATGGAAGATAAAAACAAGAAACCTATGGAAAAATGAAAGCACTGTTACATTTGCATATTATTCTCTTCTGCCTCCAATCATGGAAAAAAAACCCCAGCACAATTCAAACATAGATAAGTATTCATTTTATTTTAAACATCTTTTCTGCTCCCTTTACCCTCAGTCACAAATAGAAGGAGATAAAATGTGATGGCTTAGGGGTGTATAATAAAACACTTAAAATCACCTGAAGCAAATACTTTCTTTAACTGGAAGGGGCTTGAAGAAGGTGATTGTTTCTTCCAGTACAGAGTTAAGTATTTACAAATTCTATTCACTGTTTTTACTCTTTTCTATAGGTTGGGAGTTTGGCCTTTTGTGATTAGATAGAAGCTCTTTCTCCTCCCCTAAAACAGTTTCAAAAAGAAAGTTATGGTTTCTGGTATAAAACTGCTTCTTGTATAGCTCATTTAAGTGAATGAACCCTAGTTCCAACTTTGAATATGTGAGAGTGTAAGAAATTGACCTTCAGGACTAGCTAGGTAGCACAGTGAATAGAGCACTGGCCTGGAGTCAGGAGGATCTGAGTTCAAATCCTAATTCAGACACTTTACACTTATTAGCCTTGGGCAAGTCACTTAACCGCAATTGCCCTGCCTTCTCCTGAAAAAAAAAAAAGCAAAAAAAAAAGGGAAAAAAAGAAACTAACCTTCATTATACATGAAGAGAAGAAAATGCTTTCTGAACCCTCTGGAGAATTCATAGGCTTTACCAGGCAAGACAACTTCATTTAGTTTATTTGTGCTCAGAATTCCAAGCTCTAAGGGAGATGGGGAGCTCTAAGGCAAAACATCATGATAGATGAGGAAAAGTGTCAAGAAAGCCACCCTCAATGGAGGATGTTGTTGGTAGAAAGAGAAACCTTGGAATATCTATAATAACTATTACAGATATTTTACAGATGAGAAAACTGATGGTCAAAGAGATTAAGTAATTTGCCCAAAAAGGCCAGAGTAGGATTTTAACCCAGATCTCCTGACTCCAAGTCTATAACTTTTTCCACACATACAATTTCTAATGGTAGAAGTCGTTGTTTGCCTACATGTGCTTAAATATTAATAAAAATAATAATAAATAAAAGTTATTTAAGGTTTCAAAGTGATTCCTGTCTTGCCAGAGAAATTGGTCCTTACGGGGGTAAAAAGTAAGATGGCACCAGGAGGAAATAACTATTCCACCATTTGGCAGCTACTTATTTTGACTATTCTTGCTAATTATGTGCAATATGCTGGTTTTTGTTTTTGATGAAGGGTGGTAAGTGTCTTCAGAATGCATTAACCTCAGTACTAAGAGTTAGAGTCCTGGTGTTCCTGTTCCATTAAGATTCTTCATTCTCTCCCAGGCATTTAGGTACTGAATAGAAGAGGTAATGAATAGAATGCCAGATTTAAATTTAGGAAGACTTACATCTGAATGCTATCTGAGACATTCTTAATAGCTAGGTGACTCTAGACAAGTCTTTTAACCTCTTTCAGCCTTAGTTCCTTAACTGCAAGATGGGAATAATAATATTGACCTCTTCATAGGATTGTAGTGAGGAACAAATTAAACATTGAAGTTTAATTTATAAAGGTCAGCTATTATTGTTATTTCATATCTCAAAGAAACAGTCTTCAGTTATTTGACTTAAAATCAAATTTGCAAATAATATAACATGAAATGGTTACCTTTTCTTGGGTGCAATTTTGTAGTGTCTGATGACTTCAATGTATTGGTCCCTCCAAGGCTATTTTTTTTTCTTAGCCATATTGCTTGGTATCATTTAGATCACAGAGTAATTTCCTTTAGCCACTGGGTAAAAGTTAGGGGTTTTAGTGGAGTGCAAGTATTAGAATCTAATTAGATTTCCGCCTGGACTCCAGGGTGTGCAGAGGCCCTGACAAGGCCTGATCAATGTGGTGGCAAGTTGACCCACCAACCACAAGGGCCATTGCCAGGTCTATCACTGCAGGGATGGGACTTGACGGAGCTGGCTACAGAACCCACAAAATGACAGAGAGAAGCCAACCTCCCACTGAAGATAGTCCAGCAGGCTGGCAGGAAGGGGCCAGCAAAGCAATCTGGGAGCCAAACCCAGTCCCATGTGAGCCAGAGGTGTTAGCCTCAGGGTGGCCACAACTAGCAGCTGTGCTGGTTTGCAGAATTATCAACCCATAGATGCTTAGGACAAAGTGAGAGGTCAGTTCAGTGTGGACTTTGGGACCTGTGACTTTGGGAGTACAGTCAGCCTTTGCCCCTGGGGCCAGAAGAGGCTGAGGCACAGTGGCTATGCTGCTGCCACTCAGCTGCTTCAGAGCTCCTGGACTAAAGATTGTAGGGGGACCAAGCGACCAGTCTGAGGGGTTATCACTCTTGCTTTAACCTGCATAGGTGTGGACTGCAATCTAGGGTGGAGGTCCTGGGGTTCATGACCAATTACCCAGAGCCTGGGGAGGCTTCAGAGAAGGCACCCAACTAAAAGCTCCAGCAGCTGAGAAAACCCCAGCATTTGGGATAAAGCTCCTGTTTCTGGTAGCAGAGTTCTATTGTGGCAAAAAGCTCAGAAGTCAAGTAATTGAGTGGCAACATAAGCAAGGGAAGCAAGGCAAGCACAGTAATCCAACTTTGGACTCCTTTTTTGGGGACAAAAAGGATCAAAGTATGGAACATGAAGAAGACAGCAAAGTCAGAACTCTTGCAACCAGAAGCTTCCAAGAAAAGAATAAGCTGCTTACAGGCCAAAGAGGAGCTTAAAAAGGATTTTGAAAACCAAATAAGAGAAGTGGAGGAAAAATTGGGAAGAAAAATGAGAATGATGCAAGGAAATTATAAAATGAGAGTCAACAATCTGACTGAAGAAAATGACACCTTAAAAATAGGCTAACTCAAATGGTAAAAGAGGCTCAAAAAGACAATGAGAAGAAAAAGGCCTTAAACAGCTGAATTTCCCAGATGGAAAAAGAATCTCAAAAGCTCACTGAAGAGAATCATTCCTTCAGAATTAGATGGGAACAAATGGCAGCTAGTGACTTTATGAGAAATCAAGATACTATTAAACAGATCCAAACAAATGAAAAAAATAGAAGACAATGTGAAATATTTCACTGAAAAAAACCGCTGACCTGGAGAATCGATCCAGGAGAGAGAATTTAAAAATTATTGGACTACCTGAAAGCCATGATCAAACAAAGAAGCTAGAAATCATCCTTCAAGGAAAATTCCCGATATTTTAGAACCAGAGGGCAAAATAGAGGTTGAAAGAACCTACTGATCACCTCCTGAAAAAGATCCCAAAAAGAAAACTCCTAGGAATATTATAGCCAGGTTTCAGAGTTCCCACATCAAGGAGAAAATATTACAAGCAGCCAAGAAGAAACAATTTGAATACTGTGAAAACACAATCAGGATAACACAGGATCTGGCAGCTTCTACACTGAGGGACCGAGGGGCTTAGAATATGATATTCCAGAGGGCAAAGCAGCTAGGATTAAAACCAAGAATCACCTACCCAGCAAAACTGAGTATCATGTTTCAGGGGGAAATATGGTCATTCAATGGAATAGAGGACTTTCAAGCATTCTTGATGAAACAAAACAGAATTGAATAGAAAATTTGACATTCAATCACAAGAAGGAAGATAAGCATGAGAAGGTAAACAGGGAAAAGAAATCATAAGGAACTTATCAAAGTTGAATTACTTACATCTATACACGGAAAAACAATAATTGTAACTTTTCTTAGTATAAGAATAATTGAAAGGAATAGAAATGAATATATATGTATACATACATATACATGTCTATATAGGAGGGTATATGGGCATATGAATGCATATGTGAGAATGTGTATATATGTGTACAGGTATACAGAGACAGAGGGCACAGGACCAGTTGAATAGGAAGGGGTAATACTAAAAAGGTGAAATTAAGAGGTGAGAGAGGAATATAATGAGAGGAGATGAGGAGAGATAGAATGTGGTAAATTATCTCATATAGAAGAGGCAAAAGAAAACTGTTACAATGGAGGGCAAGAATAGGAAGGCAAAAGGGAATGAGTCAACCCTATTCTCAATGAATTTGGCTTAGGGAGGAAATCACATACACACTAAATAGGGTATCTCACCCTACAGGAGAGTAGGGGGGAAGGGGATGAAAGGGGTATGATGGAAGGGAGGGCAGGCTGGGGGGGGGGGGGG
>NW_027187269.1:3925154-4020278 GCF_028583685.1 Petaurus breviceps papuanus
ACCCACTTTAGAAAAGGGACAGGATCAAAGTAGAAAATAGAACAAGTAGGGGGTGGGATGGGATGGAGGGAAATATAGTCAGTCTTTAGCAATAGATCCCCACTATGGAAATGTTTTGCATGGCTGCAAATGTACAGCCTATGTTGAATTGCTTGTCTTCCCAGTAAGGATGGGTGACAGGGGAGGTAGGGAAGGAATCTGGAATTCAAAGGTTTAAAAAGAATCTAATTAGATTGTGAACTCCTTGAGGGTAGGAAATGCCCCTTACTACTTTTTGTATCCCCAATGCTTTGCACTATGCTTGGAATAAGAGACTCTGGATAAATGTTTACTGACTGACTGAAGCCGTATTTGAGTCAGCAGTGTGATATGGCACCTAAGATAGTAGCATTAACCACTGAAGGACAATGACCTGATCAGATCCTGAATGTTGGCAGATCATTATTTAGTTTGGAAGACCTATTCTGAAGCAGTAATCTTTAAGTAGTGTTAGGAAAATGTTTGGAGGCCTATTAGATAGTTCCTGAGATCCCAGAGAACTTTTAGCCACTTGCACTTAAAAATGTCTGTCAAATCATTTAAATATTTGGGGATTATCTTGTTTTGAGCCTTTTCCTAGTAACTTTACTATTTTGGGAGTCAGTGTGTCATAAAGGAAAGTGCTAGTACAGTACTTTACACATTTAGTAAATGCTTTTTGCAGATGTACTGTGGCATGGTGGGTTGTGCTGGATGTGGAGGTGAGAAAGATCCAGGTTTGAATTCTGTCCCTGATTCTTGCTCTTTGTGTGACTAGGCAACAAATTCTTCAACAATTCAACAAACTGTTATAAACACCTGCCATGTACATGTTATCAGGCTTTGGACTCTGATAGGAGAATATGTCATAAACCCTGTTCTCTGGGAGTTTATAATCTAGAATAGGGGTGTCAAACCAAACAAAATAGGAGGCACTAAGGGCTCGTAAGGATTCCTATGGACTGCATATTGGCTTAGTTTCAAAATGTTTTATTTACTTAAAAAAATTTCCCAAATACATTTAATCAGGTTAGGGCTATACTGTGGAATCTTGCCAGTGCCCTGTGTTTGGCACTTCTGATCTGGAAGAATGACACAAGCAAACAATGGTAAGTCGATTTAGAAGGAGATTAAATGTAGAGGGTATTTTAAATAGACATGAGAAATTGATGGAGGAGAGGACACTTACTTCTTTCAAGTTGTATGAGGGAAGGTTTCATGGAAGAGATGCCTCCTGAGTTAAATCACTGAGGAAGAGTATTTTATCAGGAAGACTGTGGAAAGAGTTCTTTCAATGCTTAATGTACTAAGATTGTGACTTGCTTGAGGTATTACAAGCAATATGGAACAAAGATACAACTTGAACTCAGTTTGTCCTGACTTCAAGGCTGATTCTTTTATCCATTACTTCATGGTGGATCTAATTCTTTATCTGCTTATAACTATACTTTTCTGATCCTTGTGTACGTTGGAAATGTTTTAGGTATTGCATTTTTATCCCCAACACTTAGTACTGGGTCTGGCACATTGTAGGTGCTTAAAAAGTATTTGTGGATTGATTGACCAGAAAAATGCACAGAAGTGGAGGAGTTGGCAGGAGAAGATGGGGAAGAGCTGGTAGTCCAGTTTGCCTAGCCAGCAGACTACTAGACTCTGGAGTTTTTATCTTGTAGGCAACAGGTAGCCACTGGAGATTTTTGACCTGATAAGACCAGTTAAGAGAGGAAAGATCTGATAAGACCAGTGTATAAAGAAGATTACTTTGCCCTGTCTTTGAAGAAGGATGAATTGGAGAGGGGAGAGGTAGGGAGAAGAAGGAAAGAAAGAGAGACAGACAGAGATACAGAGAGACAGACACACACAAAGAGACAGAGAGAGGGAGGAGGAGGAGAGGAAGAAGAAGATAGAAAAAAGTAATCACAGTCTCAATGAGGGAGATGACAAGACGACAGTGTGAGTGGGGATGTGCGGTGAAGGGGAAGAGGAGAAATATTTTTCAGAAAGGATTCACAGGAATTTGGAAACTGATTGGATATGCAAAGTGAATTAAAGGGAAGAGTCAAAGAAGACATAGGGTTTTAAGGTTGTGCAAATGGGGAAATGTTGGTGCCAATAACAGAAACAGAGAAATTAGGAAGAGGGGCATGCTTGCAGGAAAGGTGATGGGTAGAGGTTTGGCCTCGTTCTATTGGAAGAGACAGTAAGGTGCTGGAAATGTGGGATTGTAACTCAGTAGAGAGGTACAGAGCGGGAGGGAGATTTGGTTGTCCACCTTTAGAGGTTATTACTGAAGCCACGGGAGTGGATGAGAGAGCCAGTAAAGAGTTTAGAGAGGGAAGAGACGGGATCTAAGACAGTCCTTACGTGTTATACTCACACTTTCGTGTTATGCTCACACTTCAAAATGTGGATAATAAAAACACCTACCTTACAAGATTGTGAGTAACAAATGAGTTAATATTTGTAAAGTACTTAGCACAGTGCCCTGCACATAAGTAAGACATAATAAACGCGTATTCTCCTCCTCCATCCCCTTTTAAAACCAACAAATAATTATCTGGTAGATTAATCTTAAGGGAGAGAAAATACCTCTAAAGTCTACACCTGACACAAATAGGCCGTTGGGTTGCACTCACACCCCTCCTCTCTTCCCCCTCCTTCCCCATCTAAGTTTTCTTCCCTCCCAGACTTTCCCCTCTCTGGGTTGGAAGAGAAACAGAGAAAGAAAGGTATGTGCTTAAGTGTGGGGTTATCAAGTTGTGCCCTCCCCTCCCCCCATTTCTCTTGGTTTTTGCTCCCAGGTCATCTGGCCCACCTTTTTCTTCCTTCTATTTTGCTCCAGGCAGACTTTCTGGTTTCCTACTCACTCCCAGCCCCCAGCTGCACACAGTTCTCTCCCGTGGTGCAATACGAGATTCTGCCACTCGCTGCAGAAAACTACCTTAGCTATTGAGCATGCACAAATGAAAAGCTTTGCGCCTGCTCTGTAGCTAAATCGGACTTTAGTGGAGAGTATCTTGTGGGGCATTTGGCACTAACTTCTCCTCTCTGATCTCCTTGGCATTCTCTCCTTGTAGAGTGTGATTCCTGTTCCATTCCCTGGCAAACTCCCAGCCTTGTGAAGTAAAGCACTCTCCTGGTTTCACTCACTTCTTGCCCTCCTCTCATAGGTCTTTCGGGTGCACTGCACTCTACAGTCAAAAACTCGGCAGAAGCAAGGGAAAGTTGGCACGCTCTCCTTCAGTGCTGTGAGAAGCAGCCTAGGCTCCGCAGCTTTAGAGACTGACCTAGGTCTCAGCAAAGGCTGAGACTGGTGCGTCCCCATCCCCTCCGTGTCACCCGAGCTGCACTGCAAGCGGAGCTTGCTCCAACTTTATTAGTGTCCGGGTCAAACCCAGGCAAAGGAACCTCATTACAGTCTCCAGATGGAGTCGACCGGGAGGAATGCACAGAGCGCACTGGGCAGGGCAGCCCCCTCTCCCTCCCTTCAGACTCCCACTGCACTATGAGGAGGGGCTTGTTGGACACAGAAGTGCTTCGCGACTGCTGAGAGCCAGCGGCTCCGGGACATCGTTGGGAGGGGTAGTGGCGCTGGCGAGATCAGCAGCCCTGGGAGGGAACTCCCGTGGCCGCCTCTGACCCTCCTCCTCCTCCTCGTCTAACTTTTTCCTTCTTAACTTATTCTGGTGGAAAGCTTGGGGCAGCAGCGTTAGTTAGCTGCTGTTCCTTTTCCCGACGACGCCCAAGACTGCCAGTTTCTTTTCCTTGGGAACTCTGGAAGCCCCCAGCAGCATCTTCCACCCTCGCTCCTGCCCAAGAGTAAGCCTATTCTGGGGCTAGTTATAAACCTCCTGCTGCTGCCGCCGCTGGGGAAATTAGACAACACTTCGGGGTTCTCTGCCACTGCGGCGGTAGCCCGGAAAGGATAGAAACCGCTGATCACCACTACCATCTCTGCCCTCGAGTGCCTGAGGCTGCTAGTCTCTGTTACTGGGCTTTTTTTCCTTCTGTTAACCATCGCAGTATACCTGGAGGTGGGGAGAGGTTAGGATTCGTGTGGACAGGTAGTTTGTGTTCTCTGAGGGTAGGGGCACCAACATCAAGATGTCAGCGCAAAGCCTGCTCAACAGTGTCTTTTCCTGTTCCTCTCCAGGGACCAGTGCTGCCTCTGGCAAGGGTTTGTCCAAAAGGAGATTGCGCCAGACCCGCAGCCTAGACCCTGCCATCATCCGCAACTATGGCCGAGAACCAGAAGAGGATGAGGATATTGGGGGGCCCATTCATAACAGGGTTAATTTGGGCCGAGTTAGGGGAGCAGGCAGTGGGGGCAGCAGCCCCTGTACCCCACTTTCTTCAGCTGAGTGTCTCGCAGTGTCTTCTTCTAGGGGTGCAATTCGAAGCGGGTTGCCGTCTCCTAGCCCTCTGTGTTCGTCTTTCTCAACTCCCAGTACCCCTCAGGAGAAGTCACCCTCAAGCAGCTTACACTTTGATTATGAACCAGCCTTGGGACGAAACACCCTCAAGAAGAATATGGCCTTGGACCTGCCTTACTTCCTAGCTGGGCCCAGTAGTGGACGGTCTTCTTCCACTGCCGGCATCCTCACTTCCCCAGGTGGAAGTACTAACAGCATCTTCTCTTCTCCTCGGAGATGGCTCCAGCAGAGGAAATTACAGTCACCACCTAACAGTAGCAGTCATTCTTACATTGTGTGGAAGTCTGAGGTAGGGACCTTGGTTGGCCTCTTTGTTTCCTAATTCCTACTATTCATCCCCAGAAGAAGGGGAGCTCTTTAGGGAGTTAACTGTTTCTGGAAGGGATTGATTGTATTTTTTCACTAAGTGAAGCTGGTGGCTGTTCATTAGGGACTAGAGACCAGTTGAATCGTCTTACATGGTGAGGGTAGGAAGATTGTGACTGTAAGTAGGCAGCCCCTAGTGGCTACTTTAGCAGTCTGTGACTCAGAAGTCTTGATGGAGTCTGGACAGAGCAAAGGAAGGAGAGGTATTCTGGTCTATAGAAGAGCTTGTGTTTGTAGAAATAAGAAAAGTGCTTAGGATTTTGCATTTATTGCATTTTGTTTTTCAAAATTTAAATTACTATTGTTGTTCATACTTTTAGTATCTGTGAAAATTATTTTACAATACATATCTTTTTTTTTTTTCAATTAACACATCAGAAATTAAGATATGTAGAGACGTTCAGGAATTTTCACAATGTTTTGACTTTTTGGGGACTCTCTGGCACTTGTATAATTCTGCAAATGCTCAACTCCAAAAGTATTCTTAGTGGTCTTTCTTTTTTGTTGTTGATGTCAATACAAACAACTTATGGTGGACCGTAAAACCATTATGTTTTACCACATTACTATACTAAAACCCCTGAAGGATACCTCCCAGGTAATATAATAAATCTGGAATAGGAATGAATAAAAACATTATATTCAGAAGTTGGTATTTCAGTTTTTCTCCATTTAATGCTAAGGAATAAAATTTCTGAAAAGATTTCTTGGATGGATCCTCTTCGTAATAGCATATTGCTTTGAAAATTAAAAAAAAAAAACTTGTCACCTTTGGACTGTATGCTGTCAATTTGGGATAAGTTAGGGAGTTTTAATAAGCTGTAATGAAATATGCTTTACTATAGTTATGCTGTTCATAGAAACCTTGTTGATTACAGAAATGAAATAAAATGCCAAAGAATTACTTGATTTTAGCTAAAAACAATACCAAGAAACAAACTCAATGTGTAAAATTAGAAATATCAGTTTAAACATAAAAAATCTGACATTATATAATTAATGAAATATTAGTAGCTGTTTATATATCATAGAATTAGGGATTCACCAGTTTATTATCCTCTGGTACCTAGGAGGTAATTAGATACAAAGTCAATTAGTATCTTGATAATATTTAGCTTCAAAGTGTGTTTTAAAAATAAGACAAACTATCCTAATGTTGGTAATTATAACCACAGGTATTTTTATCCCTTTTTTTATAAAATGGAGACCCTAAGGGGGAAAAACTGGGTCAGAGAAAAAGAAAATTACCCTAAATTATGAAGTCAGCATCATAGATGGGCTTAGAAAATTTAAAAATAAAAGGTTTCCCAGTTTCTTCCCCAAGTTACAGAAATAGGTATTATCAGATTAATGTTTGTTTTAGAGAGCTATGTTAAAGAAAGCCAAGCAAGCTCTATGAAGATAGGGCCTGATTAGATACTCCCTAGCAATAACATTTGAAGACAATTTTATCACTAAAGAACTTTTGGGTTTTTTTTTTTTTTTAGTAAACCATATAATCTTTGTCCTAATAACTTAAAGAGAAGAGGTAAACACTGCATAGCAAAGGACTGTAGCTGTCACCAAAAGGAGTTTGTAGGAGATTCTAGAAGATTCCAGTTGGTTGAAAATTTCATTGTTATGCATTACAATGTCATATTAAAAGGATATGTATCTAAATTGTAGAAATGCCAAGCAGCATGAGTATACTTCAAATTATGTTGCTAACTTTTCCAAATGAAAGATCTGTCAAGAGTTTATTCACTCTGCATATTTGTTTAGCATAAAAGTGAGTACAAGGGCATCCAGCAAAAGAATAAACCCTTCTCATAAAGTTTCTTGTTCTAATTTTGAAAATTAACTTCTACCCTCCCCTATTCTCAATCTCTTCAATTGCTTCTTTATTGAAGAGAGCATGCAGTAGTTCAGAGTGACAATGCAACATGTTAGTATAAGCATTAGTTTCCTTTATAGTATCCTAAAAGAAATATTGGATCAGAAATGCAAGCACCCAGAATATAGTGTGTGTGTGTGTGTGTGTGTGTGTGTGTGTGTGTGTGTTCGTTCATGCATGGGAAGAGCAGGAAGGATGCTGCTGCTACCATGATGCTAGCTGAAGGAAATCTTCTCTAGGTAAAATCTTGTTCTGTGTTACTCTTTATCCTTCTCTTTTTGGACACTCCTTTCCCCAGTTGTTTTTTTATATCCATTGTTCTCAAACTCTGGCTACAATTTCTTGCCCTACCCCTGGATCTTGTAAAGTTCTAGCACTGACCTTTGAATAACCTGCTCCATTTTTCATTGCTTTGATGAAAAAGGGCATTTGCTGAATTATGCCCACTCCTCTTTCCCCTGCTATATTGACTCACCTGCTCATTCTCACCATGGACTGGCTGCCTCTCTACACCCACAGGATTATGGGATGCCATAGAAATCTGGGAAATTTGCCTTTTGGGACTGACCCATGAAAGTAGGCTGACTGGCCCTAGTGCTGTATCTGTCCACTTACAAACAAATTTCCCTTTATTTGGACATGGAGGGATGAAGCACTGAGTCCAGCCTGCTTTCATCAAATAGGCATCGTTACCATCTAGTTTTTTTTTTTTTATTACACCCTAGTAATGCTTGACCAGTGTCCCATGATGTCTCATTATTTCTCCAAAGTCACTTACAGACCTTGAGGAAAATCTGGATTATACAGACCTGTTAAGCACTTCTCAGTTACTTTAAGGAAATTCCCTACATTGTCTCTAACTGGTCAGTTTCCTGTCTGGACAATGGGATGCAGTTAGGTAGCAGCATGGCCTCTGCAGGTGTAAATAGTGTGTATGTGGATTCTTCCTGTCTCATCCCAGGTCTCAACACTGCTTAGCTCTCATCTGTTCCTCCATGAACATCTTTTGACCTGATGAAGTCTTCTTCTGATGAAGCTCTCTTGCATACTATCCAGTGTTTCTTTGGCCTTTTGCTATTTATAGGAGAGCTTGAGATTTCACTTACCAGTCTGGCCAGTGATTATAGTTCTTTCAGACAAGTTCCCTTAGCAAACTCTCTGGTGTTATACTAAGAAGTCAAAACAAGAAGCTACTTTGTTTTTTTTTCTTTATTTAAAAAAAATTTTAGTTTACAGCATTTGGTTCCACAACCTTTTGAGTTTTAAATTTTCTCCTCCTCTTTTCCCTTCTCCCTCCCCAAGACAGTGTGTAATCTGATAGAGGCTCTACATATACATTCATATTAAACACATTTTTCACATTAGTTATGTTGTAAAGAAGAATTATAACCAATGGAATGAACCATAAGAAAGAAGAAACAAAACAAATCAAAATAAAACAAAAGGAGAGAGAGCAAAGAGTATTTTTCAATCTGCATTCAGACTCCATAATTCTTTCTCTGGATGTGGATATCATTTTCCATCATGAGCATTTTGGAGTTATCTTAGAACCTTGAGTTGCTGAGAAGAGTCAAGTCTATCAAAGTTAGTCATCGCACAATGTGACTATAACTGTATACAATGTTCTCTTGGTTCTGCTGCCCTCACTCAGCATCAGTTCACATAAGTCTTTCCAGGTTTTTCTGAAGACTGCTTGCTCATCATTTCTTTTGAAGCTACTGTTTTTGAGAGCATTCCATCTCCTTGCAACTCCACGACCTCTGTATATTTTGGCCTAACCCAGAGCTGAGAATGAGATTCTTAATGTCTTCATATAAAGATAAGAGTCCTCTGATCTGGAGTTTGACTTTTGCCCTAAACTTCACTAAGGCAGACTATGTCCTCAGTGTGTAATTGATGCTCACACTACATTGGTGTTCTTTCATTCATGTAGAATATGGGTGAGTGGCCAGTTCCCAAGAAAATATAATCTTAGCTGGCCAGGGACTGGTAAGCCATTGAGATTTAATTTAAGTATTTATATGGCACTTGAAGGTTTGCAAAGTGCTTTACAAATATTTCATTTTATATTCAAAATAACACTGAGAGGCAGATGCTGTTATTACCACTATTTTACAGATGAGAAAACTGATACAGACAGAGGTTAAGTGAATTGACCAACACCACATAACTAATAAGTGTCTGCGGCTATAGTTGAATTCAGATCTTCTTGACTGGATGTCCATCACTCTGTGCATTGAACCACCTTGCTGTCCATATAAGTTGAGTTATTAAGCTTCTTCTTGGGCTATTTCTAATACTTCCCTTATGTGCTTGGTCCTCTGGGACCATAAAGACAAGAATTAGATATTTAGAGGCAAACCAAATCCTAAGAAAGCATGGCACTAAAACAAGTAATAGGAGTATGAATAGATATAAAGACATTATTTGCATTAATGAAGCAAATTATGAACATAACTAAATCCAAGTTTTCTTCCTGGCTCATGGGTATAATAGCTGAATTAAGGTATGTAGGGAAAGGCTTCCTATAGAAGGTCAGATTTTAACTGGGACATGAAGGAAGCTAGGGAAGCCAGTAGGTGAAGAGGGAGTATTCCAGAAATGAGGGACAGTTACTGAAAATGCTCAGAGTGAGAGATGGAGTATCTTATGTGAAGAACAGTTAAGAGACCATTGTCCCCAAATCACAGGGTATGTGTGTGTGTGGGGGGGGCTGGGGAGGGGAAGATTCAGTTATGAAAGCCAAACAGAGGATATTATATTTGATCCTCAAGGTTATAGGGAGTCCCTGAAGTTTATTGATTTTGGGTAGGAGGGGGATGATGTGGTCAGACTTATACTTTTGGAAAAACAACTATCACTTTAATAGCTGAGTGAAAGATGGACCAGAGTATCTAGAAATTTGTGGTCAAGCAACCAGGAGGCTATCGCAATAGGTCAGGTATGAGGTGATGAGGTCGTGCACCGTCAATGGAGGGAATTACCATTCTGTGAAGTATTTATAACAAAAAAATCACAGGCCTATACCCAGAAAAACCCCCCTATTCCCTTTCTTCCCAATAGAACTAGAAGGTGTATCAAAAGTCTTAGTGCAATTGTAAGCTTTAATACCTTAATTGAATGTTAAATAAGGATCAACTAATTTATATTGCTATGTAATTGGTCTTCATTTCAAAATTCCTCTCTTGTTAATGATGACTACTATAAAATTAAGGCATTTATCAAAATAAGGTGCTATTTTCTCCTTAAAGTCTTTTTTTTTTGACAAATTCTCTATAGCTCTTTGACATGTTGTTTGTACAACTGAATTCTTAGCCATCCTGTCAAACTTAATTGAACTGCACACAGAAAATATTAATGCTAGTTTGTAGAACCTATACTAAGCTACACAGTACATCACCCTCTCTTCTAGCTGTGGTTTAGGCACCGTAGTATCATGGACAAAGTTCTGAGGAAGGGGGGCAGCTAGGTGGTGCAGTGAGTAAAGCGCCGGCCCTGGAGTCAGAAGGACCCAAGTTTGGTTCCAGCCTCAGACACTTAACACACACACACACACACACACACACACACACACACACACACACACACAAACCACAAACTAGCCGTGTAATGTTGGGCAAGTTACAAAAAAAGTTCTGAGGAAGGCAGATATGCCTGAGAAGGCAACAGATATCCTGTCTCTCATTCTCTCATTCTCCCCTTTTGACTTCACTCTCCCCTGACAGCGTTTCTATGGGTTGTTAAAAACAAATTGTTATTTGGACTTCATTTTCTTATTCCTAAGGTAATGGCAGGAATGTAAGTCATTAGTATGTATTGTGTTAAAGCAGACCAGTGCTGACCTATGTGGGGCTCCAAAAATATGAGCTACTAAGGTAATATAAGATTCTCTTCCCTGACCCTTTTCTGCTATTACTCTACCTGGCATCTTAATGATGATTTAATCTAGAAACCAAAAGTCCTTAAAAGATTAAAACTGCACTAAGATTTTGAGATGCATATGTTATAATGTGTGACTAATTTGGTGATGTTTCAGTGCTAATTTTACTTAGGCAGTTTCCATTTAAGACCAACCATTGTCCACATAAACAGTAGTGTGATATATATTTATGGAGTTACTTTTATTCTATTATTTCTGTGATTTGTTGTTAATACCATATTTTAAGGTATTTTTTTTCTTTTTGAGAGGTTTTAGGACAAAGGTACAGTTTTGTACTTTTTGTCAGTAAATCAATATCTCTAAACTAAACTGTGCCTCCTCAGACGAGTTACTGATTTTTAATTTTTTTCCCATTTTGTTTGTGTTACCCTACAAAGTTTCTTTTTTTGGTTAATTTTTTTCCCCGTTACCAGCTGTATACCAGTTATTGGACTGAAAAATATCTTTCCTGTATGCTGACTGTAAAGAAGGGAAATGGCAGGTCTTGAGGATGGGGAAAAGCCTATCAAGTCTAATCATTGCTGTAAGGAAGTGTAGTAATAGAGATTGGGAATAAGGAAAAACAGGAATTGAAGAAACAAATGTAGCCGTTGAGGAATGCAGTGATTGGGCATCAGGGATGATCTATGTTGCCAAAGAGGTAGAGATTTGACGATAAAAAAGTGAGGCAGAATATTTTACTTGTTAATGTATCCCATGATCTCAAATCAGTAAAAAATGCAGTAGTCAAATTACTGAGCCTCCAAAAGTAATCTTAACATTGGCACCATCTACATGTATTTCTCTTAGTTGGAGTTCTTAAGGTTATCTTACAATCTCTTTTGTTTTATAAGGATTAAAAAAAAATCTAAATAGACTAAAGCACTAGTATAATTTCCACTAAGAGAAGCCAACACTAAAATACAGGGAAATTTTGGGATTCTGAAGATAGAAGCAATACTTCACAATCATCTCATTTTTGAACTAGAAGGAACCCTGGAGAACATGTGGTTCACCTTCTTTGTTTCACTAATTAATTTTCTATTTATTTATTCATTCATCCATTCATCTATCTATCTATCTATCTATCTATCTATCTATCTATCTATCTATCCATCCATCCATCCATCCATCTCTCTCTCTCTCTATCTATCTCTATCTATCTATCTATCTATCTATCTATCTATCTATCTATCTATCTATCTATCTATCTATGGTTTTTGGAGGGGGGAAGGTAGGGCAATTGGGGTTAAGTGACTTGCCCAAAGTCATTCGGCTAGTAAGTATTAGGTGTCTGAGGTCAGATTTGAATTCAAGTCCTCCTGAATACAGGGTGGGTGCTCTATTCACTGTGCCACCTAGCTACCCCAATTGATTAATTTTCACAAGATCATAAAACTAACTAGTGAAAGAACTGAAAACTAACTTTCCTATAGTATTTTTTTAAAAGTTGGCGTTTAGTCTTACATCTTATAGTATATTTTCTACTACACCTTAGTACCACTGACAATCTTATCAAGTTGTCTCTGCCAAGAGTTTTAACTTTTTCATTCATAAAATCAAAAAATATTCCTTTTGTTTCTTTCTTTTTATTACCACTCAAATTGTCCCCATAGTTTTTTCACTTTTAGGTTCCTGGGTTACATTCCCTTTGCCCCTATTCTAGTTCTGACCTTTAAAATTTCATGCCTATAATACTCAATTGTTTTTAATATTCAGTTGTTTTTCAGTTCTGTCCTACTCTTGCTGACCCCATTGACAGTTTCTTGGCAAAGATACTGGAGTGATTTGCCACTTCCTTCTCCAATTCATTTTTCAAATGAGGAACTGACGCTAACAGGGTTAAGTGACCTGCCTAGGGTCACACAACTAGTAAGTGTCTGAGGCCTGATTTGAACTCACAAAGAGTAATCTTGCTTGTTGTTTCTAGTCATTCACCCCTTCAATGTATCCTGTATAAGTTCATTACAGTATTTTCCTGAAAGATCATTTAGACAAGGTCACTGCCCTGTTCCAAAATCTTCTATGATTGCTTTTTTTTAATAAGATAATCTCTGAACTATTTAGCTTGACATTCAGGGTCTTCTAGAATCTGTCTACAAAGAGTTTTTCTAATCTTACCTACCATTACTCTGTTACAAAAAGACTATTCCCACAAATTGAGGAATACATCAGTCAGCATACATTGAATCTTTCTCTTCATGTATCATTCCACTTAGCAGAAACACCCTTATTTCTGTTACTTATTTGAATCTTTATCCTGCCAGGCTCAGTTCAAATCCTTTCTCTTGCCAGATTTTCTTTTTTTTTAATCAAATGATTTATTAACTTCTAGTTTACATCATTCATTTCCGCAAGATTTTGAGTTACAAATTTCTCCCCATTTTTCCCCTGCCCACCACCCCAAAATAGCAATCCCACTGGATATCCCCTTCTCCAATCTGCTCTCTCCCATATCTTCTCCCATACCCCCTCCAACTTTCCAGTAGGGCAAGGTGGGTCTCTATGCCCCAGTGCCTGTATATCTTATTTCCCAGTTACATGCAAAATAATGTTGATAATAGTGTATATATCCAGATTCATTCCCTTCCTCCCTTGTCACCCACCCTTACTGGGAAGATAAGCAATTCAATATAGGTTGTACATGTGTAGTTATGCAAAAACATTTCGATAGTAGATAATATTGTAAAAGACAGACTATATTTCCCTCCCTCCTATCCCACCTCCCATTTTGATCCTCTCCCTTTTCAAAAGTGGGTGCTTCCAACTTCCCACCCCCAACCTCCCTTTCATCATTCCCCCTCACATCCCCTTCCCCTCTACTCTCCTGTAGGGTGAGATACCCTATTTAATGTGTATGTCATTCCCTCCCTAAGCCTAATTCAATGAGAATAAGGTTAACCCATTCCCTTTTGCCTTCCTGTTCTTCCCCTCTATTGTAACTATTTTCCCTTATCTCTTCTATATGAGATAGTTTACCCCATTCTGTCTCTCCCCATCTCCTCTCATTACATTCCTCTCTCACCTCTCAATTTCACCTTTTAAGTATCATCCCTTCCCATTGAATTGGTCCTGTGCCGTCTATCTATGTATGCCTATAAACATATATACACACATTCACATATGTATTCATACGCCCATATACCCTCCTATATCGACTTACATATGTATGTGTGTATATATATATATATAATGTATATATATACACATTCCTATTCCCTTCAATTATTCTTATGCTGAGAAAAGTTTCATTAGTTACAATTATTGTTTTTCCATGTAAGAATGTAAATAATTCAGCTTTGATAAGTTCCTTATGATTTCTTTTCCCTTTTTACCTTCTCATGCTTCTCTTGCTTCTTGTATCTGAATGTCAAATTTTCTGTTCAACTCTGGTTTTTTCATCAAGAATGCTTGAAAGTCTTCTATTCCATTGAATGACCATATTTTCCCCTGAAACATGATACTCAGTTTTGCTAGGCAGGTGATTCTTGGTTTTAATCCCAGTTGCTTTGCCCTCTGGAATATCATACTCCAAGCCCCTCTATCCCTCAGTGTAGAAGCTGCCAGATCCTGTGTTATCCTGATTGTGTTTCCACAATATTCAAATTATTTCTTCCTGGCTGCTTGTAATATATTCTCCTTGATGTGGGAACTCTGGAACGTGGCTATAATATTCCTAGGAGTTTTCTTTTTGGGATCTTTTTCAGGGGGTAGATTCTTTCAACCTCTATTTTGCCCTCTGGTTCTAAAACATCAGGGGAATTTTCCTTGAGAATTTCTTGAAAGATGATTTCTAGGGTTTTTTTTTTTGATCATGGCTTTCAGGTAGTCCAATAATTTTTAAATTCTCTCTCCTGGATCTATTTTCCAGGTCAGTGGTTTTCCCAATGAGATATTTCACATTGCCTTCTATTTTTTTATTTGTTTGTTTGGATCTGTTTAATAGTATCTTGATTTCTCATAAAGTCACTAGCTGTCATTTGCTCCAATCTAATTCTTAAGGAATGATTCTCTTCAATGAACTTTTGAGATTCTTTTTCCATCTGGCTAATTCAACTTTTTAATACATTTTTCTCCTCATTGGCTTTTTGAGCCTCTTTTGCCATTTGAGTTAGTCTATTTTTTAAGGTGTTGTTTTCTTCAGTCAGGTTGTTGACTCTCATTTTATAATTTTCTTGAATCACTCTCATTTCTCTTCCCAATTTTTCCTCCACTTCTCTTATTTGGTTTTCAAAATCCCTCTAAAGATCCTCTATGGCATGTAACCAGCTCATATTATTCTTGGAAGCTTTTGGTGCAGGAGTTCTGACTTCACTCTCTTCCTCCTGTTCCATGCTTTGGTCCTTTTTGTTCCCAAAATAGGAGTGTAAAGTTGGATTGCTCTGCTTGGTTTGTTTCCTTTGCCTGCTCATGTTGCACTCAATTACTTGACTTTTGAGCTTTTTGCCACAGTAGGACTCTGCTACCAGACAGGGGAGCTTCGTCCTAAACACTGGGGTTTTCTCAGCTGCTGGAGCTATTAGTTGGGTGCCCTCTCTGAAGCCATCACATGCTCTGGCAAGCTGGTCATGCACCCCAGGATCTCCACTCTAGACTGCAATCCAGATCCAAGCAGATTGAAGCAAAAATGATTACACCTCAGACTGGTCACTTGGTCACCCTCTAATCTGCAGGCCAGGAGCTAAAGCTGCCACATGGTAGTGGCTGCGCCTGGGTGCCTCTGCGGTTTCTCGCCCTGGGGGCAAAGGTCTACTGCACTCCCAACTACTGGATCCCAAAGTCCATACTGCACTGACATCTCACTTTGTCCTTAGCATCTATGGGTTCATAATTCTGGAAACCGCCACAGCTGCTGGTGATCTGAATTCCCTCCAGCTGGTGGCTGGTCAGGTTGCCCTGGGACTAAAACCTCTGGCTTGAGCCAGGCTGGGGTTGGCTCCCAGAGCACTGCTCTGGCCAATTCCTGCTGGCCTGCTGGGCTGTCCTCAGTGGGAGGTTAGCTTCTATGTGTCATTTTGTGGGTTCTGTAGCTCCAAAGTTTGTTCAGAGTCTCCTTTTTACATGAATTGGAGGGGGTGGGAGCTGGATCTGAGCATAGGTCCTGTTTCTACTCCGCTATCTTGACTTCACCCCCCTTGCCAGATTTTCTAAGTCTCCAATTTAACTCCTCTAAACTCACAGAAGCATAGAATACTAGAGCTGAAAAGGAGTTTAGAGACCAATTTAGAGATGTGGAAACTGAGCGCCAGAGAAGTCAAATAACTTTCTCAAAACCAACTCAGTTTTGGAACAAAAGAGCTAGAACTAGAAACTATCTGGTGTCATGTAACTAGCAACTTCAACTTTCTTTAATAGAGCCTAGAACCTAAAAGTAAATGAAAAAGACTTCTGAAAAGCCAAAATATGTTGATATAGCACTAAAGTTGTATCAAGTTGTATCTATAAAGCTATATATTTATTGTCTCATTTGGTCTTCACAATAACCCTGTGAGGTAGGCACTACTTTATTCATATGAGATCCCTCACTCAAAGCCCACATACTCTTACTTTACAATTTTAATGAAGCAGTTATCTTGGTAGTCACCCCTCTGAGAATACCTCTGATTATTTTGATTGATTCCTTACAGTGACAAGATGAAGATGTCACAGTTTAGAATTTTCCATGACTTTTGTCTATAACATAGAATAGAATAGGATGGGATGGGATGGAGCGGGATAGAATAGAATAGAATCCAGAAGCATAGTAATAGAACTCCTGTTCAAATGATAGAATTGATAAGATTTTTTTGTTTGTTTTTGCTCTTTGGAGAAGGGAAGTTTAGACAATTGGGGTTAAGTAACTTGCCCATGGTCACACAGCTAGTTTTGTGTTAAGTGTCTGAGGCCAAATTTGAACTCAGGTCCTCCTGACTCTAGGGCAGGTGCTCTATTCATCACGTAGCCATCCCAAATTGATAAGATTTTAAATTTCTTTTCTAAAAGAGTCATGCCTTCATGATCTATGTAGACTTCAATTAGTCAACGAGTATTTATTAGGAACTTACTATGTGTCAGACTTTTCATAAATATATTACATGTTAATGAAATAGTCTGAATATAACATTTAAAAAATCATTCTGAAAGATGAAAAGCAAGAAATCTGGTTGTAGTAACATTAGAATCATCTCATTGACTTTTAATGCCAGAAAGGTCCTTGTTCATATTATTTTAGACAGGCTACTGTACTCTTTAAAAAAGTAAGCAGGATCTTTGAAGAATGAGAAAGTCAGGCAATGACACGGAGTCAAGTGAATAAGCATTTATCAAGTGCCTGTTGTATTCTGGGCATTGTGCTAAGTGCTGAGAATACAAAGAAAGGCAACAATGAAACAAAATGAAAAGCAGTCCCTGTCCTTAAGGAAGTATCAGTCTAATGGGGAAGACAGCATGCAAATATACAAATAAGATATTTAATAAATTGGAGAAAATATCAGAGGGAAATTTTAAGATTAAAGAGAAGTAGGAAAATCTTACAGATGGTGGGACTTTAGCTGAGAATTGAAGGAAGATAAAGAAGCTCAGAGGCGAAAATGAAGAAACAGAAAGTTGTAGGCCTGGAAGAGAGCTGGTAAAGAAGCCTAGAATGAGGAGACAGAAGGTCTTGGGTGAGGAACAGCACGGAGGCCAGTTTCACTGGATAGATGGGTATGAGGGACTGAGATATAAGAAGACAGGAATAAGAAGAAGCCAGGTTCTGCAGGGTTTTAAAAATTATGTATGAGTAGGATTTTTTTTTATTTGTTTCTTTAGGCAGCCACTGAAATTTGTTGAATAAATTAAAGACCTGTGTATTAATCAGTTAATCCGTTTGTCCGGGATTGTATTAGATACTATAGAAAAGATGGATAGACAGACTAAGACTTTTGTAGCATAGTGTGTATGTATATGTGTATGTATATGTATATGTGTTTGTGTATGTGTATAGTATGTTCACATACATAGGTTTTATGTATGTGTTTTTGTGTATGTGTATATTGTTGTTGCTGTTGTTGTTGTTGTTCAGTCATATCCAACTCTTCATGACCCCATGATCCATGAGTTTTTTTTTGCTAAAGATGCTGGAGTAGTGTGCTATTTCCTTCTCCAATAGAGTAAAGCAAACAAAGGTTAAGTGATTTGCCCAGAGTCACACAGCTAGTAAGTGTCTGAGATTGGATTTGAATTTAATGTCTTGCAGGAAGGCCTGCATTCTATCCTTTGAGCCATCTAGCTGCCCCTATGTGTGTATACATTTGCATTTTCACACACAACCTTCATGTGTGTACTATAGATAGCACATGCATATGTACAATTTATGCACACACATAATGCCTATATGTATAACACAACACATATGTATATACGCGTGTTGTATTTGCTTTAAGCAAATCACTTAATCTTGCACTGTACCCAGCAACTCTAAGACTATAATTTAGTTCTTTGAGAGCAATGTCTGTTTAGGCACTTAATAAGCTTTTAGTAATTTTAAATGAAAAAATTATACAATATCTGTATATCTGTATATAATAGTATATCTATATATACAACAATAAACATATATACATAAACACACAAACACATAGACATGCATATATGTGTATGGATATATACAGACATGTGCACGTTATGTGTGCACACACATATGCACACACGCATGCATGCATGTGTGTCTATATTTATATATCTGTGCATGTGTGTTGTTGTTGCCCTTCATTCTCAAAGAAGACCAAAATGACATCACTATGTTGGATCAAGGTATAGTGTGTCTAGCTGTGGCTGATCAGACCAATATTAGCTTAGAAGGCTCTATCATAGCTTGAGCAAAAATGGTCCATATGAACATTTAGAGTGGAGATGTCCCCAAATTTGTTCATCTTATGTTTCTTTTGAGCTACTGCAATTCTGCAATTTTTCATAGAGCACAGTGCCTTCTTTGATGTGGGCATGCCATTCTGGGTGGTCCTGTTCCAGTGTCTTCCATGTCTCACAATCAATTCCAAAATTTTTCAGAAAGACCTTGAGAATATCTTTGTTTCCTTCTTCTGATCTCCATGTGAGATACACACATGCACACACACATACACACAGATATATATGAGCGTGAATATGGATGTAAATATATATCCCTGTTCTTGGTGAGCTTACTGTCTCGTGGAAATGAGACTTCAATATTTACGCAGTTGAATCAGAAAAATATAAGGTATAATCAAATACACTCAATAAAGACAAAATGCAGAGTGGTTAGAAAGTTGACTCAGACCCAGGAAAGAGTGGGTTCAAATCTGACCTCTAAACCATATTGAGCAAGTCACTTAGACTCTCAGAACTCTAAAGGAACTCTCAGATTCTAAGCTGAAAAGCAGGTGATGGTCTACATCGGTAGAGGGAGTTTTCTATATTAGAAGCTACATATACCAATAAAAACACATGAGGGGACCAAAAAGTAATCAAGTGCTGAATGGCATGTGTGCCATTTATATATACTACATAATATACTACAAATTCCCTTCTTTCACTACCACCACCTGAGCCTTGAACTCTTTCTTGTGGTTAGTAGGCATACTAGATAGTAGATCATTAGGATTTGTTGTGGTTAAGCAAAAATCTAGTTCTTTGCCTTCTCATTTGTTCCCTTCCTTTAAGAAGCAACAACACACTCTCGTGGTAGTACTTAAGAGTACAACAAAAACTACTTTCCTATAGGTGGTGAGAGATTTGAAGATAGAAATTTGCCTGGTCTGATGCTCAAAAAAAGTACCTGGCACACAGAAAATGCTTAATAAATGTTGATTAATTGATTGACCTTTGATTTCATCAGTGTGGGGAACTCAGTGTGAAAATTCCCTCCACTGATAACAGATGGACAATTCTTCTATAATTTTTTCAATTGAAATCCACAAGAATTTAAGTAGAACTTATAGTTTTTAAATATATATAATATAGTAGAATAGAACAGAACAAACATAACAATATAATATATAAAGTTATAAATAAATATATATATAAATGTGATATAAATATATAGCTCAAGGGGACTAAATTAATAGTTTTAGAGTTGGCAGAGGTAATGGAGATATTAAGTGACTTGCTTATGAATCAGTATGTCCTAGTCAGGACTCAAAACCAGACACAAAACTTTCCAGCCCTAAAGTTGACCTTCTAAACCTGTTACTCTGCATGATCTTTCATTATAATTTACATGCAAGTAGACAGAAATTGGTAAATAAAATAGATATGGACCACGTCAGCCAGCAATTAGTCAATAAACATTTATTAATTATTTATGCCCTTTTCTAAATGCTAGAGATACAAAGAAAGGCAAAAGACAGTTGCTAGTCTTAATTGGCTCATAGCCCAATCAGGACTATGACATGCAAAATATTGGAGGTAACCAATAGTTTCATCTTGTTTAGGAGGAAAGTCCTACTGAATCCCTAGAACTGGATAACTGTCCAACTACCTAAATCCACCCTATTTCTAGCCTAGGATATTTGCTATGTGCTTAAGAAATCTATTTGCCTATTCTACTTCTAATCTATTTCTGCCACTGACTCAGGTCAACCTTGTCTTTTCTGGTAACTTTTTTCTTGGATGCCTTCCAGTTCTTTTTATTGTGTTCAGTTCTGACTGAATCAAACCCTCTTCCTCAAACTATTCTCTACTCTTGCCTAGATACCTGGGTTCTCATTTTTATCTAATATTTAGAGTGAACCATTTTCCTTTCCTCTAAGAGCCACATAGATAGTTCTTGTTTATCCAATAACAATGAACATTTCTACATACACACTAAAAACATATCATAATGACACAATAGCAAACATACATCTAAGCACATGCCCTTGGAGGCCATTTGCTAATGGATGGTAGAAAATATGTGTTTATAGGAGATCAGAGAAGGGAGAGAGTGTTTGACATCACCAAGATTCAGGTGGCTTCTAAGAAGATTAGCAAACTCATAAGAGACATTAAATTGATTCCGTTGTATAGCATGCCCAGCAGTGTCTAAGTTAATGGCAACCGACCTTATCTATTCTTCATCACAAATAGAATGAGCAGACTTAGTTAATATATATTGAGGTTTTTTTAATGCATCGAAATTTTGTGAGACATACCTTGCATATCAGACATACCTTATATGTCAAAGACATATTCCTGCAGGAGATGATTTTGCAACCAGATGGATAGGTTCAGAGAAGCCTGGGAAGATATATACAAACTACTCTAGATAGTTAAGTGAACAGTATCAGGAGAACTATTTATATGGTAACAACATTATAAAGGTAAGCCATTTGGCAAGACTTAAGATCTTTGATCAATGCAATGATCAACCACAATTCCAGAGGACTGATGATCCATGCTGCTCACTTCCTGACTGAGAGGAGAATTTGGGATGCAGACATACATTTTTGAAAACAGACAATGTAGGAATTTGTTTTGTTTGAATGTGCCCATCTATTAACAGGATTTAAAAAAAAATAATGGAACTGGGTGGGAGGGAGATACAATAAATATTTGTTAATTAAAAAAGGAAGTTAAAATAAACAAAGAATTGTGGATAAAATGATGGATACGAGTAAATACAAAAGACTGCAAGAAAACATATCAGCCCTCATTTAGAAATTATATTTGCTTCAGGATAGCACTTCTAAAAAACAATGAATGATAGAAAGACTTCCATAAAAACCTGTGTACCATGAGCTAAAGGGGTGTAAGCATAAAGAAAAAAAAAGCAAAAGTATTGAACAAATGCTCAACTCATCATTCCAACAACTTCCTTCCTTAGAAAGCAGTGAGAAGGGGACTAATATTCTGGACTTAGTTCTGACCAAACACAAAAAAAAGTAATTGAAAGATTGTGGCAGTGACAAGAATCTTGGGAGGGAGTGACTATGATATCTTAAAGTCCATCATAGTGAAAGAAAGCAACTCTGGGCATAACCAGACACTTAACCTTGATTTTAAGAAAGAAGATTTTTAAAAAGTAGATGTGATCCCAAGAAAAGATAGTTCAACAGAGAATGGAAGTCCCCCAAAAAATTCTGAACATAAAATTATGAAGAATCCAGTGAGGAAGAAGATGGAGAGGTATTTAAGAAAAGCAGTGTGATTACTTAAGGAGCTTTCTAATTAGCTTAGGTTTTTAAGTTGTTGTTCAGTTATTTTTCAGTCATGAGTCCTTTGTGACACCATTTGGGGTTTTCTTAACAAAGATACTGAAGTGATTTGTCATTCCCAGCTCATTTTACAGATGAAGAAAGAGGCAAATGGAGTTTAGTGACTTACCAAGGGTCACATACCTAGAGAGTGTCTGAGGACAGATTTGAACTCAGGTCTAACTCCAAGTCTGGAACTCAATCCACTGTGCCACCTACCTGCTTGTGGGTTTTAAAAATAAGTATCAAAAACTGGAATTTGGAATATGTGATCAAAGAATAACACAAAAAGTTTCTATAGTCCTCTAAGAATAACGTGGAAGGCTAAAGAAAAGATAGGAACATAACAATCAGGATTTCTATATCTATATTTAAAGTAAAAAGTCAAAAAAGGTCCTCTGCTGAAGACAGAGGGCCTAGTGTTAAAAATATCATGAAACAGGAATTCAACTTCTATTCTTCATCAAGAAGAATGATGTTTAAACTATAAAAAGTAAAACAAATGTAATTGAGAAGCAATTTTAACTCCAGATAGAAGAGGAGATAGTGATAGAGTATTTTAAATGAGTAAAGTACTTTAAATGAGCTTAAGTCTCCCTGGTTCAAACTCTGCTTCTGAAAGAATTTGCTGAAATGACTGTAAAACCTACCAGTAATCTTCAAGAAAAAATAGAAAATGCTAAAGGTACCCAGAGAGTGGCAAACATTATCTTGATTTTCAAATGGGAGACAAGGTAGATAACAAAAAACAAAAATTTGACATTGATCTCTTGCAAAATTCTGGAATGGATTACTAAACAAATGATTTATAAACACTTAACATAGGAATTAATAATTACTAAGATCCAGACTTGGTTCACTAAGAACAAGGTATTGATCAGACTTATCACATTTCTTTTTTTGGGTAGACTTGACTGTATGTGAATACCAGTTTCATTTTAATTATCCTAAAAAAAAAATTGCTGTACACTCAGCTTTAATTTTTTATATTTTGTTTTTTTTAATTACATGTAAAACAATTTTAACATTTTTTTTTAAATTTGAGTTCCAGGGGCAGCTAGGTGGTACAGTGAATAGAGCACCAGCCCTGGAGTCAGGAGGACCTGAGTTCAAATCCAGCCTCAGACACTTAACACAAAAACCTAGCCCTGTGACTTTTGGCAAGTCACTTAGCCCCAATTGCCCTCCAAAAAGCAAAAAAAATAAAATTTAGTTCTAAATTCTTTCCCTTCCTTTCTCTATTCCCCCCCCCCACCTTGAGAAGGCAAGCAGTTTGTAATAGACTATGTATGTATGCACTTATCTTTAAACAACAAAAGCAAATATACATTTAGAGATATTTATGCTAAAAAAATCTATTTATAATATTAACTGTTCCTTCTGTATCTTCTTTTCTCTTGATTTGTGCATACATTTTTTTCCTTTTATGTAGAGTTGTAGGAAATATGTGTGCTGTTTTCTCATCTGTTTTCTTTGTGTCACATTATTTCATATAAGGTTTAGAGTCCAACTTAGGTTAAAATTCCAGTTCTGTTCTTTTCTACTTGTGGGACCTTGAACAACTCAATTCAAGTCTCTGGGCCTCAGTTTCCAAATCATTAAAATGAAGGGGATGGATTAGATTATATGCTAGGTCACTTCCAGCTCTAAATCCCATAGAATATAACTTTTCAAATTTCTTTGTATATATAATTTTAATTTTTAATTATGCTTCAGTACACCTTTACATTATTGTTGTTTGTCCTTCATTCTTGAAGAGGACCAATGACACCACAAGGGTGATGTCTTGACTTGTGTGTGAATTGGTTTGAAGTGTCATAGTTTATTCAGCTATTTACCAATTGTTGGAACATTCTTGTAGACTTTTGATTCACTCCACTCACACAGTGTTCACCTGTGTGTAGGCCCTTATCACTTCAAAACTGGATCATTGCAATAACCTTCTGGATACTTGTCCTACCTCAAGTGCAGGGATATGCTCATAAAAAATTAACAATTATATCTCTGGGAAAAAAAGAAAAGAAACACACTTGACACATTTTGGGGTTTTAATATGCATTATTAAGATTTTCTCCATCACTTTCATATTCTAGAAATCAACAAAGCAATCAATTCCCTATTTGTAATTTTTATGAGGTGTAAATGCTCACACTACAGCCTTTGAGCTTGGAGCTGATTCTAGAATATCTTTGCAAAGAGTCTTCCCACTTCAATTCATTCTCCACACAGCTGCCAAAATGATTTTCCTAAAGTGCAGATATAACCATGTTACTAACCATACTCAATAAAATCAATTCCTTCCAGCATCAAATATAAAACCTTGTTTTGTTTTTAAAGTCTTTGACAACCTGGCTCTTTCCTACTTTTCCTGTCTTCTTATACTTTACTTCCCTCCACATACGTTGTGGTCTATCATAGCACTAACCTTCTTTTCTCTTTTTTCACTATAGAACTGCTTTCAACTCAATCACTTTTCACTTACTGTCGCTTATGCTGGTAATACTCCACCTCCTGGCTTCCCTGACTTTCTTTAGGACTCAGTTCAAATTTCCTGAAGAGATCTTTTCCAGTCCCTCCCAAATCCACTCACTGCTAGTGCCTCTGAGATTATCTTGTTGATAACTAGTCAGCAGTTCTTGTTGACTAACAGTTATTTAGATTGCTTCCATTTCTTAGAAACTATGACTAATGCTATGATATATATTTTAACTGAGGTCTCCTTTTTATGATAACATTCCCGGGATATATTCCCAAGAATGCCATCAGAGGTCAGCTTTTTTTCTTTTTATAAACTGACAGATTGCCCTCCAAAAAGATTATGCCAAAGTGTAATTCCACCAGCAATGCATGGGTGTACCTATTTGTCCACAATCCCATGGATGAGGTATAGTCCCTTCATTTGCTAGGTAAGCATGATTTTTATTTTGAAACCACTTCATGTGAGATTAATGATATTGTCTCCTATATCCAATTTGTTTCTGGACCAATATGGATTTATCACCAATTAAATTCCACATATATTTGTTCCTTTCTGTCATGATAAACTATGAGTGAAAGTTGCATTCAACACTTCTAGACTTACTAGAACATAATCTATAGTTTAGACCACCTATTTTTCAGCTAGGTTGGATAAATTCATTTGTGCTTTCATTTAATTCCCATTGCTCATCCAAGCTGAGGAATTTTCTTTTATTCCTTTTTATAGATGAGGAATAGTTTTAACTAAAGTTAAATGAATTCCCCAAAACTGCATTGCAAATTGCAAAGAGAGAAGCCAGATGAGGACTCACTGTCCCCAAGTTTCTATCCTGACAGCCCACTGAGTCATGTTTCCTCCCTTGAAGATTCATAGTAGAGATCAAAGGCAGTACATTTTTCATATTGCATCACATAGCATTACTCTAAGTCATGTAGCCTCCCCCCAAAATTGGTTTATTGAATCTGGCTCCTAATGTTAATAGAGAACTTCAATAAACAAAGCTGTCAGCATACTCTTGTCAAAACACCTAGATAATAATGTGAAAGGTGATATATATGTATATATATACACAGTAAATAGTCTTTCAAGGTCAAAAGATATGACCACAGTACAAAACTGGTCTCTAGAAACCCTGAAACATAAACTCAGTAAATGTACTGAGGATGTTCCAACAAGATGATATTTTAATATTTCTTTTTCAGTCATCCCAATAATTAGATGCAAATATCCTTAGCATTTTTTCAAGGACTATATTCAGTTGAAGGTAAGATGATACAAAAATAGCTAAATATTTATTTCTTTATGTCTGGGCATGATTATTGTGATATTATTGAAAGGTTAAAAAAAAAGTTGGAATAGTCCATTTTTCTCTGAAAGATTGTTTCAATTTAGGTCTTCCCAATGGGAGTTTTTGGTAAGGAAGCAGTCAGTAGTAATCATTCAGCTTGCCTTTCTCTCATCTAAAAGCACTCCTTTCACAAGAAATGTTTCTCATTCTGCTATGTCTTTTCCTTCCCTCAGGAGGTATTATTTCTAATTTATAGAATAAACCATTCTGAGTAACACTTTCATAAGAGTTGAGCACAATAGGAACCCTGGGTAAATGATC
The DNA here is from genome assembly GCF_028583685.1 of Petaurus breviceps papuanus. Classification (NCBI taxonomy): domain Eukaryota; kingdom Metazoa; phylum Chordata; class Mammalia; order Diprotodontia; family Petauridae; genus Petaurus; species Petaurus breviceps. The sequence continues at coordinate 3,951,023 of NW_027187269.1, forward strand.
AAAGAGACTTTGTATTTCCACTGTTTTTAGAAGAGATGCAATCAGTTGTAGCTACTTTAAGGTCTGGGATAGACAGATGCTTATGCAAAATGCATGGAATTAGAGAGCTGAAAACACAAGAGGAAAATCAATGGTAGCAAATCTTCAATGAGTCCATACATCTCATGAATTGGATTCTTCTAGGGAACATTAATATTCTACATGAACCGCCAGGAAATATTTACGTTCCCTTTTATTTTGAAAACATTCTGGCAGACATTTAGAGCATAATCTTATTAGTATAATTTCTCTTGATGAGTATATATGAAGTTTTACCTTCATCATAGTATCTTACTTAGGGAAATCTAGTGTATCTGGTGGTTACCAGGTACAACTTGAGGGATATAAGGAGATTATTTATGTAAAAATACAGAGCAAAATAACTTCATCCAAAACATATAGCAAGGGATTAAAAAGTCTCTAATTAATTTAGGACAGCCTTCATTTTTAATCAACCTAATTACTCTGTTTGAGCCAATTATCCCAGATGGTGAGAGTGTTAATGAGTAAAGGGTTGTGGTTGGTTCCCTGCACAGGCCACTTAGCTTCAAGAATGGAAAAACTCTGTGTCTTGGCCCCCTTCCCTGTGGTCAGACATTTTGTGCATGTATGATCTTAACACAAGGAGAACCAGAAGAGAGAGCCTACTTTTAGAGACCTCCATATAAACGACTCTGTGTCTTAGTCCTTCAACCACCACCCCTCATTAAGGGGAACCAGCAGCACAACACACAGAGGTAAAGACCTTGGCAGATGCTCCATCCAAGACAACCACACCAGAAATTCTATTGTGAATCCTGGGAAAGGACTGACTATATAAGTGCTCTATTAGTGACACTCTTATAGTGCAAATCTTTGGATCATTCTATCTTCTTGTACTAGCTCCCTCTTCCAGAATAACCACTATTTAGGCAGATAGGTAATATGGTGGGCAGAGTGTTGGAATTAGAATGAGAAAGACTTGAGTTTGAAACCTGGTTCAAACACGTGTTAGCTGTGAAAGTTTAGGTAAGTCACCTAACCTCTTTGTGCTTCAGTTGCTTATATGTAAAATGAAGGACTGTGAGGTCTTTCCCAGCTCTACATCTGTGATGATGCAATGATGCTATGTAACAGAATGACTGTTTTATCTCTTCTTGAATCCCAAGGCTTATTCCTTAGGGATAAACCCAGTTTCTCCATCTATCTCAATCAATAAGCATTAATTAGATACCTACTATGTTCTAGGCACTGTGCTAGGCTCTGGAGATATGAAGGCAAAAATTAAATAGTCTTGATTTGAGGGAGCAAACATTCTATCTGGGGAAATAATCCTACCCATCTCTATAAAGAAATGGGGAGAGGGAGGAAACATAAGCAGTTGGGTATATCAGAAAAGGTCTTATGTAGAACATGGGTGCTAAGACTGAACTTGGACTTTTGGAATTCTCAGAGGGAGGAGAGTGTACATTCCAGGTATATGAGGCAGAGAGAAGATGTGATGTCATGTGTGAGAAATAAACAGGTATAATAGGTATAACAAACAAGCCCCATAGGCTGAACCTTGGAGTATGTGAAGGGCAATAATGTGTAACAAGTCCATTAGAAAATAATACTAAGCTTTTACTCTTTATATGTAAAATAATACTTTACTTTTACTCTTGTTATGGAGACTTGTAAAGTTGAAACATCTGTGAAATGAAAACAAAGTCTCACTTTTAAAGTTAATTAATATGCCAATTGTGTTTTCCTTTTTTTTTCTTCACAGATAATTTTAACTGGAACTTGGTCTTTATATACAATAATTTTATTATACTTTTTCCTAGAAACTTTAGATTTATTAAAATATTATCAAATGTATATCTATATGATACACATAATTTCATGAGAAAATGAGTTGAATAAGTCTCTCATTTCTCTGTCTTGTCTACCTCTACTTGTTCTTTCTCTTGCTTTTCCTATTGTATTTAAAGAAAATTTTTTGTTGTGGTTAGCCTTCTTTTCCATTGCTTGATTCAGCTCATTTTGAGCTTTAGCGATCCTGACACTATTCTTATAAACCAATGCCAAGATACAGAATTCATTCTAGAACTTCTGTACATGTCTTTAAAAAAATATGTTTATTGATAAGCTCCTGTCCTTGCCCATTGGCATCTTTAAATACCTCCTCTATTTCCTCCTTATCAGAATAATTTCTCTTCAATTTGTCAGAATTTCATTTTTGTGAGCTCCCTGGTCATCCTGATTTGACCTACTTTGTAGAATTTTAGTCTATATTATCTTAGCTATCTAATTTTTCTCTCAATTCTTTGAAATTTGATTTTCAAAATTTGTGGTACATGTCACATTAGACCCAACATCCTACTATCACAAATACTAAAGTTGACATTTACCCCTCAAAAAAGTTCTATAATTTCTATATTGTAACTCTTTCTTCCTTGTTGAGGAGGGCTATGTGTAGTATAACAGTTTTCCTTGTGTGTTCCTCTATTTTTTAAAGGATAGCATTATAATGGTGAGCCAACAGATTATTAGTTGCTCTGTTTTTGGCAGAGGTACATATTATTTTAAGTTTTATGGGATTTCATGGAAGGGATTAGTACTTCCTGGAGGAATTGAGTAGTTAAGGCTTATTGGATTGATAGAAAGTGGAAAAAAGGTGAAAAGGAAAAGGGAAGAGGAAAAAAGGCATGGGGAGGTGTAATATAATGTCAAGGAAAGGCAACTTCCCAAGGTTCAGAATACCAGCATAGGTGCTCTCCATTTTATTCAGTGACCAACTAAGAATAGAGAAGATCAAAACATGACATCATTCCAAATACAGCATTTACTAAATGTGATTAAATAATCTCCAAGGACTACCCCACCCCGGGACCTTCCAATCATTCAATCAATTACAAAGTTCCTGGTCTAAATACTTCTCCACCCCTAGGCTATACCTTAATTAAGTCCACCACAAAGCCCCTCTTCTCAAATGGAGATTAGTTTCCAAACATAAGGTCAAAAGTTCCCCACCCCTGGATCACAATTGAATCTACCCCAGAGTTACATCAAGTTTAAACACAGCACTTAATACCCAAATGGAGGTCTTTTCTTCATCTTGACACTAGGCAAGTTCTCAGCAATCTTAGTTCCTGGGGAGACAAGGCTTAGCAAGGCCATAAGATACATTGCCAATCCCTTCATGAATTTATCCTCTGTCTGTAGAACAGTCCTAGAACCCCTGAACACATTAGCAAAGCCCTCTCCCAGGATTTCTGTAAACATACAACAAGAAAATCCTTCTTCAGAGCTTCTGAACCAACAGAAAGGCTCCCAGACCCCTGCAACAACAGCACTGTCCTTCACCAGTGGACAGTATTCACTCTGTCTGCAGGACAGTCTCAGGGCTTCTTAACCAAAAGCCAGGTTCCAGGACTTCTTCAACAGGACAGTCTTTCACCAGTGGACAAATCTGGCAAAACAACATCAAAACAGACAGACAAAGTACCAGCAAAACAGCCATGTCTCCTCAGTCCTTGGCAGCTCAGGGGGCAGGTCTCAAAAGTCCAGGGCAATTCAAAGCGGCCACCAGCAATTCTCTTAGTCTCTCTCTCTCTCCACGAGGTGCTGCTTCCAAAAAGTTCTTCTGCCTCTCTCTTGTCTCTCCAAATCTAGTCACCAGCTCCTCCCAGTTCAGGACTTTCTTTTCACATCAACAAGTCCATCCCACAGGTGGGATTAACAAGCTCTGGGTTTTAACACAATCAATTTGAAAACCAAGCCCAATACAGAGGAATCTCCACATTCCATTACTATCACACCATCCCAGTTCCCATTAAGGGTATCAGAGAAGTCTGGTGGAGGGATGAAATGTAACACACCTGGCCAATACAGGGGAATCTCCACATTCCATTACTATCACAGGAGGGAAAGAGATAGGAGAGGAGGGGAAAGAAGAGGGGAGGGGAAGAGAAGGCAAGAAAAGAGAAGGAAAAGCAAGGGAAAAGGAAAGGAAGGGAAGGGAATAGGAAGAAAAGGGAGGGAAGGAGAGGAAAAGGAGAGGATGAAACAGGAGGAGAAAAAGAGAGATGTTATAGAGACAGAATCAATTGATTGTATATGTGAAGTAAGAGTGAAGTCAACGATAGTCCAAAGGTTTTGAATATGAGACAGTGGGTAAATTGGTGGTGACATAGACAGAAATAGAGAAGAAGAAAGAGCAGGTTTAAGCAGGTATAAACTTGGACATGTTGGCTATAAAGTGCTAGCAAGGCATCCTAGGTTATGAGGTTCTATAGAAAGTTATTGATAAGCATTTGATACTCGAAAAAATGATCAGAACTTTTGCAATCAGACTGTGTAGTCTTGTTAGTTGAAATTACAAATGAGATGTCAAGGTAGAGAGTGTGGAGAGAGAAAAGGAATACTAAGTAAAGATGGGGCCTTGGAGCATCACCCACCTTAAGACATTTAGGAAAAAGACAAGGAGACAACAGTGGAGAGAGAAGGAATGGTTTTAGGAGTAGGACAAAAGTCAAAAGACTATATAATGTCTTTGAAACCAAAGGAAGGGAAAGAATCCCATATGAGGATATGAGTCAACAGCTGCAAAGAGTTGAAGGAAACTCAGAAAAGACCATTGGATTTGGTGATTAGGAGATCATTAGTGACATTTATCACTACTATTTTTTTTATCATTTTTCAGGAAGACAGTAGATGTCAGAGTAGACAGAACAAATTAGAGCCTGGTCCTTAAGACAATAAGGAATATGTGAGTGGGATCCACAGAAGATGATAAATACTCCGTTAGCCAGAGACTGTTATTTTTTCTCCAAATTCATGTTCTCAAAGGCTTTTATACATATTAGGCTCTTAATCAATTAAGCACCTCCACATACAAGGCACTGTGCTAACCACTTAATGATGTGTTTATTGAATAGTTGTGGAATTTAGTCCAACCTTCTTATTTTACAGATGAGGAAATTGAGACTCAGAGAGATAAAATTAGAGGCAGATCCAGGACTGCAATCCATATATGCTTATTTCTAGTCTGTTGGTTGTTCACTAGGCTGCTTCTAAACAGAGGGGATAGCATATGATAGGAACAATGAGGCTTTAACCAAGGAAAAATAAGGACAAGAAAGAGCTTTACTTTAGGTATATTGGGGAGAGGAAAGGAATCTCCTTTCTCCTACCAAAAAAGTAGGAACAGGGTAAGCGACCCTTAAAGGGTCTACTTGGTCAAATGGGAATCTTTTCCATATATGCGACCTTTTTTTCTCTGTGACCCTTCTTTTTAAACAAAGCTTAGGTTGGGGGTGTGGGAAGAACTGGAATAATTCTCAGTTTGTTCCCCTTTTTCTGCCTTCATTCTCCCCAAGCTTAATAAGCCTTGACTATTACCATAACCTTTGATCTTTACCAGTAGTCATTTCAAGATGAATTTCTGCTGTTCTTAACTTCTGTCCACTGGATCCTGTTAATATGATTTCTTTTAACCTTGTCCCCTTGTCTTGTCTTTTGTTCTCCTCCTCTGGCAAGGCTCTACTGCATTTTTGATTATCTGTGACTGATGTGGCTTTCCTCTGTTCACATTCTACCTGTCACCAGCCACCTAGTTCACTTCCCTCTCATTCCTAGCTGTTCTGTCAGTTGCTTCCTTTATGATTCCCCCCCTTCAAATTCTGAGTTAAATAAATTCAAATGTCCTTTCGTCCATAAGGAGGGTGGGACTTCTTATTCTACACCTTAATGATGGCTGTCATGGCATGAAAATGAGAGGGTGAAAGTGGAGAGGTTAGGGTTAGGGGTGCTTGAGACCTCAAAATACCAAAGCGCTGGGTCCTGCCAAATGAATTCGACTCAAGTCTTCTCAGCCAAAGAAAAGCAAAGTTTAAAGATTTGCCGCTTTAGACTCTTAAGGAGCCTGGGTATCTGTGATGCTTGCATTGGGCAAGCGGGCCAGAATCATCTGACACAGAGTAAGTCTGTGCTAGGTCTTTCTCAGGCCTTTCCCCTTTCATGGAGGCCAGAAGGGTCTGATATACAGAAAGATTGTGGGAGGAATCGAGGGGTGGTCTAGAGGAGGAGTTTGGGGAGGGTCTTCAGGAGGAGTCAATGAGGTCTGACTCCAGTAATGAGTGATTAAGGGTGGGAAGTTGCTGGACAGAGGAGGGCTAAGGCAGCAACAAATGTTTGGGCAATGCCACAATGAAAGGCCTATGGCTTCAGGCAAATGTTTTATGTGGGAAGATTCAAGGAGAGCTCTAGGGGGTTCCCAGAGTCTATACCTCATCATTCCCCCCTCAAACAAATGGGACCCAAATTCCTTTGGGTAAAGGGCAAAGGTCTCAGCTTTTGAAAGTGCTTCCTGCTGGCAAGGAGCACCTCTCTGGGTCCTGTTCAAGGGGGTCAGACTTCACATTCAAGGGGTTAGACTCTGAAACATGCCTGATGCCAGGTCCAGTGGGCTGGCAAACTTGGATTCAGTCAGAGGTTGTTATAGCCTGAGTGGTCATCTGGAGGTTGATGGCTTGAACCTTGGGGGAGACAAACCTGGCAAGGGGGTTAAGCAAACAAAGACCAAACAGGCACCAGAAAAAAAGAAAAATAGAGAAAGGACAATTTCCCTGGTTGGAATTAAAGATGACTATGGCAAGGCCAAAACACAGTCAGATATCCCTTTCCTTTCCATTGAAGCTTTTGGTACAGGAGTTCTGACTTCACTGTCTTTCTCCTGTTCCATGCTTTGATCCTTTTTGTCCCCAAAATAAGAGTCTAATGTTGAATTCTTCTGTTTGCTTTACTTCCTTTGCCTGATCATGTTGCCACTCAATTACTTGACTCTTGGGCTTTTTGCCACTGTAGGACTCTGCTACCAGACAGGGAGCTTCGTACCAAACGCTGGGGTTTTCTCAGCTGCCGGAGGTATTAGTTGGGTGCCCTTGCTAAAGCCTCCACATGCTCTGGCAAGTTGGTCGCACACCCCAGGACCTCCACCATAGACAGCAATCCAGATCCAAGCAGGTTAAAGCAAGAGCGATAACCCCTCAGACTGGTCACTTGTTCCCCCTACACTCTGCAGGCCAGGAGCTGAAGCTGAGATGTGGCAGCAGCTGTGACACAGCCCTCAGCGGCTTCTCACCCAGGGGGCAAAAGCTGATGCACTCCCAACTACTGGGTTCCAAAGTCCATACTGCATTGACTTCTCACTTTGTCCTTGGCATCTATGTGTTGATAATTCTGGATTGTCACAGCTGCTGGTGATCTGGATTCCCTCTGGCTGGTGGTTGGTCAGGCCTACCCTTGGGCTAAAACCTCAGGTCGTGTAGCTGGGCTTGGCTCCCAGATCTCTGGGCTGGCCGGTTCCCACAGGTCTGCCAGGCTGTCCTCAGCAGGAGGTTAGCTTCTCTGTCTCATTTTGTGGGTTCTGTAGCTCCAAAGTTTGTTCAGAGTCCCCTTTCACATGGATTGGAGGTGCTGAGTGCCAGAGCCCCACGGAAGTGCTGTTTCTACTCTGCCAACTTGATTCCACCCCCTCCCTTTCCTTTCCAAATTGCTCCATGGACATTTAGCACATGGAAAGCAATAGCAGCCACAGAATCTAATAGTTTTCAAAAATGGGCAACAACTCCCAAAGCCTGTTCTCTCCTTCCATCATCATAGAGAGTTAAAGGTGTTTTTCTAGATTGGGTAAAGCTAGAGTGGTGGTCAGTTTAGTTTTCAAAGTCTCAAAAGTTTTCACATGGGGGTCTAGGTCTTGAGTAGCAATTAACGGTTGCAGTTCCCCCCAGGCCTTGGGTTGAATTGGATATAGACCACTTTATGATCTAGGAGTTGAAAACAAATGCTGGTGTGGCAGAAGTAGCTCACCCAGGAATTTCCTGATCCCAAACAATTGACTCAACTATCTCCCACATTTCTGAGGGAACATGGGGAGATCTGGGAGGCCTAACTAGAGAAAATTGGCTTCCCAATTTCACCAATAGGTCCCTTCCCAAAGCGATAAGAGGAAAGCATAAGGAAGGAGTGTTCAAACAATGATCTATCTACCCCTCAAGTAGGCAGGGGACTGGGTATGTCTGGGTATATCCCTTAGTTTCCCCTTCCATGCCTCTGACCTGAAGGGTCAAGTGGAGGGTAGAACTAATTGGTTAGAAGAGAGAACTTAGTTCAGTGAGAGATGGAGAAAGTGGAAGCACTGACAAGCCCCATGCTTCCCATCACTCCAGGTCTTGAGAATACTAGAGGACAGGGTACCAGGAGGTGGTTCTACCACTTTTCCAACCTTGGTGACCATCCTTCCTCCAATGTCCATCCATTCCCAGATGGGAACAATTTTAGAGGCATTGGTTCCTGAGGCTCCCTCTGGGGGGGGGGTCCCCTGGAGGGGCACACCTCCTTGTGGCATCAAAAGCAGGTTTTCCCCCTGCCCAAGTGACTGGGATTTCTCCAAGGGGGTCCCCTGGAGGGGCTTTTTCTGGCCATGGCAGCAGCCAAGAATCGAGCATATTCTCTTTCTCTGGTTTGTTCCCTGCGTTCTTTCTCCTCTGCTGCAACCAGGTCTCTGTTATTAAAGATTCCAAAGGCCATCTCCAGTAATTGGGCCTGAGGTTTTTGGGGTCCTATTGCCAATTTCAGAAGTTTCCTCCTAATATCTGGAGCAGACTGATTAATGAAATACATGTTAAGGATTGCTGCCCCTTCTATAGTCAGGATCTAAATAATGTGTATACCTTTTAACAGCTTCTACAAGTCTATCTAGGAAAAAGGCTGGGTTCTCCTTATCTGTCTAAGTAATTTCCTTAATTTTCTGATAATTGACTTGCTTTTGAAATGCAGTTCTTAGGCCTTCTAACAGGCAAAGTACCATGTGGTCTCTTTTTCCCCTATCTTCATGGGTTTGGTAATCCCATTTTGGGTCACTAGTGGGAACAGCAGCTGTTCTTGGGAATAGTTCATCTGTTTAAAAGGGTCAAAACAAAACCAGAGCCAGTGTAGAGCCACAGTGTTGATCTCTCTCCCTCTACCCCACCTTAAACTCTGCATTTAGTGTTGAGCCAAAAGGAGTGAGACAAAAGATCCCCAAGAGTAAAATTTGGAAGTGGATTTTATTGCCACGGGACTGCCAGGTTCACATACCCAGATCAGACAGTGAGTTGGCACTAACAATGTGCCAGTTTTTAAAGTGAGTCAGGCTATGTAAGCCAAGACTACAATCAGTGATTTGACAGTGTATTTTTGAATTTCCCTCATGCACGAAGTTTACCCTAGGCTGAGGGACAGGGAACCTAGAATGGGCAGAGGTGGGGAATATCTAGTGGGTGGGGGAGGGGGCAGGGGATGGGGAAGAATGGAGAAATATGGGGGGGGGGACAGGGGAGAGAATGGAGAAATATCCGGCAGGGATTTTACCCTAGGCTGAAATTACTGCTCATGGATCATTTGGGGGAGGGAAGGGTGGAGTTGTGCTCAACATTCCCTACTTTTTCTTTGTAGGTATGTCAAACTTTTGACATGGCTGGGGCCACATCATCCAGGTTACCCAATTCTGTTCCTGAAGGATGGTAGTAGGGGTCCCTGACAATTAAAATTTTAATGGAGTTGACACAGGACTTGACAAATTATAGAAAGCGATTAATGAGACAGGGTCCTACAATCAGGGCTATGGTGAGGAGGAGGAGAGGACTAACCAAGGTTGATACCAATGTAGTGAGCCAGGGGGATGTTCGGAACAGGGACTGATACCAATTCTCAGACTTTTCCAACTCCCTTTGTCTATTAGCAATATTCTGGTGTACCAGCTTCAGACTCTCCCGCACCACTCCAGAATTGTTTGCATAGAAGCAACAAGCCTCACCAAGGGCTGCACACAGGCCACCCTGTTTAAGAAAAAGAAGGTCTAGGCCTCTGTGGTTCTGGAGAACCACCTCTGCCAGAGAGTCCACCTGTCTTTCCAGGGCTGAGATGGACTACTCTGTGTGGGAGAGATCAATATTTACCTGTGTACTTAAGGCCTAATAGTTGACCTCCCGCTTAATCAAAGCTGCCATCCCGGTCGCTGCAGAACCCACAAGGCCCAAGCCCACTAAGATGGGAATGAGGAGTGGTACTGCTCACCTTCGGTGGTGGCTCAGTTGCCCTTCTGAGGAAAAGTAATGCCAACCTCGTTCACCTGGGAGAAGGGTGACACGGGGAATTATGACCACTAGGATACACATACTCAGTGTGTTTTTGTTTTCAGAGGAATACTGTAGCAGAGATGCACTGGGTAAGGCCATCATGGCATGCCCAACAGGCTCCTAGAGGGGCGGGGAAGTAGTCTGAGCTAGAGGCCCGAATCCACAAATTGAGCTATACTGAGAGCTGGATAAAGGAGTACTGGATTATATGAGGCAGAAACCTTTTCCCTGTACATCCCCGAGGGTGAGCCTTGGGTGGTTCCACTCACAATTCTCTGTGTTGGAAGTAGGGGTAACTGAGGCATTTAGTGCCACCTCTACATAGTAAGGAGGCTGGGGTTCAACACAGATCCAGCAATGTTTTCCCAACATGTGGTTAGAGCTATTAAGTGTTTTATGAAAAGCTGACAGGAGGCTAAGTAAGGGGACCTGATAATTGCGAGATTCCTGAATCTTTGAAGATGGGGGGGGGCGTATGACCTGACCAGGGCCCATGTGGTGACAGCTGGTATTGTGATTTGGACATTGGGGTTCCCTATTGGGGCAGGGATAGCCAAGTCCCCCATGGGACCAATGGGGTGATGACCGGGTAGGGGCACAGGAGGCTTCTTGGTTACAGTCAGTACTACCATCTTTCCCACCTGCCCCTCCTCCTCCTCCTCATCCAGAGCAACCATAGTTCCCCAGGCAGGGACAATTATTCCCAAAACCCAAGAGACCAGGACTCCTCAGGTGGGGTCAGAGGGGTTTTGAATGGTGAGATCGAGCATGGGTTGCCAGGGGTCAGACCCAATTGTATGAATTCGGAACAATGGGTCCAATCCCCCACTACTATCTGCCCTGAAGCACAGGGAGGCACCGGGGCTAGAAGAGGGGAGGTGGTAAGCTGTGACACAAGCACAGGCCCATGGGCATCTTGTATCTGAACAGAGCAGGTAGCCTGCATCTGCTGGTGGGCCCCCAAATAGGAGTTGAGGGAGAGCTGTATGTATTCCAGGTTCTGGACAGTCCAGGATTGTCCATTTCCTGTGGTTACCACCCAGTTATAGCTTGGTCTGGGGGCATGGGGATTGTGGGGGACCACTCAAGGAGGTAAAAGGAGGATCAGGAAGAGGATCAGATAAGTCTTAGCTTTAGGGGGTCCTCATGGACTTCTGCTTTCCATTCTGAGGTGACAGCAGGCTTCACTCTGGTATAATGGAGCCAGGTGAGGATAGAGTCCACTTTGACAGCAGTGGGTGTAGTGAGGATCACGACATGTGGCCCCTTCCACCTTAGCACCAGACCCATAGTGGTGTATTTCTTTACCAGCACAGAATCTTCAAGTTGAAATGAGTGTGCTGAGGTTGAGCTTGGGACAGGGGGGGCAGCATGGACTGAGGGGAGGAGTTTTTTCTGAGTCGTCTGCAGACCCTGTAGGAACTTGATGAGGGAAAAATTAGTGATTTCAGGGTTTAGGTCTTTCTGGATTAGAGGAACAATGGGTGGTAGTCTTCCAAACATAATTTCAAATGGGGTCAGTCCTATTTATTGGGAGTGCATCTGCTTCTGAGTAGGGCCAGTGGTAGAAGGGTGACCCAGGATTCCTGGGTTTCCAGGACAAGCTTGGTGAGAAACTCCTTCAGAGTCTTGTTTGCCCTTTCCACCTGCCCAGAGCTCTGAGGCCGATATGCACAGTGTGGTTTCCAAGTAATCCCTAAAGCTTTTGCTATTGCTTGTGATATTTTGGCTACAAATGCTGGTCCATTATCTGACCCAATTCTCATGGAGAGGCCAAGCTGAGGGACAATTTCATTAAGCAGTTTGGGTTTTTTTGCTACTATTAGGGTTGTTTCATTTTTCACAGGGAATGCTTCTGCCCACCCAGAGAATGTAGCCCTGCACATGTTGTTTTATCTCTGTGAAATTGACCGCCCAGTGTTCCCCTGGCTGTAATCCTCTAACTCTGACCCAGACTAGTCCTGTTTTGTTTTTTTTTTGTTTCACATTTACCCGTGCACATGTCTCCCAGAGACTCACAATGCTAGACAGGTGCTCATTTAGATGGGGAATATAGTACCTTTCTTCTCGAGGAGACCTGAGTTTTCTTTCCCCCAGGGGAGTCGTCTGGTGTGAAAGCCTTATTCATTCCCTCCCCAGAGCCTCAGGGACTAGGAGGCAGTCTCCTGGGAGGAGCCACCAACCTGACTCCCCCTTTTGATTTATGGGCAAAGGAATCCATTTTAGAATAGGAGGGGAAAATTGCCGTTTCATAAGGGAACAGACAGTTGGGGAAAGGGAGGACACAGCGGCTTGGCGGGCGGCCAGATCTGCCACCAGGTTCCCAATCACCTCTGGGGTGTCACCCACTTGGTGGACTGGACAATGAATGATGGAAATGCAGGAGGGGAGCCAGACAGAGTAAAGAAGAGATAAGATTTTGGCCTGCTTCTTTATAGCCTTTCCGGCTGCTGTCAGGGACTGGTTCATGGTTAGATAGTGTAGTGGACATCTGAGAAACAGGACAGCAAAGCCAATTATAATTTGATAGGAGTGTTTATTAACCAGCTGGTGACTGTCTCCCCAATAGACTCCCACTGAGTCTTCTGTAAGATACACTTATATAGAGTTAGGTGCTGCTAATCAACAAAATACGGTTCCAAGGGGGGTGTAATGCCAGTAATGCCATTTCTAGTGAAGGCTTGATTACCTAGCAAAGCCCTGGATACAAACATAAACAGACCTGAATCTGGGACATGTTTCTAGCAACACAGGTGAAATGTTCCCTCACTATTATGGCCTATTAGGTGGTTTCCAGGGATCCTGGTAGAGGGGTCCCCTTCTAGCAGGTTGCAACTGGGAGAGGGCTTTGGTGTATAATTTCTGGTGGGCACTTCACTCTCCCCTTTTCTTGTTCATAGTTGAAACTCAGACTCAACTGAGTCCGGAGGACTCTTCTCTTGCACTAGGGCTGTGGTACCCACTGCTGCCAATACTGCCATACCAAGGCCAACTGGGATAGGGACTAAAATGGGGGCTGCCATCAAACCTGATTCCCCAGGGTGTCCCAGTTTTCCAATCCTGTTTGGTCCAGTCCTAAACCCTGATGACAACTGGGTTACATGACTTAAGGGTATTACAATGAAATGAAATGTGGTGGTCATGGTTGCCACCAGAGACCAACTCAGCAATGGTTACACAATCCCAATTGGCACAGTGATATTTCCCTGTCCCCCACAATCGGGAGACCATTCTCAGGGCAGACATATGACTGGGTTGACCAAAGGCTGCTTTTCTGCTCCACAAGCAGCACCATCGGTCCCCACAGAATACATGCCTGTATAGGGAAGCAACATGAATCTGGGGCACAGTGATCAAAGAAAAGGGTGGGCTGGCCATGAGTCAAATTTTTGAAATTAGAGTCCCATCAGTTGTCTTAGTAAGAGTCCAAGAGTACAAGGTGGGAGCATAGGAGTTGGAACCAGCCAAAGGCAGGAATGCCAGGAACAGGAGCGTTAGGACAGTCTCTTATCTTCAGTTATAAGTCACCAGCTGGCTCTGTTACCCCCAGGTCTGGTGGGTCAGGAGGAGCCATCACCTTGATGTGTGAGGGGTGGATCCAGGCTTTTCTTTCAGCCACCTTAACAGCAGAGTGGTCTGGTACACTGCTCGAACTGCGTTCTGGATGTTTTGGAGAGCTTGGAGGGACTTGAGAAGTAAATCATTAACAATCATATGTAACAGCATTCGCCACCCGAAATACAATAGGAGGTAGGGTGCTGAACAGAATTTCAAAAAGGGAAATGAATTTTACACATATGTATTCAGTTACAAATATTAACACTTGTTTAGATGATGGAATAACTACAAATTCAGATTAAAACAGCAAGTTCTTTTCTGCTTTACAATTTGTTACATCAGGGTCTCTTAGAATCACACTAGAGATTTTAAAAATTTCTTCTAAAAGTATCTTCCTTCTTCAAAACAATTTCAAGATTTATAAATGGTCACTAAACTTTTATGAAGGAAGTTAGTTGAAAATGTTTAAAATGATCTTAAGAAGTTTTCATAACTTTCTATACATAATTCTAGATGAAAAATAATATTAGATCTTCCAATAAGCTAACATGAAAGAGCTCATATCTTTTACTGATTACTTATTCTGAGCATAGGGACCTGTTATAGAAGGAAAAAGCAGGGACATGTGACATTCCAATTGTGCCAGGAGAAAACATCCTTGGCTCTGTGTAAATTCAGGTACAGTTACAGATATTCCATCTCATTGCAGCACCTGTTAAATCTCATAGCTAGACTTAGGAATAGGTGAGAAACATTCCTTTTCAAAGAAAACCTCATGGGTAAATTCAGCCCAGAGAGATCCTATCCCAGACAGAGGCTAAGATTGTCCCTTTGGCCATTACCAAATGTAGGCTTCCACCTGTTGACAGCACAGGATCACATTCCTCTGAGTATCTAGTGGCATTTCCTCTCAGACGCTGATTTAATGCAGACAACTATACCCAAATTCAGACTCAAAATAAAATTTAGTTATGGTCCCAAGTGCTTTTTACCTTAAACAACAAGCCTTACCAATCAGAGCTTAGAGCCAGTTATAATTATTTCTATTCTCATGGGGCTGCAATAAGCAATAAAAATATATCATCTTATAATATAAGGAATTCCTTTTACCATCCTTCTAAAATATAAATGCCAATTTATAAAAATCCTTTTTGATCTTTGCAACTTCTTAGCAAGTTAGGTTCATTTAAAACTTCCTTTCTCGGGCTGTATGACCTTGCCTGGAAATACTTTCTAGAAAATTGAACAGTTTTACAACATAAGGAAAATTTATACGAATAGTAAGCAGGAGAGACTGCTCTAAATGGGCAGAACTAGTCAAACAAATTTTCATACAGTAATCAATAAACAATTTTACGTTTTAACATTAAAACATTAGCCCAAAATAGATTTAAAGTAACATTACTAATCTTACACAATTTTCTCCTCACTCAGGTTTTACAATACACAGTGTAGGAATACAACAATAATATAAACTGCAAGATGACATTACATTAATTGCCTTTTCAAATTACATAGAAGATGACATTAATTGCATTTCCAAATTACATATAAGAATGATTGATCTTACCAAGTTGAAGAGGCTAGTTGACTTCTGACCTCATTTTCTCCTCTCCCCACTTTATAGATGAATTGAGACTCAGGGTTAAATGATTTATTCTAGGTCACACAACCAGTCAGTGCAGAGTTCCAAACACACTTCTTCTCACTGACAAGCTTTTTTCACTTTTCTGATTTTCTCTCTTTCATCTTTCTCTTAGCTGTACCTCTCTGGTTTTTCCTTTTTACTCTATATCCTGGGGTGTTTTCTCCCTGCTCCATTGTTTTCCAGGAGTCCTTAGCAACCTTCTTTAATTCCTTGGCACTGGAACAAGCAAAGTGATTATTTGCAGCAAGGGAGAGATCTCTTAGATGGTACTGAAGTTGGGGCTTCATGATGCAAAGTGAACTCTATATTTCAGGGAGAAACCCTCCATTTTTCCAAATTCATCACACTCAAAGCACATTATCAGTCTATGTTTTACCAAATAAACTTCTATAAATGCTTCCTAGTAGCAGACATTTGTTATGGGGTGGTCGATTTGCCTGGAGCATTGAGGAGAGGGTTTGGGAAACTTGAAGTAAAAACTTCAGGCTCTGCTTACTTAGAGAGGTGGACTTCAGGGTACCTGGGGATCTAAAACTTGCTGATGGGAGCTAGATCAAGTACCCTTTTACTAAACTATTTAGGCTGTGGAAAGAATATAATTTTAGGCTGAATAGCTCAGATGTAACACGCACTTTAGTAGCTCAGATGTATCCGGGGCTTAGTATATGGGATAATGATTAACTTGTGTTTGTACCTTTGTTTCACAAGGTTCTTTTCCCTTGTCTAACTGTTCCCATGTCATTCAGAAAAATGTTCTATTCCAGGGATTTAACCTTTCAGGTAGGCAGATGACAAGCCCATGTAGCTCTGATGTAGCTACTGTCCCTTCCCCCCTTTTTCTTTTTGGAGGAAGTTAACTCAAATTAACTTCACTGCAGCCCTAGCTCAGTCATAGCCAGAACAACAGGGAGAAAGAAAAAAAATTTAATGGTTCAAACCTCTTACTGTCTTTTCAGCTCTGTCAGAGCTGGATGACAGGGGAGGGTTCCGTAGCCCTAGCTAAGAAGAACTGAGACCACAGGGAAGAGAATCTTAGCAAATTTCTTTTTGACCTTTTGCTCAAATAAACTTTTCTTAGGTGTTAATTCCTTTAAAATTCAGATCTACTTCAAGACTTTAAAAGAAACTGTTTCTCATACAACATATATAATACAACTGTTTACAAGTAACAATCATGGTCTTAATTTTGAACTTTGAAGTAAAAACAATTGAATAACCAAGCTGGTGACCTTAAACTTCAGTTTTTATAGTGCCAAATAGTAACCAGAATGAATTCAATTATCTGGATCTATGTTCCCAATGATGTTGCATAGTTCTCTTTCTGTGACCCAGGAAAGGATTAAGTGTTAGTCCTATTTCAAAGTGCAGCTTGGAAACCTACTTCTCTTTGATCATTGAAGGGACCCCTTTTCCCTTAGATAGATTTTAGGGGAGAAATTTCCCATTCTCTCTCTGTCCATTTGTCTTTATACTTCGAGAACTTTGGCTGGAGTTCAAGGAGTAGAAGGAGAAGTGGTTTTTCTGCCAGCAGCCTTTCTTAAGAGATTATCAATCTTTCTAGCTCAGGTACAGCATTCTTTTGGCTTGATCCCTTGCAAGAGGGTGCAGTTACCACTGATGGTGTAGCGCCCACTTAGGTACCCTGTTTGGGTGTCTGAAGTGCAGCCACAACAACCTGGGCAAGCTTCGGGTTTGCTGTATCAGAGGGGCTGTCCCTGTTGTCATAAACCTTCTGGGCAATTTCTACCAGTTGGGATATAACCATGCCCTCAAAACTCTCCTGTTTCTGGAGTTTCCTTTTAATGTCAGGGGCAGACTGGGAAACAAAGGCAATATTTAGGGCTCGGGCATTTTTGGGAGCCTCAGGGTTAATAGGAGTATAAGTTCTGTAAGCCTCCTACAAGTGCTCCAGGAAAGCTCCAGGGGATTCCTGGGGCCCTTGTTTGACCTCGAAAATCTTAGTCAGGTTAGTTGGTTTTCTAGCTGCTGCTTTTAGGCCCTGGAGGAGGTATCGGTGGGAGATGTCTAATGCCTCTGGCCCCTAGAAGTGTTAGTGTTCCAGACAGGCCCCAAAGAGGGAAACACTCCCTTGACCTCTTCTCCCCGTTCCTCCAATGACCCACCCTCAGGGCCCAGCACAGCTTTTCTGGCTTCCTGTTTAATTCTATCTCACTCTTCAGTGGTGAATAGAGTGGTTAAGAGCTGTTGACACTCCCCCCATGTGGGATGATGTGTCTGGTAGACAGACTAAAGGTTAATAAGAGTCTGAGGTTTTTCTGAAAAAGGGGGATTTTGAGTTTTCCAATTGTAAATATCTGAAGTGGAGAAGGGAACATATACTAGGAAGGGGATTCCCTCTGGGTTCATGGATTCCCGGAGGGGAAGGATGGCAGAAGCAGAAGAGGGTTCTTCTGGGGGCTGATAGTTTGCCCCAGTCTGTATGTGGGGGGTTGAAAGGGGGCTGGGGAGGTTGGAAGCCCTGAGGAGTCAGGAGAAGAGGCAAAGGGAGGGGATCCAGGGTTGTAAGGTGGTGGGAAATTATGCTCCTCGCTTATGATCCTGTAAGATTTTTCAGGAGGCTTTGTTTTAGGAGTATCGGAGAGCAGGTGGGCCACAAGGATTTGGATACCCCTTTGGAAAGAACAGTTCCTAAGCCAGAGAGGGGGATGGGTGATGAAGTCTAGCCAGACGTCAATATAAGGGAACTGATCTGGATGTCCTGGATTCCCTGTGACCACCCAACACACTGATTGGATAATTTGCTTGTTGAAACTTCCCTGAGGAAGGGCCAGCCCACCCCAAACGTGGGCCACTCATTCATGAAATAAGAAATGAGTTTCCTCTTCTTCAAGGGGACCCCATAATCTGCCCCGTCCTGACAGGCTACTCTAAAATGGCTTAATATGCAACCCAGGGGAGTTTTTGATGTATTGGCTGAACTTCCCATGTTTTAGGATGAAAAGACAGACAAACAGTATAGTCTTATAAACAAATATGTCTTCCCAGTGGGAATCAGAAAAGCTCCCTTGGAGGTGCTCGTCTGATAGACACTCAAATACCTGCTTTGCAGAATAAAAATGGGGAGGCTTTAAGCAAATGAGATTAAGACAAAACTTTAGGAACATAGGACAAGACAAAACTTTTTGAACTCAGAATGGATGACAAAACTTTACAAACACAGAATGGATAGGACACATAAAAAGACAGACAAATAGACATTAACCAGACCACTTATGGGCAAGAGTCCCAATGTCTTGAGCTTTGATCAGGGAGGAGATGCTCCCTGCACAAATGGCTATGTATAGCCCTCCCCCCCTCCAGGAAACAGGACAGAATTTTACTCACCCCCAAACTGGAGGTCCTGGATCCACGAAAAGGCCAAATGAGGAGCAAGTTGAAGTTGGGAGGCAGGTACGATCTTTCCCTCCTGGAGACCTGGGGCCCTGAAACATCCTCAGGGGATAGCCCCGCTAGGGATCAGGGCGAGCAGATACTACCTCCAGAGGCTGAGAGCTCTTCTTATTCAGGGATTTTTGTGATACCCTGGAACACCAAAGATCTCTCTGGGGCCTCCAATTTATGTTGAGTGGAAAGGAGTGAGACAAAAGATTCCCGAGAGTAAAATTTGGAAGTGGAATTTATTGCTGCGGGACTGCTGGGTTCACATACCCAGATCAGACAATGAGTTGGTAAGGACAAGGTGCTGGTTCTTAAAGTGAGTCAGGTTATATAAGCCAAGACTACAATCAGTGATTTGACAATGTATTTTTGAATTTCCTGCATGCTCGAAGTTTATCCTAGGCTGAGGGACAGGGAACCTAGAATGGGTGTAGATGGAGAATGTCTGGTGGGGGGGGAGCAGGGGATGGGGAAGAATAGAGAAATATCCTGGGGGGAGGGCAGGGGAGAGAATGGAGAAATATCCAGGGGGGGGCAGGGGAGAGAATGGGGAACTATTGGGAGGGGGCAGGGGAGAGAATGGGGAAATATCTGGCAGGGATTTTACCCTAGGCTGAAATTCCTGCTCATGGATCAGTTGGGGGAGGGAAGGGTGGAGTTATGTTCAACATTAGGACAAAAGAGAAATCATGGCTTGCCTAAAGTAGGGAGGGAATGGAGAGAGGAGGGAAGGAAGCCTCATTTCCTGCCTGGGAGGCACCAAAAAAGAACTAAGCTCCAGAACTAGTTGTGGTAAAATTAAAAGCTGGTTGCTGACCCTTAGGGCAGGATAAACAGTAAAGGCTACTTCCCTTCATCCTCCCATACCTGCTCTTTGAATTTGGAGAGCACAATCCTATTTCAAAGGGGGGCAATTGGCTAAGCTAAGCTCTAACACTGGGAGGATTCAGAAAGGTCTCTTTCCCCCTGAAGGATCTTCTCTATTCTCAAGAGCAGGGTGGCATAATTAGAATACATGAAGCCTTGGGCAGGAAGGGACCAAGAACTAGAAGTGTGGAACCCAATGGTGCATAGGCATTGGATGGGGGAAGCTTAGAGGAGAGGGCTTTTAGAACCCACAGACTAGCCTGGGTGGTCATCTCAAACACTTCTCTGAGGACTCCTTGGCCTTTGGAGAATACTCAAGATAGTCAAAGGCACTGATCTCATTGACCCTGGCCTGACCCTCCTCTAATCTCACAGCTTCCTGCTTCATCTTGGCCCACTCTTTCCGGCTATGGTCATCCTGCCTCAGGTCCTTCTTCTCTTCCAAAGGGATGATGGGTACTCTGGAACAGAAGTGCTTTACTTCTGGTGGCCATGTATGTTCTCAAGAAGGTCTGGTCTATCAATGGAGAAGCCCATGAGGATGATATTACTTTCAGGGTAAGAGAGCAACTGGAGTAGGTCACAGTCTTCCTGCCCATCTGTGACCCTTGGAGGTATGGGCTCTGGGAGCTCCCTTGGACTCTTGACCAAATTGTCTCATTTGGTGGGGCATTTGCATGAGACAATAGGCCTTACATTGTGGTTGGACCTAGACCTCTAGACTAATTACTGACTAACTACTAGCCTAGTTACTAGCCTAGCCCTCCATTGTTCATCTGTTTCCCACCCTTGAGCCTATCAAAATATCAGTACACCCTTGAACTGGCCTAGCCCACCATTGTCTGTAGCCTTCAGCTATCTCCCACCCTTAATCACTCATTGACCTCATTAACTCCTCCTGAAGACCCTTCACAAACTTCTCCTCTAGACCAACTCTGGATTCCTCCCACAACCTTCTGTATATAAGACCCCATCTCACACCATGTGGTGTGAGAGCATCATGGAAGAGTGAGAGCGCCATAGAATGACCTAGCACAGAGTTACTCTGTGTCTAATGCAAGTGAACTTTTAATAAATTTTACTTTTCTTTGGCTGAGAAGACTCTAGTCGAATTCATTCGGCAGGACCCAGCGTGTTGGTATTTTGGGGTCTCCAGAGCAACCCTAACTCTCTTAGGGTAACCTCTTCAGTGCCAGCTCTACCTGCTTGTCATACACTTTGGCAATGATGTAACTTTCAAACATAAACCTCTGGGAGTAGGTCCTTGGTGAAGACAATGAGGAGGCAGATTTTCCCACAGGAAATTCCCCAGAAACAGCAGCTCCTTCTAAATTACAGCCATGGCTGGAGATGGGGCTTGGCTCTGAACTGCATAGTCACTGTAAACCCCCCCCCCCCCCAGGGATGGGGCTTGCCTCACCCTCCTTCAGCACCTCAGGGATAAATAAGGGAGGAGGCAAATCTATGAGATAAAAAGAAAGGATGGAATAATATTACAAAATAGCAAATTGGCTTTGTGCCTCTATAGAGTGAACAGTAAGCCTTGTGTTTATATTGCAGGATGCAAGTTGAGGGGAACAGTTACATAATAAAAAACAGTTAAAGGTAAAGAGAAACAGATAAATAAGAGTTATTCAATTCAGGATAAAATCAAATTCACTTGATCAATCATGTGATTCCATAGACTCTATTTCTTTTAAATAATTTATGGTTTTTCCTTGCCATATATTTTCTTATTTTGGCATTGCAAAATATTGGAAAGATAATAGGGATGAGAAGAAAGGGGTTGTCCTTCCTTTGGTAAAATAATCTTGACTTTTGCCTTACTTTAAAAAAAATTAAAAGGAATGAAATAGCTTGAGGGCTCTAGTGACAAGATACATGTCCAACAAACTGTATATGTATGCACTGATGTACATAAATACCTACATGACATTGTTAGGACTATTTAGTTTGGACTCTTGTTTGCTCTTGTCTCTCATTTTTTCTTTCTATCCAACTGACCCAGTCATTGACCATTTAAGGTTTAATCTAAACTCATTTATATGCTTTCTTCCATATGTTGATTTGGTGAGTCTTCCCAACTTCAGACCTGGTACTGTACCACCTAGCTACCCTGTATATATGAATACATAGATATATAGTAGTTTTGGAAGAGAAAACACTAGCAGCTGGTGAATAAGGAAAGGTATCATGTAGAATGTGGTACTTAGACTGAGCTTTGAAAAAATAATAACAAGGAGTACATCCCATTCATACAGGACAACTAGAGCAAAAGTAGGAAAATGAGTAATGGAATATTGTGTATAAGGAAGAACAACAAAGTTAGTTTGCTAGACCATTGGGTGAAAGTAGCAGTCATATATATATAACGAAGCTAGAAAGGTATATTGCGGCCAGATTCTAAAAGGTTTCAATGCCAAATAGTAGGGTTATATTTTATTTTTGAGTCAATAGGTAGTCAATGGAGTCTATTGAAAAGGGGAGTGACATGGTTAGATCTACAATTAGAGAAAGGCACTTCTGCAGCTGTGTGTAGTCTAAGATGGGAGAGAGGAGAGATTTTGGGTCAGGAAACCAATTAGGGGGCTATTTCTCAGTAACAGCTGACAATGGTCTGGATTAAGTTTTTGCCCATGTCTAGTAAAAAGAGGTTGAATATGAGAGACAATATAGACTTATAAATGGTTAGATTTGACAAGTGATTGCATATATGGATTGTGGGAAAGTAAGGAGTTAAGGACAACATTGAGCTTGTGAGCCTGGAAGACTAGAAGGATGGTGTGCACTTTGAGGGAGTTAGAAAAGTTCCAAGTGTTTTGGGGCGGCCAGGTAGCACAGCGAGTAAGAGCACTGGCTCCAGTGTCAGAACGACCTGGAGATCGAATCCCAGGGCTCAGACACTCAGCACCACACCCAGAAATAACTGGCCGTGTAACCTTGAGCAAGTTACTTAACCCTGATTGCTTAAAAAAAAAAAAAAGTTCCAAAGAAGATTGGGTTTGGGGGAAAAGATAATGGGTTCCCTTCGAGATATTTGAATTTGAGATGTCCATGGAAGATGTAGTTTGGAGTTTCTAATGGTTGTTGTTCATCCTTTTTTGGAAGGGAACAAATGATATCACAGAATGATGGCTTAACTCATGCATGAATTGGACTTATGTGAGGTAGAATTGTATAGTCATCCGATTGGTAATGTGGAACTGAAACTCTGGAGACAGCCTAGAGCTAGATATACAGGTCTGGAAATCATAAGCACAATTGCAACTAAACTCATGGGAGCTAATCAGGTCAACAAGTAAAAGAGTGAATTGAAAAAGAGCGTATAGGACAGAAGCCAGAGATATATGCATGGTAATTGAGTATGGATAACGATCTAACAAAACAGATGGGAAAAGAACCAGCAGAAAGAGGTGCCATGATATTCAAAAAGAGATGGTAAATTAGTGGTGTCCAATGCAACAAAGAGGTCAAGAGAGATGAGAATTAAAAAAAGGACATCAAACTTGAAAATTAAAAGATTATTTGTAACTTTGTATAGAATATTTTCATTTGAAAGGTAATGGTCACAAAGGATTGAAAAGGAATTAAAGGAGAACTGTAAGGCACAAGTGTAGGTAGGTTTTTCTGAGTTTGATTTTAAAAGGGAAGAGAGTCTAGGGCAGCTAGGTTGTGCAGTGAATAGGCAAACTCATCTTCCTGAGTTCAAATCTGGCCTCAGACATTTACTAGCTGTGTGACCCTGGGCAAGTCACTTAACCCCAATTGCCTTAAAAAAAAAGAATGAGGGAATGAGTGATTATGGAAGAAGAGAGATTGGGATGGAATGCAATCATAGGATTGCATAAAGGTATGGCCTTGGTGAGGAAAAGGGCCACCTCTATCAGGAAGACTGGCATAGGAAATGAGCTCAAGGAGTTTTGAGATGTAGAAAAGGGAAGAAACAAATGGTCTCTGTTTTTTTTGGTAAAGTATGAGACAAGGTCTTATGCTCTAGGAAGAGGCTTGAAAAGTTTGAGGGGAGAAGAGAAGAAAACTCACAGACAATAACTGCTATTTTCCTGGTTAAATATGAGGCAAGTTCTCTCCATTGCATTTTGAGTCAGCTGTACTGATATGGAGGGTGAATACATTGAGAGAAGATAGGGGCAGGTACTTGTTGGAGTTCCCTATCCTGAGCAGATGTTGCAAAAGAATATAAGGATCTAGCTACAGTATGGAAAGAGCAGATCATAAAATGAAGAAAAATTATAAATAAGTATTAGCCTAATATAATACAGAAAATAGTGAGTGAAATACTACATTGAGGTTGTTTAGGAAATCCTTATCTTTTTTCCTCCTGAGTCTCATGAAAGAGTTAAAAAGTACTCTACAACATGATTGAAAGGTGGCATGGCTTCCTAAGTAGAGATGACCTCAGAGCCCTAAATTTGAGACTAGTCTCTGACCCATATAGACTAAGAAAATCACTTAACCTCTCAGTGCCTCAGGAACTTCTTAAGATGATAAATTGCAGATAAGTTGCCTTAGTAAAGGGAGTTTTTTCCCTAGGAAGCTTCCCACATGGATGAAATAACAGGTCAGGTCAAAAGAATTATAGAATATTGAAGTATTTTTAATCACTAAATTGTATTTGTTAATGATGTTTCTCTGGCATTTCATTATTTTTTGCATTATATGACATCTTTGGAAGCAGAACTTGGAATCAACAGTTCATAACTTTTTTTTTTTTGCTTTTTGTAAGGGATAAGGTATAGCAATTGGGGTTAAGTGACTTGACCAAGGACACATGGCTAGTTTTTTGTGTTAATTGTCTGAGGCTGTATTTGAACTCAGGTCCTCCTGACTCCAGGGTAGGTGCTCTATTCACTTCGCCACCTAGTCGCCCCAATTCACAACTTTTCTAGTGGCTAAAAAGTTATTTTCTTTCCATGATACAGTGGTGGTAAGGAAATCACCTACTTAAACAAAGAGCTCCTTGCTATGCAAATCCTACCTGAAGTGCCCACCAGAAATTATACGCCAAAGCCCCCTCCCAGTTGCAACCTGCTAGAAGGGGACCCCTACCAGAGTCCCTGGAAACCACCTAATAGGCCATAATAGTGAGGGAACATTTCACCTGTGTTGCTAGAAACATGTCCCAGATTCAGGTATGTTCATGTTTGTATCCAGGGCTTTGCTAGGTAATCAAGGCTTCACTAGAAACAGCATTAATGGCATTACACCCCGCCTTGGAACCATATTTTGTTGATTAGCAACACCTAACTATATAAGTGTATCTTACAGAAGATTCAGTGCTGTCTTCCCTATTGGGGAGGCAGTCACCAGCTGGTTAATAAACACTCCTATTAAATTATAATTGGCTTTGCTGTCCTGTTTCTCGGATGTCCACTACACTACCAATTGGCTAAATGTTATTAATGATGAAAACAAAAGTGAAAATCTGTTAGCAATAACACCCACCTCTCAGGGTTATTGTGAGAATAAAATGTTATAATATTTGTAAAGTGCTTTGCAAAACATTAAAGCAATATATAAATACTTATTGTTATCAGTCATTTTCAGTCATGTCTAACTCTTCTGTTACCCCTTTTGGAATTTTCTTGGCAAGGAATTGAATAGCAATGGGGCCCAAAGTAGGGTGAGATTCTTAAATGTTCAGAAAAAAAACCCTAATAATTTATTGTACTTTGTATATGGTTTTACTGAGAAGACAATTTCCTCTTGGTAGAAGAAAAAACAAACACACTCATCCATTAGAACTATTCAGAAGTAAAAAGGACCACCTTAAGAATTCCCTAGCATTGAAGATCTTCAAAGGCCAGATGACCACTTATGAAGGGGAAATTCTTGCTTTAGCAATGGGTTGAGTGACTTCTGAGGTGCCTTTTAGTTCCAAGATTCTGCGATTCTACTGACCCATAATTAGTAGGACATATGCTTTGAATTTTCTAGTAATAGTGATAGATTTACAGTCTTCCATACTCTCTAAATTGGTCCCCATTATAACTAAGATCATAGTAATGATGTTTGAAAAACCATCTGGAATAGATTGGGATGCATTCTGTGGCCCACATGGAGATGTAGCCTGTGTCCTTGGCCTTATCAGTATTATGTACTAATCAATTGAGCTAAGTAGTCACAGACTATAAACATCAGAGCCATTCTCTCTTCATTAATCCTGTCATGCAAATCTATGAATCATCCCTCCATACTACATTTAAAGTTCTCTCTACAGCTCAAGGCCCTAGCCAACTGCCCTCTTGACTCACCAGTTAGTCAATGCGCATTTCTGAGAATTCTACCTTCACTGGGAGACAAGATTACAAGGAGACATGTAATCTTACTCCCAACTGAGTGAAGAGAAAAGAAGGGGGATCTTGACAAATATTAATCTATGATGGGAATGTTCCTTTGCATTCTTTCTTAGCTTACTGCTTTTATTATTATTAACAGTGCTAAAATAAACACATACTGTATTTCCCCGATAATAAGACCTATCCCGAAAATAAGCCCTCCCCTTACTGTGTAAGATTCCTCTAAAATAAGCCCTCCCCCGAAAATATGCCCTATTGAGATTGCTACTGTAGTGAAGGTAATCCCCTGCATTACACGCTACATTACAGTACCCTCTGTATGCACCGTTCCCCCCCGCCCCCCGTGAAACGCACGCCATGCTCCGAGCTGCATCCAATCAGAGCTGCAGCAGTGAGCGTGTCATCCTGTTCTTCCCCAGTGATTTGCTTATTGAATAAAGGTACATTTTTTTGTTCACATTTACCTGTTTATTAAAATTGCTGTCAATGTTCATTAAAATAAGCCCTCCCCTGAAAATAAGCCCTCTGGTGTTTTTCTGTCCAAAAAATTAAGACGACAGTGTTTTATTATCGGAGAAACACGGTAGCTCTATTGAAATATGTGTAATGTGTACTGTTTTCTTTCACTAGTGTAGACTTTTATAATAAATATTAGTATCTTGTATCCTTCACAATTATGCTGGCATTCCCTTGGCAAAGATAGACCCAAAGAGGATTGATTTTTGATTCTAATTTGATGTAGCACAATATGGATTTTGAAGGAGGTTTGAAAAGAGCAACAAAATCATGTTCTCTTAAAAAATAAAAGATTGTTGAATAGCCAACAGCCAATGATGGATTAGAAAGACTTATGGAAATGTAGTTCTCTACAGTAATGAACGGTTTGCTCTGTCTTAAGGAAAGGGAAGTCAAATTCATATTAATGTCTGGTAATATATTTTTTACAAAAGGACATTATTTTTCAGTATAGAGATTCCTAGCCTATTTCTAAGAATTCCCACGCCATTCATAGAGGAAGATTTGTTTTCTCACAGAGGTCCACAGTATTAAATGTAATTTGGAACACAAGGTATTAAGAAAGAGAAAAAAATAGTAAATTCATAAATAACTAAGACTTATAGATTTGTAAGTCCATGGAAATGACTATATATGAACCAGACCTTTGTTTTCTTCATCTGTAAAATGAGGGAGTGGACTAGAGGACCTTTAAGATCCACTCTAAAATCCCATGAAATGAAAAAGAATGAGGGGACATTTGTGAATGGATATATTCTAGTCTGTCATCATCTTATTCTCCCATTTTCTATTTGTTTATGAAAAAAATCAAGTCTGTTTCTCCTGTATGAATCCAACTCTCAATTTGTTCATTTATAATAACATTTTTTTAAGAAAAGAGGTTTGTTGTAGAATTTTTCTGGTGTCATCATTTTATTTTTAAATCAATTGGTCAATCAACAAGTATTAAGTGCCTACTTTGTAGCTGACTGTGGTTTGCAAAGTGCTTTGCTTATCTCTTGTCTTCAAAATCTCTGTACAAAGTCACTAAGGTCCTTAATTTTATAAAGGAGGAAACTGGCTCATAGAGTTGTCACTTACTGGTCACACAGTTAATAAGTTACAGAGCTGGACCCTTAACTTGGATCTTCTGACTCTGGATCCAATGATTTATTTTTTCTAACTACAGAAAAAAATGTGCTTTTTTTTTTTTGACAAAGGAAAAGCAAGAATAAGAGTGTGCATAATAATAGTAACTGACATTTACACAGGATTTACTATGCACCAGGCCGGGTTTTACAATTGTTATTTCATTTGATCCTCACCACAACCCTGGGTGGTACATGCTATTATTATCCCCATTTGATAGATAAGGAAACTGAGACAAAAGTGTTTTGCCTAGGTCACACAGCTAGCAAGTGTCTGAGACCATATTTGAACTCAACTCTACCTGACTCTAGGCCCAGCGCTTTATCCGCTGCACCATTTAGCTGAGTGAGGAGGACCTATATCCACAAAAAACTCGGATGTAAAAACAAATAGTATCATTTTAACTTTTTTTTTTTTAAGAAAGAAAAAAAGAGGGGACAGATAGGTGGTGCAGTGAATAGAGCATGGGCCCTGGAGTCAGGAACACCTGAGTTCAAATCTGACCTCAGACACTTAATACTTACTAGGCCTGTGACCTTGGGCAAGCCATTTAACCCCAATTGCCCTCCTCTCTCCCCTCCAAAAAGAAAAAAAAAAGAAAGAAAA
Source organism: Petaurus breviceps papuanus (assembly GCF_028583685.1). NCBI lineage: Eukaryota > Metazoa > Chordata > Mammalia > Diprotodontia > Petauridae > Petaurus > Petaurus breviceps. Next base: position 3,979,243 of record NW_027187269.1, read on the forward strand.
GGAGAAATTGGTTCCTAGTCAACTTATAAGTTTTCTAAGTTTAGGTGGCATGGTGGTTAGAGTGCTAGGCCTGGAGTCAGGAAGACCTGAGTTCAAATCTGGTCTTAGATACTTACTAGCTGTAAGACCCTGGGTAAATCACTTAGATCTGTTTGCCTCAGTTTCCTCATCTGTAAAATGAACTGGAGAAGGAAATGGCAAACCACTCCAGTATTTTTGCCAAGAAAATCCCAAATGGGGTCATGAAGAGTAAGACACAACTGAAATGACTAACAAAAGATAACAAAAAACTTATTGTTTTGTTAGTCCCCTTTTGAGTTGACTGAAAAATAAAGATCAAAGTTATTCATTTGTGACCTTTTGTATGTTAGTCTATGTCAATATTTAATATTTTCTTCTAAGGCAGCAGGACTGTGCCTGTAACCATATAAAAAACTTTACTAATCTATACATAAGATGAGATTTGTACATATTTGTTGATAATGATTGACTCCTAATGTTTTAAAAAGTATCATTTATGATCAGTTTCCCTTAAAGTTCTATGTTGTTGGATTTCCTTTTTTTATCCTTGAGCTTATTTTTAGTTTATATAATTATCTTGTTTTTTAAAGGTTAAGGACATCCTTAATCATTTATATAATTTTCAGAAACTCCATGGCTAAATAGAAGGTTTCTTTAAAAATTATGCATTACTAAAACAGATGTTTGTGTTGCACATTTGGTGGAAAGAATTTGTAAACTGAATCAAATCTAATAATGCTTGTCAAAAATGATTTTATTTGAGTAGAAGAGAAGGGATGACAGTTTCCTTCCTCTAGTGAATGGATTTTGCATTTTGGTTTTGTCTATTGCTCCTGTCAATTGGGTCTTTAGGGGGCATTGCTAATAACAAGGCTAGTAGAGATGATGAAATTCCAGCAGAACTATTTGAAATCCCTAAAGATGATGCTGTTAAAGTACTACATTCAATATGCCAACAAATTTGGAAAACTCATCAGTGGTCACTGGATTGGAAAAGGTCATTTCATGTCCCAATCCTAAAGAAGGGTGTTGCCAAAAACTGCTCAAATTATTGAACAATTGCACTAATTTCACATACCAGCAAGGTTATGCTTAAGATTTTACAAGCTAGGCCTCAACAATATGTGAATCAAGAATTAGTAGAAGCTCATCATCCTGGTTTTTGAAGAGACAGAGCAACTACAGACTAAGTTGCCAACATTCGCTGGATTATGGAGAAAGCAAAGGAGTTTCAGAAAAATGTCTACTTTGGCTTCATTGACTACACTAAAGCCTTTGTATGGATCAAAGCAAATTGTGGCAAGTTCTCAAAGAGATGAGAGTACATGCCTCTTGAGGAACCTGTGTATAGGTCAAGAAGCAGCAGTTAGAAAAAGCATGAGCAACAGATTGGCTCAAGATTGGGAAAGGAATATGATAAGGCTGTATATTGCTACCTTATTTTATATATATATATATATGTATATATGTATATATGTGTGTATATATATATATATATATATATATATATATATATGCAGAGTATATCATGTGTAATGCTGAGCTGGACATACCAAAAGCTGGAATGATGGTTGCTGGGAGAAATCTCAGATATGCACACGATACCTCTCTGACAGCAGAAAGTGAAGAATTAAGAAGCCTCTTGATAAGGGTGAAAGAGGAGAATGAAAAAGCTGGATTGAAACTTAACATAAAAAAACAAACCAAAACCCCCCTAAGATCATGGTCCATTACTTCCTGGTAAAGAGGGAGAAGGAATGGAAGCAGTGTCAGCTTCATATTCTTGGGCTCAAAGATCACCGCAGCAGTGACTTCAGTCATGAAATTACAAGACACTTGCTCCTTGAAAGGAAAGTTGTGGAAAAGCTGGACAGTATATTAAAAAGAAAAGACATCACCTTGTTGACAAAGGTCTGTATGGTCAAAGCTATGGTTTTTCCAGTAGCAATGTATGACTGTGAGAGCTGAGTACCACAGAATTGATGCTTTTGAATTGTGGTGCTGAAGAAGACTTTTGATAGTTCCTTGGACAGCAAAGAGATCAAATCAATCAGTTAACACTTAAAGAGATTAACTCTGACTATTCATTGGAAGGACAAATATTGAAACTGAAGCTTAAATACTTTGGACACATAATGAAAAGACAGGACTCATTGGAGAAGTCTCTGATGCTGGGAAAGTATAAAGGTAAAAGGAGAGGGGAACAACAGAGGATGAGATTGATGGTGTCATGGAAGGAACAAGAATGACTTTGGACAGACTTCAGGAAATAGTTGAGAAAAAAACCGAAGGGTGCTGTAGTCCCTGAGGTCACAAAGAGTCAGACATGACTGAAATTGACAATTTCTTCTATCTTAATGAACTCAGATGTTACAGTGATTTGAGTTTCAAGTGAAGATTAGACCAGATCACTTCTAAGAGGCTTTCCAGCTCTGAAACGGTATTATTCTATCTCCAACCTTAATCTCTCATCTGAGCTGCAATATCTATAAGAACATCTCTCCGGAGATGTTCCACCATCACCTCAAACTCAAGGCAGTCAAAACAGAAATTGCTACCTTCCTTTTCAAATCAGAAACCATTGTTTCTTTGCCCTATTTGCTTCAATGTTATAATCATTTTTCTAGTTGTTAAGAAATGCTGTAGCTATGTTTGACCCTTCCCTCTCTTTTATTTCCTATAGAAATTTAGTCAGTAGATCATCAGTTTTTGCTTTAAAATTTTCCTCATGAGATTTCTCTCCCTTCTTTTCCTATGATCACCATTCAAATACATGTTATCATCACCTCACATATAGGATACTACAATACCCTTCAAAATACTGTCTCTGATATTTCTTCAGTTTATAACCCAGGGCTTGTTAGAACTGGACTGTGCTATTTCTTCTTTGGAAATTAACCAAAGGTTAGAAGGACAATAATTTTTGATTTCAGAAATCAAGATCTCAAAAGTTCTTAACAGGCTAGAGTAGGCTGTCAAGTAGAGAAATAACATAAGTATTAATAGCATAATAATGCATACATTTACAATGATGTTCTAAAATCAGTCACATTCATAAATGGGAATAGAAGAGGTGTAATTCATTTGATAAAAATTTGAGGGTTTTAGTGGATTATATGTTCAAAACAAGATGTTAATTAGGAGCCAAGCCTTAATAGACACTGGGATTCGAGGGCTGTCTTAATTCCTAACTATACCTTGCAGTGGAAAGGAGGCTGAGGCTGATAGATAAATCCTTTTTCTTCTTTCTATGTCCTGTCTCTTAACTTCCTAGGTTAGTGTCCTAGTCATGTTATCTAGGATGACTCAGATACATAAACAGGGTAGCTAGGTGATGCAATAGATAGGTCACTGGACTTGGAATCAGGAGGACTCATCTTCATGAGTTCAAATCTGGCCTCAGACACTTACTAGCTGTGTGACCTTGGGTAAGTCAGAGTTTGACTCAGTTCCTCATCTGTAAAATGGGCTGGAGAAAGAATGGCAAACTACCCCAGCATCTTTGCCAAGAAAAGCACAAAATAGGGTCACAAAGAGTTGGACACAACTGAAATGATTCAACAAGAACAGATATATGTCTCATATTTTTTAAGCACTAGCTAAGAGCTTTCTTATTCTGGCAATCTCTGTATAGTCATTGACCAGCACCAATCAATTGAAACCCCTCAAAACTCAGTCACAGGACTATAAGCCCAATTAGCTCTACCGTAGAGGCAGAAGCAGCATGGTAAAAGAGAAAAAGTAGATGATTTTAGAAAGGAGGAATAGAAGCTGATTTTACAGTTTAGAATACCTTATAGCCCTGAGACTTTGTGAATTTCCAAAGTGCAGAGTTTTATTTAGGATCCTTAAGGTGCTAGAATCAAAGGGGACTGGAGGTAGGGGGTACCAACAGTTGAGATCCAAATGCTCTGTAGTCCTGGGCAGTACAGGTATTTATACAAAGGTTGGCAGCCCAATTCCAAAGTTCAATGAGCTGTTTTAGGCATCAACCATTCAAAATGTCAGACCAAACTCCCATTAATACATGTCTATACCAGACCATCTAAAAGACATTTGAATCTTAAAAGTAAATGGTGTTTAATAAAAGCAGAATAGAACAAAAAATAGCAAGATATTGAATCAAGTGACAAATATTCTCAGCACCCTTACACAAATGGCTGCCATCATCCAGATCTCCAAAGGAATGATACTTTTATTCCTTCTACTTCCGTCTACTTCTGTAATGGGAATCTGAAGATCTTTTCTGCCCCTTGGGCCCTTGATAGTCTTAAGTGAATCTGAGAACCTTCCCTGATTTGAAAATATACTCTGCCCCCTAATAGGCAAAATGTGGTCACATGGAGCCTGTGGTGGGAGGCTTGTTTTTCAAGAATGCCCACACTTTGTTACTTTGTGATTGGGCAGTGGGTCAAGAGGGTTGTGACATTCTCTGACCCAGAGAAAGCTATATATACCATGATATGAAGTTTTTCTTTGAGGCTCACTTTGGGAAGAGTTATGTGATTTGGCCAGATGAGACTCTGGGAAGCCATTAAGCCCCCCAGCTTTGAAAACCCAGATGTTGGTGCTTCCCTCTCTGGGAACTTAAGTAGGTATGGATGTAATAATGGTCAGACAGCTAGAAACCCTGTCTGCTTAATTGTGTTATTTTCTGTTGTAACTTCTGTTTGTATTCTCTGAAGTCCAGGGTGCTGAATTTTCCCCCTGAACTGGGTAAATGTCACATGTTTGATTGATTAAAGTAAGATTGTTAACCCACTTTGAGTTGCTTTCCCTTAGAAGAGCAGATCTAAGAACCTGTGCTAGCAGTCATCCTGGGTATTCTGGGGTCCTTGCTGCTACAACTTCCCCCATCAAAGCAAAAGGATCCAATAAGTTCCAAATATTGGAAGATTAGGACCCAGTCTTTCTGGATTTTCTTTCTCACTAGTCTCAGGGGGAAAACTGGAACATGCAGTCAGCTGGAGGCTGACTGATAGTAGCTGAAGCTTCTCTCTTCTGCTCCCATCCGGGACTATCTTCTCCTAAGCCCCACTTTCCTGTTCTTCCATCTTATATCTTCCCTAGCTTCTTCAAGTTGGCAGACACCTGCTGCTCCTTCAATTAGAGCTGCACTTCCTGCTTCCAAGTCCATCCTGCTTCTCATTCTACATTTAACTGCTACCATCTTTCCAGTTTTGTGCCAGTCTGAAGCAGAAGCAACCCCAGAATGTGACATCCCAGATTTTTCTTAAATGAACGGCAACAACATGGGCAAACTGAAGCTGACCTGAGGAGTTTCAGAAAGAGCAACAGTGATCTCCACCCAAATTGCAATTCAACAATTCACCTACTGAGAAATTTTCCCTAGGAGTTCTGCCCCCTTTCATATTCCCAGAAGACAAGCACAGCTGTATTGTCACAGCTGACTTAAAATCACAATTAGGTGTGGGTTTTTTTCCCCTGGTATTTTTCATCTATACTAGGTGTGACTAAAAAGTAATACAACTGCTTGCTAACCAAGCACATCAGAAATCATATGTCCAAAAGAATATTATGCTCTTCAAAGTAGTCACTTTGGGAGTTTACTCATTTGTTGCAACAGTGTTGTCTTTGTTCAAAAAATATTTTGGGTCCTCCTCTTTTGGAATTGCTTTCACTGACTGAATCACAGTTTTCTGAATTTCCTAGGTGATTGTGAATCATAATCCTTTGGGGGTAGATTTGTTTGTTTGTTTGTTTTAACATAAACAGTCAAAGTCATTCAGAGCTAAGTCTAGTGAATAAAGTAGGTGATCAAACTGTGTAATACTGCCTCATCAAAAATTAGATGTGACTTCCAAGTAATAAGACTAATTTTCTTGAGTAGGTATTGATTCTAAAGAGAGTACAAAAAGAATTCGCAATATCAGCTCTGTTGGAATAAGCACAAAACCTCCCAAGGTGATTACTTTGAAGGGGAAAAAAAGTATTTGTATATGTATTCACCAATATAAATTAATTTATAATGAATGACCTCATTACTGAGGCTGAGAGTGATTATTCAGTTTATTCCAACCAACAGATTCTAGATTTTTTTAAGCTCATGCAGTATTAAGGTTGGTTGAGAATGCCACACATGATGGACACAAGGGGAATTCTCCTTTTGGAAGTTTTTTTCTCCTTACCCTAGTATCCTGATTACTTTTTCGTAAATATTAACATTACCTCTAGGTTCAAATATTAATTCCTCTGTTTGAAATGTAAATTTCTTTACAGCCTGTCTTTCCTACTTTTCTAGTATTTTTACATTTTATTTGTTTCCATACTTTGTGATCCAGCTACAATAGCCTACTTTATCTTCCTCTCACTCTTCTCCATGTACCATCTCTCCTATCTCTTAGAGTCAGAGCAGACTGCCTAATTCAGTCCAACAGAAGCTGTGTATTGGCAGTGACCTGCCTGGCCCAGCAGAGAAGCTGCCCTGCCCCATTAAGACCCATCCTAGCAGCCAAAAGACCTGCTTGACACAGGCCAATAGCAGAACAACCTTTCCAAAAGAAACATCTTGCCTCATAAAAGAGCAAGGCCTAGTGGAGTGGAGTGACTGATGAATCACTCCATTATTGACTCTCTCACCTACTACAGAGAACTTTGCAAGGAATCTCTGGAAAAAGAATAGACATCCAGATGAAGCTCTTCTAAGAGTTGTGTGGTGTTTTGTCCACATGTATCCCCTACCTGTGTGCTTTTCTATCATTGCACTTCTTTTCCCTTTTTTTCTTGCTTCCCTCTCACCCTAGAGATTGCTACCATCAGACACAAATATAGAATGTGTGTGTGTGTGTTTGTGTGTGTGTGTTCAAAAATCATTCTATACACACTTCTATTTTTCACTTCATTCTCTGGATGCAGATAGAGTTCTTTCATATGTATTTTGTAGCTAATTTGGGTATTTGATTGTTTGGCACTGTGCTAGAGTCAGGTTTCAATGTATTCAGCTATGGCTGATTAGACCAATAATAGCTCAGAATGCTCTACCACAGATAGTCCTTGTGAACATTTGGGATGAATACACTAAATTTGCACATCCTGCATTTCCTTTAAGTTATTTCAATTCTGCTTTGCTCATGGAGCACAGCACCTTCTCTGATGTGTGCATGTTATGTTGTGCATGTCCAGACACAGAAATCTGTGTAATTATGATAGTTGAAATGACTTAGTCACTCAAAGTTTTTCTTAAAACAACATCGATATTACTGTATACTACTCTCTTGGTTCTGCTCATTTCCATCTTCATTATTTCATGCAAGTCTATTCATGTTTTTTTCTAAGATCATTGAACTTATAATTTCTTTTCCTTTTTTTTTTTTTTTGCTTTTTTGGAGGGGGGAAGGCAGAGCAGTTGGGATTAAGTGACTTGCCCAAGGTCCCACAGCTAGTAAGTATTAAGTGAAGGAGACTGAATTTGAACTCAGGTCCTCCTGACTCCAGGGCTGGTGCTCTATTTACTGTGCCACCTACCCACCCTGAGCTTATTATTTCTTATGGTGCTGTAGTATTCTATAGCAATAATATACCACAACCTGTTCAGTCATTCCTCAATTGATGGGCATCCATTCAATTTCCAGTTTTTTTTCCACCATAAAGAGAACTGCTATAAATATTTTAGGACATGTAGGTTCTTTTTCTTTTTCCCTGATCACCTTGGGAAATATACCTAATAGTGGTATTGCTGGGTCAAAGGATATACACAGTCTTATAACTCTTTGGGCATAATTACCAATTGCTCTCCAAAATGGTTGGATGAGTTCAAAATCCTATCAATGATAAATCAGTTTAAAAGTATATTTTATTTTTTCAATTTGCAAAAAGCTACCTCTCCCTCCCATACCAACATCCTTCCCCAAAATGGAAATTGAAAGCAAAACAAAACCCTGTTGCAAATGTGTACTGTTAAAAAAAAAATAAATTTCTATGTTAACTTTGTCCAAATACACACACACACATACATTTGCATCCTTTACCTCTCTATGAGTGGTAGGTAGGATGTTTCATCATTGGTCCTCTGGAATCATGGATAGTCAATACACTGGTCAAAGTTCCTAATTTTTCTTTTTAAACATTATTTTTAATTGTTAATTCCAATTTTTCTCTCTCCTTCTAACTCTTTCCCCACCCATTGAGAAGGCAAACTATGTAAAACCATCATTCCATGTTGGCCATGTGGCAAAAAAGCAAGAAAAATAAAGAAAATGTAAAAATATGCTTCAATCTGCACTCAGAGTTCATCAGTTCTCTTTTTAGAGCTGGATAGTATTTTCATAATGGGTTCTTTGGAATTGTGAATCATTCATTACATTGATAAAGAATAAATAAGTTTTTTGCCGTTGATCATCTTTACAATATAGCCCTTACAGTGTTTCTTTGGTTTTGCTCATTTCGCTTTACATCAGTTCATGTAAGTTTTCCCAGGTTTTTCTGAAACCATCCCCTTTGTTATTTTTTACAGCAAGACAGTATTCTCTCACAATCATATACTATAACTTGTTCAGCCATTTCCCAATTGATGGGCATCTCCTTACAGTTTTACAATGCTTTGGGCATAGTTCCAAATTTTTCTCCAGAATGGTTGGACCAGTTGTAATGGGAATGCAAATTTGGAAGATCTTCCCTGCCCCTAGGCTAAAATGCACCTGAAGCCTGGGGAGGGAGGCTTGTTTTTCAGTAGATACTTCTTGATTGGCCAGTGAGTCAATAAGGTTGTTACATTCTCTGAGCCAGGAGAAGGCTATATAAGCCCTGATGTGTAGCTTTGTTTTGGGACTCACTTTGAGAAGTATTCTGTGATTTGATCTGAATTATGGGAAGCCGTTGTTGAGAGTCCCCCGGCTTTGAAAAACCCAGAATGTGGAAACCCAGATGTTGACTGGGTATGGATGTAATGGTTGGACAGTTTGGAAAGCTGTCTACTTGATGTTTCTGTCTTGATAATTATGCCTGTATACTTTGAGGTTCAGGGTGCTGACCTTTTCTCCTGAACAAGGTAAACGATATATGTCTGATTGATTAAAGTAAGCTTGTTAACCCATTTTGAGTTGCTTTCCTTTAACAAAGCAGATCCAAGAACCTGTGGTAGCTGCAAACCCTGAGGACGCTTGGGGTGCTTGCCGCTACACCAGTTCACAACTCTGCCAGCCATGCATTTATGTGTCTATTTTTCCACATCCCCTCCAGCATTTGTAACTTCCCTTTTCTGTCAGTTTAGCCAATCTGAAGATGTGAAGTGGTAGGAAGTAGCCAATTCTTTCGGTTATTTTTCTTTACTATAATTTTATTGTAACAATTGTTCTCCTGATGCTGATCCCTTCTCTCTTCATAAATTCATTTAAGTCTTCCCTGGTTTTTCTGAAACTATCCTCTTCATCATTTCTTACAGTATAATACTATTCCATGACATTTATATGCTGTAACTTGTCCAATCATTCCCAGACTGATAAGTACTCCCTCAGGTTCTCATTCTTTGCTAGCTCAAAAAAAGCTATAAATTTTTATACATTCTTTTTGTTGTTTTTCAGTTGTGTCTGACTCTTCATGACCCCATCTGGGATTTTCTTGGCAAAGATACTAGAGTTGTTTGCCATTTCCTTTTCCAACTCATTTTATAGATTAGGAAACTGAGGCAAACAGGATCAAATGAGTTACCTAGAGTCACAAAGCTAGTAAGTATCTGAGGCCAGATTTGAATGCAAGTATTCCTGACTCTAGGCCCAGCACTGTATCCACTGAGTTTTACTTAGGACTAATACTTCCCTTAATCTACTTTCTCACTAATTCTTCCATCTTCTGTCTCTACCCTTTCCTCCTTTTTCCCCATAGAGTGAAATATATATATTTTTTCTACCCAGCTGTGTGCATATGTGTGTATTCTTTATTCTTTTGATGCATTTGGACAAAAGTGAGGTATTCGCTGCTATCTTCTATAATCCATCCTCCTTGCTATATACTTGTGCACCTTGATTGTCTGAGATAATTTCCCCTAACTTTCCTTTTCTTTCCTTCCTTACTGTATTCTTTTCTAAAAAAAAGTTCTCTTAAGATTAAAACACAACAGAACCCCTCCCAGATCTTGCTTAATTAGATTCCCACTATGACTCCAATGATAGAATCCTTCCCCCATGTGAAAAATGTAAACAGTTTATGCTTGTTTAATCCCTTATGATTGTTCATGCATGTTTACCTGACTCTTGTGTTTGAACTTCAAAATTTCTATGTAGCATTTATCTTTTCTTCAGTAACTCTCTGAAGTCCTCTATTTCATTAAATATCATTTTTTTCTTCAAAGATTATAATCAGTTTTTCTGGATAAGTTGTTCTTGACTGTAGGGTTTTTTTCTTTGCCTTCTGGAATATGTCATATTGCAAGTTTTCCACCCTTTTGGGTGGTAGATGCTAAATTGTGGGGACAGAAAGATAGTTCAGTAGATGGAGCACTGGGCTTGGAATCAGGAAAACTCATCTTCATAAGTTCAAATCCAGCCTCAGACACTTAGTAGCTGTGTGACCCTGAGCAAGTCATTTAACTCTGTTCCTTATCTGTAAAACGATCTGGAGAAGGAATGGCAAACCATTCCTGTATCTTCGCCAAGAAAATCCCTGATAGGGTCATGAAGGGTTGGATATGATTGAAATGGCTGAATAGCAACAGCTAAATTGTGTGAAATCCTGATTGTTACTTAATGGTGGCTTGAATTCTTTCTTTCTGGCTGCTTGCACTGTTTTGTTTTGTTTTTCAACCTGAAAACCTTAGATTTTGTCTATGATATTCCTGGGAGTTTCATTTAGAGGTTTCTTCGAGAAGATGACCAGTGAATTCTTTTGTTTCACCTTTGTTCTCTAGTTCTTAGAGATATGGTCAGTTTCCTTTAAAAATTTCTCAAAATATTATGTCTAGGTTCTTTTTTTATCATGATCAGATAGTCAGATGATCTTAATTTTGTTCTCCTTAATAAGTTTTCTAGATCAGTTGATTTTGCTATGAAATACCTTATGCTTTCTTCTATTTTCTCAATTTTTTGATTCCACAATTTATTAATTGTTTTATGGAATTACTGGCTTCTAATTGGTCCATTCTGATTTTCAGAGAGTTTGTTGCTTGGGCAATGTTTCATACCTCTTTGGCCATGCTATATTCCCTTTGTACTATTTCATGGCTTTCATTTCTTTTCTAGTGTTTTTTTCCTTTTCTTTGTGTTCTTATTTCATTGATTAAAAAAAAACCAAACCCAAAATATTTTAAGTCTTTAAAAAAAATTCTGCTCCATTTTTTTCTAGAAATTTTAGTTGAATATGTACATAAGATTGTCTTTCTATGAGGCTTAGCTTGTAAGTGTTTTGGAGTCATTCTTTTTTGGGAGGTTTGTGTCTTAGACATCTCTGTTAGCACAATAGTTTTTGTTGTTGTTGTTTTTAATGGCAGGATTTATTTTTTGTTTGCTCATGCTTTCAGCCTCTTTCTGACTTTGAACTTAATGCTAGGATTCAGCTCTGCACATTTCTGGAGGGAAGGTCGGGTTGCTTCTGTTGCTGTTTTTTGAGGTGATATTAAGTATTGCTTTATTCTAGGATCTCAGGAATAATTCAGGCTGGGGACAGGCAAATCTTCAGTGCTCGCAAAGTAGCCTAATCAAGGGTAAAGGCTGATCATTGACAACTAATGAGTTCTGCAATTTCCTTACTGGGTTTGGGACTCAGCCACTATCAGTCAACTGAGAATCCACCTAGGTCCAAGTCATCTAGCTGTTCCTTGCTTCTGAACTTTTTCCTCTCTTAGTATACTACACATACCCTGGGAGTACCACTCTTAGAAAAAGGAGTCCTAGGGGCGGCCAGGTGGCTCAGCGAGTAAGAGCACCGGCTCCAGTGTCGGGATGACCTGGGGATCAAATCCGGGCTCAGATACTTAGCACCACACCCAAAAATAACTGGCCGTGTAACCTTGAGCAAGTTGCTTAACCCCGATTGCTTTAAAAAAAAAAAAAAGAAAAGAAAAAGGAGTCCTCCTTAGCTTTCTCTGGATCTGTGACCTGAACTGGGCAATTGGTGACAAAGCTGTTACTTGGCAAATGTTCCCATTGTGGATTTGAGTTTGGGATCTCCTCCTGCCCCTGTGCACAGACTCTTTCTGTGCTAGAGGATCCCCCACTTGTCTCTAGGGTTCTTACCAGACCCTGTCCCCAGTATCCAAAGACCTCTCTGTCTGGTTCCAGCTGACCTGGTCTGGAAAAATGACATTGTGACTTTTTCTTGGATTTCCCCATCAGGTTTTGATATGTTGTGTTTTCTAAATTTATTTAGCAGAGTCTGTGGGGGAGTTCACCTTGCTTAGCACAGTGCTTGACACATAGTAGGTGCTTAATAAATGTTTACTGAATGACCTCTACAATTGTACTTAAAGTTTATGACCACTGTTTTCTCCAAATTCTTTGTGTCTTTGTGAGTCTCAGATTTTTGGGGGAAGATGCTTTGTAACTCTAATTCTTGCTATACCATTTGGGTACATGTCTATTCTAAAAGCTAACTGAGTCTACTGACTGATTGTTAAGGGGAAACACACTGGTGGGAGCTTGTGAGACATAATGTTAGAAGCACAGCCCCCCTAAGGTTACTCCTAGAACCTGATGTAGCATCTGACCCCTAGGGACCCAAGCTTGTCAGTGTTAGTATGAGTTGAGGAAGTGAGCCTAAAGGGGGTACTACATTTTCATCTTGAATATATTCTATATATACTTACAAATGTGTCTGGTTTTAGCCTTCATTTGAATGTAATTTTCTGAGGGTAGATATTTAATTATTGTCTCTGTGTCACTAGAGTTTAATACTGTGTCTGACTTATAATAGTCATTTAATAAATCTTTGTTGATTGGTTGATGGATTCTGTATTCCATTCCCATAAAAATGGATCCTGTGACAATGGTTTAAGAAAAACTCCCCATGATATTGATCTATAGCTTTCTGTTGAAACAGCTTTCACACACGCACTTCACTCCAGAATGCTGAAGCAGAAGGCAAAACCCAGACTGATTTTCCTCATAACTAGAGTTCATTCCTCACAGTATGATCCTTTTGAAATGAGAGAAGAGGTCACCAGCTTTCATGTGCTCAGTTTTCTCCAAATGCTCTCAAGGAATCTTTCATTCTTCCCTATATTATTTTCCTACAAAGCCAAAAAATCAAGATCAAACGGTTTCTTTTTCATCAGCATTTATCAAGGACTCACTAATCCATATGATCTGCTGGGAAGATAAAGCTTATGATACTAGATTGTAAATTCTTTAAGGACAAAGACTGTGTCTTATTCTTATATCTCTTTCATTATCTATTGAAGTTAATTGTACATAAAAGGTCAGTAATCTAGGATTTCCTTGGTATGGGAACTCTGTTCACACAGCACATAATAATCCATTGAAGTCATCATTGCTTTTTATCTCTCCAGTCCTTGACACACAGTAAACTCAATAATATTTTTTTCATCCATTTATTCCATTCATTCTTAGAGAATTTCCTGAGGCTCAGAGAGGACTTGTCCATTATTACATACATGGCCAGTAGGTGTATGTGTGGCTGTGGGAGGTGAGGAGAAGTAGATTAAACTGGGTCCTTCTTCCAACACTTTATTATGACATATCAGACATAGTAGGTTCTCACTAAATGCTGAATGTTAAATGAATAAAGTTTTACAAACTTCTCTGAGGTGATTTTCATAGGTTAATGAACTAATCCCAAGGTGGCACAGATAAGAGTTTGTTCCTCCCCCAAATTCTATAAAAATGAGACCTCAAACTCCTGCCCCCCTACTTGAATATTCTTCCATCTCCAACAGGTCCAGGCTGCCCAGTGCTCCCAACTCTAATCCATGGTTGCCTCAGTGATTCTCTCTGCCTCTTCCCCTTCCTGTCCTCGTCCACATGCTGCCTTCCTTCCTTCACCATCCCATGCCCAGTCTGCTTCTGCCTCTGTACCTTTTTCATGTCCCATCTCTGTAACCTCTGTGCCTTTTTAAAGTGTAATCACAGCCCTACTTTTTGCTGCCATCATAGGCTCTCCCAGCAAGTACCCAAAGAATGTGATGTACTTGTGACTATTTTATGAGATCATAAATTATCAATTCAAAGTACAATAATAGTTCAGATAAGGAGAGATCAGTATGGTTTAGAGCTCTTAAAGAAGGCTTCATGGGGGAGAGACAAGTTGAACTAGAACTTTGAAGGATTTTGATTGGTTAGTTGCTGTCTTTTGTTCTCAGAGGACCAAAATGGCATTGCTACAGTGTGTCCATTTGTGGCTAATCAGACCCAAACAAGCTCAGAATTCTTAACCACAGGTTGGACATAGATAGGCCATGTGAACTTGGGGGTGAGTTCTCTCAATTTGTGGATCTGTTATTTCGTTTGAGCAACTTCAATTCTGCTTTGCTCATAGAACACAGCACCTTCTTTGATGAGGGCATACCATGCTAGATGGTCCTGTGCCAGGATCTTCCATGTCTCACAAATCACTCCAAGTTCTTCAGGGAGACCTTGAGAGCGTCCTTGTATTGCTTCTTCTGATCACCATTTGAGCATCATATATATGAGTTCTTTGTGAGAGTTCTCTGTAATAGTCTTTTAGGTAAGTGTTCCTTTGGCATTCAAACAACAAGGTCAGTCCATTGGAATTGTGCTTGTGAGTATAGAGTTTGAAATGCAAGAGCCAAAAGAGGCCAGAGGGTAAGGAAAACGTGTGAACAAAAGCACAGAGACACATAAAGAAGAGCTTGATGAGAAAACCTGGATCAAAATGGACATTTTTTTCCTCAGTGGAGAATTACTTTAATCCTGAAAGTAATTCATTTAATCACCTGCCCAACTTCAGATTGTCTTGGTATATCCTTATTTCTATCATCATTGTCCTTTCCTATGCAAGATCCTCTAGGTCAAGGAGTACTTATCTCTGTTTTATGGATAATGTACAGCTTTTTTAAAAAAATGAGTATTTCTTCATTTAAAAAAATTACACACTTTTGAGCAAGTTAATATGAATGGGCTTCCTATTTAGGACTTTGCTGGTTTTTATCCCTTAGACTGGTGCCCCTCCCCAAATACCTCCAGTGTATTATCCAGTAATCCCACCTTTCCATCTAACACTTCTATTCACTGTAATTCAATGACATATCACACCAAATAAAGACTGACCTGAACTCTCAGGGATGGATCCTTGAAACATATTTTACATACTACTTTCCTTCACTGTTTGTTAAATATTAATGTATTCCTGATGGAGTATAAGTAACTTGGGCTGTCTGGATACTTCCAGATCCATTTAGTCAGTTCAGTCAAACTTTTAGTCATACTTGTGAAGCAGAATTTGTCTTTGACCTCCTCCCTCCCCCACTAGTCTCTCTTTTCTCCTCTACTTTGGGCCTGTTTTCAACATTTGCAACCACTTGCCATGCTTTTCTGCCCTGGAAGCCCATTGGGATCACACTGGTTTGCCAAAGCTTTATACTTTATCACTCCATCAGTGCCCGGGCAGAACCCTATGTACCAGACCTTTGACTCTTTCCTCAGCTCCCTTTCAAACTCCTTAGAAATCTCTTAAGGAATAAATCAAATAATGGGATTTTGAGATACCATCAGAAAACAGGAAAAGAATTATTTTGGTATCCATAAAATCATGCCACACAGTCAGCTGACTGTTTTACCTTTAGGCAGGATTGATCGTTATTCTTCATTCAGTGAACAACAACAGAAATCAGACAAATTGATTAAATAATCAATAAAAAATTTGGTTATTGTATTTGAAATGACATTATTTTATAATGTAGGCAAATACCTTGAACGAAAATTAAAAAAAAAAGATTGACAATGCCTAACACAGTGCTTGTAAAATAAATACTAAGTGAATTACTTAATTCATGTAATAATTCTCCCCATAGAGTTATATGAGAAATTGATGTGGTATTGCCAAATTCAGTGCCAGGGTGAGAAGTTGGAATACATTTCTAAGTAGAATATTTCTATCTCTTTCCAAAATTTGCTGATCTTATCTCTTCTTTTAAAATAGTTTTTGGTTTTCAAAAACTTCAAAAATCAGAATGATCATCAGAAGTCCACCATCCAAATATTACAATAAGATATTATGTTGATTTACACAGATAAAAATGATACAAGTTAATGTCTTCATTGATATTAGCAGTAATGTAATATCTTTTTTTTTCTGGCACAGAACCATGGAATAACATACTCTAGAAAGAACTTCTCATTTGATGAAAACCACTTCAAACTTCAAAAAAAAAAAATTGGCTCATATTGAGAAGGTTTTGTTTCGTTTTAAGTTAAGCACAGTTTGAAGACAATTACTCTCTGTATTTAAGCAAAAGATACAACCAGCTTTGGAAGGCGGTGGCATTATTTCTGATTATCTACAACCATTGGATGTAGACCAGTAAATATCCTTTCATCCAAAAGAAGTATTTGCAAAAATAACCACTGCCTTTCATCCTTTTATGTTTTCTTCTCTGGTCCCTTTCACTATAATTGCCCTGACATCCTTTGCCCTTTTGCCTTCCTGAGTGTCTGCATTTTAGTTCCTAATTTTTTGCCATTTGTATATTTTGATATCTAGTCACATGGGGAATCTTCAGAAAATTTTGTAGTTAGAATTGCTTCCAGAGGAGATTTTCTGTGTTACATGAAACCTTTAATTTCCAGAATAGCCAAGTTGGGAAATTTCCTGTTTTGGAGTGATGTCCACCTGTGACTCTTTGAAGGTTAAGAAAAGAAGGTTAAAATAGTCTCTAGAAGAACAATTCCTTTAGGGTGTACTCACTTCAACATCAGTTATTAGTACATTTTCCCCTCCAATTTCTTAACATTAGTAGTGAATGCTTTTC
This sequence comes from Petaurus breviceps papuanus, assembly GCF_028583685.1. Classification (NCBI taxonomy): domain Eukaryota; kingdom Metazoa; phylum Chordata; class Mammalia; order Diprotodontia; family Petauridae; genus Petaurus; species Petaurus breviceps. Next base: position 3,996,158 of record NW_027187269.1, read on the forward strand.
AAGTTAATATATATATATATATATATAGTATATGAGTATATACACACATATATGTATATATACACACATACATATGTGTGTATATATTTTCATGTGAAGTGCTATTGCCAGACCACTTTTGGTCAAGTAGAAGTTGAAATTTTTTCATTTGGTTCTCTAGGTCCAAGACTGAATTAGAGATGGGAGGAAGGCAGTTCCACTGGATGCTTTCTCTGTCCTTGTGTTGATAATTAGTAAAACAAAAACTAGTCAAGATAGTTTTCAACAGGATGGTTATTTATTGCTTTGAAAATAACTTTGAGCTATCCCTACCTAAAAATCACTTCAGCTTATAACTAAAGCAAACTATTGGATCATAGATACAGAGCTGGAAGTGACCTCAGAGGACATCTAGTCCCACCCCCTCACCTACAGATGAGAGAAACGATGCCCTCACCATTACAATTAATTCAATCTGTTCTCCATTCTGCCAACAGAATGACTTTCCTAAAGCACAATTCTGTCTATGTTGTCAACCCCCTGCCCCCTCACAGAGCATAGTGCCTTCTTGGATGCAGGCATGCCATGCTGGATGATCCTATGCCAGTGTCTGCCATGTCTCACAATTGATACCAAAGCTCTTCACAGAGACCTTAGGAGTGTCCTTATATAGCTTTTTCTGACCACCATATGAGTGCCTGCTTTGTGTGAGTTCTCTGTAAAATAGTCTTTTAGGCAAATTGTTTGACATTCAAACAACATGGTCTGGCCAGTGAAGTTGCATTCTGTGCAGTAAAGTTGAATCTTTCACAATTCATCTTGAGAAAGGACCTCAGTGTCTGGTACCTTATTTTCCCAGGTGATCTTCAGAATCTACCTAAGGTAATTCAAATGGAAGCTGTTCAGTTTTCTGGCATGGCGCTGATAGACTATGCAAGTATCACAAGCACACAACAATGAGGTCAGCACAACAGTTCTGTAGACCTTCAGTTTGGTAGGCAGCCTAATACCACTTCTCTTTCACACATTCTTTTGGAGCATCCCAAGTGCTGAGCCAGCTCTGGAAATGTGTGTGTCAACCTCGTCATCTATGTGTATGTCCTGGGAAAGTACACTCTCAAAGTAAGTGAACTTATCCACAGCATTCAAAAATTTGTCAATTTTCTGTAACTGATGGTTCCACATATGGATGATATGGTGCTGGCTTGGGGAGAACCTCTTTTCTTAGTGTTAATTGTTAGGTAAAAAGGGCACAAGAGACAGAGAATCAATCCATACTTTTTTGCATCTCAGCTTCAGAGGCTGCCTTGAGTGCACAATCATCTGCAAACAAAAAGTTACACACTAGTTCTCTCTCTGCATTTATCATCAGTGCTGTAGTTGACCTTGATGCTGTTTTTGTCTTCATTGAAGGTGTCTGACAATATCACTAAAAATATCATGTTAAAAATCAATGGAACAAGCACATAGCCCTGATTCACTCCATTGGCAACTGAGAAAACAATTGAAAACATTGCCCGTTATCCAGAACCTGTGCAAGCATGCCATCGTGAAAGTGGAATGCAACACCAATGCACTTCTCCAGGCAACCAGATTTCACCATGATCTTCCACGGGCTCTAGCAGTGGACAGTATCCAAGGCCTTGATTGATGAACATTGTGTACAGACCTCTGTTCTGTTCCTGGCATTTCTCCTAGAGTTCCTTTACATTCTAGGCCATTTGTTCCTCTAAATGAGTTTTGCTATTATTTTTTATAGCTCCATAAAATATCTCCTTTGGTAGTTTGATTGGCATAGCACAAAATCTGTAAATTATTTTAGTTAGTATAATTATTTTTATTATATTTTTGTGTTCTTCTGATGAGCACTGGACATCCTTCTAGTAACTTAAGTCATTTTTATGTCATTAAGAAGTGTTTGATAATTGTATTTTATTTAAGTATTGAGTGTACCTTAGATATATTTTGTAGTTATTTTTAATGGGATTTTCCTTTTCATTATTTCCCCTCAGATTTTGTTATTGATATAGAGAAATAATGATTTTGTATCTTGATATTTTGTTGAAGCTAGTAATTATCTCAATTAGTTTCTTAAGTGATTCTCTAGGGTTCTCTGAGTAAGGCATATTTTTGTCAAGAAACAAGGATAATTTTGTCTCCTCTTGCCTATTTTAGTGCCTTGAAATTCTTTCTCTTGTATTATTGTTATCACTATTATTTCTAGAACCATGTTCAGTAACAATGGAGAAAGGGAAATTTTTTATTTAATACTGTATTTACAAGGAAATTTTCTAATGTTTTCTTAAGACACTCTTTAAAAGTATCTTAGATCTCTCATTTCTAAGTTGACTGATTTATACTCCAGCACAATATTTGGGATGTTACACCATTAGGAGGCAAATACAAACAAAATTCCGAATTAAAGTTTAAAAAGCACAATCATAGTTAAAATAAAAATGAAGCTATCTCAACAAAACTTTGGAAAATGGGGGCTTTTCTCATAAATCCATACATTGCCTTCTTTCTGCAAAACTTTGAGGGAACAGCCAAAATGCTTTTCACTTAATCATACTCATTAAAATTGCCAAGCAACATGGCCTTGATTATGGAAAACCAGGTATCTGCTACCTTTTACTTAGACTCTGTTACCAGCTGTAGCTAATCAATGATTTCTCAAAGGAAAATGAACATCCATAATGTGTCTTAAATGAATAGAGAACATTTAAATGTAGCTCTTCTTTTACAAAGAGTCTTCAGAGGAACACCTCTACCTTATAATTATTAAGAGCCTGCATTTTATAATACATAATTTTTTACCTTTTGAATCTATTTTGCCTGCTTAAAACTTGCATGTTCTGTAGAGAAGACAACGCTTTAAGAAGTCTGTAAAAACTAGTTCACCTGTAAGTTATTATGAATTGGCATTTATCATTCTTTGGCATTAACTGTCCTTTTAATTTCTTGTTTGTACAATACAAAATTATAGAAACATTTTGAAAGGATTAACTCTGGATTGAAATGTTGCCTTGCTTTATCCAACAGAAACAAATCTAACATTAAATCAAAAGTGGTGAGCCATGACCAAGTTTTGGATCCCATACACCATGCTAGTAGTATATCTGTATAGGATCATGTTTTCCTTCTGATAAAGAGTTCTGAAAGAATGTGGCCTTTATCTGAGGCTTAAGGTCTCTTATAAAGTAATATGTTGTCTTTCACACTGCACTGAGAAGTCAGAATATATTGTAATGCTGAAAAAGAGAGCTCAAGAATTGTTGCCTAGAAAATATGGAACCTTCTGTCAAATTTATGCAACCATTTACTCAACTGCACCTTCCTGGATGTAGATATGGTGCTCTCCTTAAAGTCAAGTAGAGTTGAAGTAGTAGTGGAGAAGTTAGTTTGAGCCCGCAATGAAGTCCTTTCCTCCTCCTAAACTGAGTTACTTGAATCTGCAAAGTAGCAATTCTAACCAAAGCTACATTAGGTGGAGAGAGAGAGACAGACAGACAGACAGACAAACAGACAGAGAGAGACAGAGATAGAGAGACAGAGAAGACCAAAGTTTCAATTGTGTCATTACCTTAGCTCTGAGTTCATTTTCCTCTTCTAATTTTTGACCAGCTATTTAGTCAATTAACACTTTGCTCTCAAATCCCTTACCTTCTTATCCTATCCAAACTTATCCCTTGCCAAACCTCAGCCTTGGATTACTCCTATCATTCATCTACACTTCTATTTACATAATGCCCAATGGAGTAGAAGGAAGTCTGTGCTGAGTATAAGTTTATTATTCTATTTCAATTATTCCCTGACTACAGCAAGATAATCCTTTCATTTTTCCCTGGTTGATTCTCTATCTTACATACTCACAGGAAAAGATTTTCCAAACCTCTTCTTTCCTCAAGCCTCCAAACACTTTCCTGTTCTCCAAGTCCTACCTCATCTGAGGCCTTGTCTCTTGCTTTACTGGAAGAAATTAAGGGCATTCCATGGAAATTAACCTCTTCTTTCCTCTTCATCTCAAAACATTGTAACATCATTCCCTACTCTTTTATCTTTTTTCCTAGTCTTTGACAAAGCCAACCGATCTACATGTGCCCTTGATCTCATGCCCTCTCACCTTTTCTAGAACACTGAAATCATTACTCTCTGAAATCTTCAACCTCTTCCTATTTACTGGTTCCTTCCCAACTGCCATTAAATATTCCCAAGTCACTCCCATTATTTAAAAAAAAAAACAACCGTTCCTAGCTCCTACCATTCCTTCAAGTTATGATCCCACATCCTTCTTCCCTTTCTTAGCCACACTCCTAGAAGAAATTATCTACCCTTTGAACCAATTTCCTCTCTCATTTATTCCTCAACCCTTTGAAAGATGACTTTTAACTTTATTACTTTACTGAGATAACTCTTGCCAATTACTAATGATTTTTTTTTTTTGCTTTTTGGAGGGCAATTGGGGTTAAGTGACTTGCCAAAGGTCACATGGCTAGTTTTTATGTTAAGTGTCTGAGGTCGGATTTGAACTCAGGTCTTCCTGACTCCAGAGGCAGTGTTCTACTCACTACACAACCTAGCCACACACACCCCCAATTTTTTTGCACTTTTTGGAGGGAAATTGGGGTTAAGTGACTTGCACAAGGTCACACTGCTAGTTTTTGTGTTAAGTGTCTGAGGTCAGATTTGAACTCAGGTCCTCCTGACTACGGGGCCGGTGCTCTACTCACTGCACCACCTAGTCACCCTAATGATTTCTTAATTGTCAGATCTGTTGGTATTTTTTCAGTCTTCATCCTTCTTGACCTATCTGCTGCATTTGATCATTCTTTCTGGGTTTTCCCTGACAGTATTGTCACTTGTTTCTCTTACCTGATTGAATGTTCTTTCTCATTCTCCTTTGCTGGTTTATCATGCATTTCATGGCTCCTAATTGTGGTTATGCCCCAAGGTTTTGTCCTAGGTCATTTTTTCATTACCCTTTACACTCTCTCTCTTGCTATTAGGGACCTTCATTGGGTCCCGTGTTTCTAATTATCATCTCTGTACCAATGACTCATGGATTAACATATCCAGCCTCAGTCTCTCCCATGAACCTCAGTGCTGCATCACCAATTACCAATCAGACATTTCAAACTAGATATACTGATTGGAGACATCTCACACTCAATATATGAAAACAGAATTTATAATCCTTCATCCCAAATCTACCTCTCTTCCTAAATTTCTTACTTCTGTCTTTGGCATCACCCTTCTTTCAGTCTCTCAGATTTATCACCTTGATGCTATCTTCAATTCTTCACTTCCTTCACCAATTCTTGTCATTTCTACCTCTGCAAGATCTCTCACTTTTGACCCTTTCTTTCCACTAACACAACTACTACCATAATTCAGACTCTTAGCCCCATCTTAACAGTTTCTTAATTTTTCTCGGTTTCAAGTCTCTTCCCACTTTAGTCCATTCTCTTCACAGCTACCAAAGTCATTCTCCTACTCAGTCATTTCCAGTATCTCCCTATCAATCAGCTCAAACACAAACTCCTCTTTTTAGCTTTCACAAGCTTGCCCCCATCAATCTTTCTTGAAATATTATCCTTCCTCCTGTGTGCTCTTTCCTTTGTGCTGTTTCTCATGCACTCAACTCTCACTCCTTTCTCCATGCCTTTGCACTGGCTGTCCCCATACCTTGAATGCACTTCCTGTCTTCCTTCACATCTCAACTCAGTTACCACCTTTAGTATATGAAACTTTTCTGGATTCTTCTATCTACTAGTGGTTTCACTCTCAAACTTGTACTTATTTTATCCTCCTTGCTAGAAGATATTGTTTCCTTCTTTATATCTGTGTCACTAGCACTTAGTATGGAAGTTAGCACATGATAGGTATTTATTAAACACTTATTAGCTGCTATTTGATCTTAAAGAAAAAAAGGAGCCATTATTGAAGAGGACATAGTCCTGGGCTTTAAGAAAATCACCCATACCTCTGCTTTTTGACCACTTAAAGTGATGATAAGTAATATATCTTATGGGGGCATATGGTGAGAACTAGAAAAGATGGTCATCTGGTAACATTTACAAGAGTGAGCCATGTTAAACAATTGCCAGAATTGATTATGAGCAACAATAAATAAGGTGTAGATAAACTTTTAATTTTTGCCTAAAATAGTCTGAATAATTGAGATGCGAATCTGAATTTGGAGAGGCAACATGGCATATTGGAAAGAAGGCTAGCCCCAGAGTCAAAAGGGTATAGATTAAAGGATTGTTGCTGAAGAACAATGGCTGAGTGATTCAGGGCAAGTCACTTTATGATTTAGGGTCCCAGGCAACTCTTTAACATTATAAGTTAAGTGCAATTTGCTGATCTGTATCGATAGACACATTTTCCTCTATGCTAATGGAAATCACAAATAAGGATCAAAAATGAATTTGGAGAACCACAAGTACATCCATCCTCTATGGATTAGAATGGATCTTGCAAATGACTTTGTATAAATTTTAATAATTTGATTTGTAATTATGTATAGAAATTCTTGTATTCTGCCAATTTAGATATACGGGGTACTTTGATTTCCACACTTAGTGATATCATTTTTAAACTCTCGAGTCATTATTTTTTTTTTTTACTTTATCCTTTTGCAAAGTCATTTCATTGATTGCTTCCTCCAGAACATACCAACTGGCAGTTGACAATTAATAAATTTATCCTTTAGAGAGTGGACAGAGCTGGTTTATAGAATTATTAATGTTTTTCAAAAGCTATTATTAGTGAAAGGATATTTTAAAACCCCATTGTGTCTGATGGGGCAATTATTATCTAGTTGTAAATACTTGTTGAGCTCTGTAAATTTTTCTTTACAATATCTGGCTGCTTCTCAAAAATTACATTTAAGAATTGTATTTTGTAAATTAAGAACAGAAGCTATTATTAGTTGTATGTTTGTGGTTGAAACATGATATCATACTTGGCAAAAGTCTGAGAGAATGAAGTTCAACTTTGCAATCTCTGTGTCTATATTGTAACGCCAGCCCCAGATTTTATGATTATGCTTTTTAATATCTGTAAAGTGCTCTTACTATAGATCTCTCCCTAAATTTTCACAGAAGTCAATGTTCTAATAAGGAGATATTGCATAGTTGCAAATTATTTCTATAGTTATACAAATTAAGAAGTTCCTATTCTACAAGTTTATCAGTCTATGCTTACTTGTCCAATAATAATAATAATAATAATAATTGCCATTCATATAGTACTTAAAGTTTTGGTAAGCACTTTACAAAATGTTATCATTTCATCCTCACAATAACTTTGCACCATAGGTATTTTTCATTTTGTAGATGAGTAATATGAATCTCAGAAAGGTTAAGTAAATTTCTCAGTCATACATATAGTGTCTGAGTTGGGATTCAAACACAGGTTTTTATGTGTTCCAAATCCAGCAACTGTATCTACTATGCTACCATAGAAGGCATTAGCCATCACTCCACTTTGAGGTGAAAAACTCTGTTACCTATTCCCACTCCATCATTCATATCAGATTCAGCCAGCCCCTGTTCTGTCTTCCTTCTCCTTTACCCTTTTTTGTTCTTCCTGGTCATCTTCCCATCTCTGGCCTACTTTCTTTCTGTCATATGGTCATTCAAGAGTTGACCAGTTCAACAAAGCATTCCCCTCTACCCTTGTATTTCTTGCTCTCTCATCTTTATGCCTTTCATGCATTTCTCTATCCATTGGTCAATTCCTCTATCTGTGTTCTTTATGCCTATTCATGGGCTGCTAGAGGAAGTCACAAAATTGTGCAAACTGGATTCACTCACTCAATGAATGTTTGTAAAATTGACCTTTTTTTTTCAGCTTGTCCTAAAACATTAGGACTAAAATCTCTTGTTTTGTCAAAGTTCAGTGTATTAATATAAGAACCCAGGGCTAGGATTTCAGGGATTTATTTCTTGACTTTGTCTTCTTTTCCCTTCAATCTAAACTATTCTTTCAGGCAAAATCCATATAGTCTGTGTCTCAGAAATGAAAGAATTTGCAATAATTATCCAGCATTGTTTGCCAAGATTAGAGAGGGAGGAGCTACCCCAGGGTAGAATATTTCATATCTCCATCTACTGGAAGTTAGAGTAGAGAAGGAATGCAAATGAAAGCTTCTTTAACTTTTCAATTTGTTGTTTTTAACACAACAATGAATGTGTTCTGATATATGTATGTTTGTATGATAGTAATGGAACATAAAGATTCCCCTGTATTGGCTTGGTTTTCAAATTGATTGTGTTAAAACCCAGAGCTTGTTAATCCCACCTGTGGGATGGACTTGTTGATGTGAAAAGAGAGTCCTGAACTGGGAGGAGCTGGTGACTAGATTTGGAGAGACAAGAGAGAGGCAGAAGAACTTTTTGGAAGCAGCACCTCGTGGAGGCAGAGAGAGACTGAGAGAATTGCTGGGGGCCACTTTGAATTGCCCTGGACTTTTGAGAACTGCTCCCGGAGCTGCCAAGGACTGAGGAGACATGGCTGTTTTGCTGGTACTTTGTCTGTCTGTTTTGATGTTGTTTTGCCAGATTTGTCCACTGAAAGACAGTCCTTTTGTTGAAGAAGTCCTGGAACCTGGCTGTTGGCTAAGAAGCCCTGAGACTGTCCTGCAGACAGAGAGTGAATGCTGTCCACTGGTGAAGGACAGTGCTGTTGTTGCAGGGGTCTGGGAACCTTTCTGTTGGTTCAGAAGCCCTGAAGAAGGATTTTCTTGTTGTATGTTTACAGAAATCCTGGGAGAGGGTTTTGCTAATGTTTTCAAGGGTTCTAGGACTGTTCTACAGACAGAGGATGAATTAATGAAGGGACTGGCAATGTATCTTGTGGCCTTGTTAAGCCTTGTCTCCCCAGGAACTAAGATTGCTGAGAACTTGCCTTGTGTCAAGATGAAGAAAAGACCTCCATTTGGGTATTAAGTGCTGTGCTTAAACTTGATGTAACTCTGGGGTAGATTCAATTGTGATCCAGGGGTGGGGAACTTTTGACCTTTTTGTGTTCTATGGTTGAACAAATGAATGTACTTAACTTAGATTGGAAACTAATCTCCATTTGAGAAGAGGGGCTTTGTGGTGGACTAAATGAAGGTACAGCCTAGGGGTGGAGTAGTATTTAGAACAGGGACTTTGTAATTGATTGAATGATTGGAAGGTCCTGGGGTGGGGTAATACTTGGAGATTATTTAATCACCCTTAGTAAATGCTGTATTTTGACTGATGTCATAATTTGATCTTCTCTGTTCTTGATTGGTCACTGAATAAAATGGAGAGCACCTATGCTGATATTTTGAACCTTGGGAAGTTGCCTTTCCTTGGCATTACATTACAGTTTGTAGAAAAATTAGAAAAATCTTGCTTATTAGAAAAATGTTTATCTCTTATTACATACAAATAGAAATGATATTCAGATTTTAGAAAAATTTTTAAAGGGGTCATAGGGAGTAGAAAGGAAGAATACTCCAAGACTATTTTTAAAAAGTTCTAAAACCTGGAAAGACTTAGATGAACTGATGTTGAGTGAAGTGAGCAGAACCAGGAGAACCTTGTACACAGTAACAGCCACAGTGTGTGATGACTGATCTTAATAGACTTAGCCCTTTCTCAGCAATGCAAGGACCTAAAACAATTCCAAAGGACTCATGATGAGAAAGAATTATGGAGTCTAAATGAAGAGTGAGGTAGACTATTTTCTTTTTTTGTTGTTTGTTTTGTTTTGTTTTCTTTTTTTCTCATGGTTTCTCCCATTTGTTATAATTCTTCTATACAACATGACTAATGTGAAAATATATTTAATTAGGAATGTATATGTACAGCCTATATCAGATTGCATGCTGTCTTGGGGAGGGAAGAGAAAGGGAGAGGGAGAAAATTTAAAACTTATGGAAGTGAATGTTGAAAACTAAAAATAAATAAAATTTTTTAAAAAGGAAAGAAAATTTCTAGAGCTGAATACATACTGAATATAACATTAGAGGACCTCATTTGATCCTTACACAAAATCAAGGTGATGAGCATTCATTTAAACATAGACATTGTATATCTATAGGCAGATTCAGCATTATTTTCACTCTAGTGAGAATTTGAAATATTATCAAACATTTGAATAAGGAAGACATGCTTTTCTTTTGTATATCACTTAGCAGAATGTCATCAATGTCATGGAGAATGTCCCTTCATTCAGTGCCCCTCACTGATGATTTGAAGGATTCTATTTAATTACCTATTATTTACTGGCATTTGCTGTGTGCTCTCACAGGCCCATGTTCAAAAGCATGCAAGGTTATCTGACATTGTTGTAGGGTTTAGTAGAATGAACGAGAGAATTGACCTCATAAGTCCTCTAAGGTTGAATGCAAAGATCCTGTTGAATATTCTTACTGAAATATTCTACTGAATTCTGTTTAACACTGAATTTAGTTCTTGGGTCTGGTGTATAAGAACAAATGATTTTTCAGTGATTAGATTGGATTTATATATGCATCTGTATGTACAATTATACTTCCTCTCCCCCCCTTCCCCACCCCAACCCCACTTTTTATAGAAGAAATCAGGCACTGTGAGATGGTAGGGAATATCAATGGATCCTGAAAAGAAACCTAGGCTTGAGTCTGGGCTCTGCACTTCCTAGCCAAGTGGAATAGAATAAGAACTTTGGAACTGATCATGTGACATGTGAGACCCTGGCAGGACTGTCCAGCATGTCGTGCCCACATCAGAGAAGGTGCTGTGCTCTATGAGCAAAGCAGAATTGAAGGAGCTCAAAAGAAACTCTAGATGAACGAATTTAGAGAATCCACTCCAAATGTTCACATGCACTATTTGTGCCTAACCTTTGGTAGAGCATTCCAAGCTCATATTGGTCTGATCAACCACAGCTGGACACACTGTACCTTGGCCTAACATAGTGATATAATTTTGGTTCACTTCAAGGACAGACATCAACAATGGAATGGAATAAGCATTTATTAAGCACCCACTATGTACTAAATACTTTACAAATATTATCTCATTTGATCCTCACAACAACCATGTGACTTTGGACAGTTCCAGTCACTTAATGTTTCCCTTACCATTTCTGTAAAATGGAGATAACGATATTTGTTATAACAACCTCACAGGGTGGGTATTACTTATTTAACACATCTAGATGTTAGCATAAGCTTTAAAAACAGTAACATTAACAACAAAGAACATTTCCATTCTATTTAGAATTTATTGAAAACCTTATTTTTCACAATGACCTTGTGAGATACATAGGGAAAATATTATTGTCCCTATTATACAGATGAAAGAACTGAAAGTTAAAGAAGTTCAGTTGTTTGCTCAATGCCACACAGTTAAGTTTTAGAGCTGGGACTTGAGAGCAACTGAGGCAGAAAGTAGAGACATCACCACTGGGAACATGCACCAGGGAAATAAAAGACAGAAAGGTCTAGGATACATCAAAATGTTCACAGTAGCACTTTTGTGGTGTCAAAGAGTTAGAAACAAAACGGGTGACTATCAGTTGGAAAATGACTGAACAAACTGTGGCGTATGGATATAACAGAATATTATTGTTCAGTAAACATGAAATATTATGTATTAGAGGAATTTGGAGAGAGATGGGATGATTTTTTTTTTTTAAAGCGGGAACAATTCTACTACTGCTGCTGCTGCTGTTACTACTATTACCTACTACAGGAGATGATGATGATACCAGTTTGAAGGTTCCATTTTGCTGTCATTTCTTCCTGTAGCTTACTGAACACCACAGCATGCCTTCCAAAACAGGAGAGAAGAAAACCTTACAGTTTCTCCTCTTACGTAAGACAATTGATCTTGGCCTTTGGTCTATGGAGTTAAGGAATCAGGAAATGGAAATAGGTAGGAAAGGAATTTTAAACAATATTCTGGTTTTCCATATCTGTGCTTCTTCCTCTGACTCTTACCAGCTCTCAAATTTAGCTGGGCAGTCTAGTAACAATTGAAGGTAGTCAATGTTAGAAGAAAACTGAATTGGCTTAAAGAATTTCTTCTAGTCTGAAGAAGGAATGCACAAGCAAGCTAGAACAAAGGGGGAAAAAGTCAAGACAAAACATGGATTATATGAGGCATTTCAAACTTATATGTCAAGCTGTTTTCATCCAAAGATAAATTTAGGGGTGGCTAGGTGGTACAGTGAATAGAGCTCTGGCCCTGGAGTCAGGAGGACCTGAGTTCAAATTCAGCCTCAGACATTTAACACTCACTAGCCATGTGACCTTGGGCAAGTCACTTAACCCCAATTGCCCTGCCTCCTGCCTCCTACCCCCGGCAAAAAATAAAGATAAATTTCATACAGTTTGTGGATTATGTAAAATAGGAAAAAAATTATTTTTTATAAAGGACCAAGAGGGAAGCATATATTTTATGGATTTTACTCCCTCCTCCCTCATTCCTCTCTTGATTTGAAAATAATGTGTTTGATAAAGTAGATTAAATTCAAGAAGTATTTTAAATGCCCACTGTGTTCAAGAAAGCACTATACAAAGGCAAGAGGGATACAAGACAAAAACAAAATAAAAGGTTCCATGCCCCCAATGACCTTGTATTCCATATAAGAGTTGGGGAGTGTATGTTTTCACAAATAAAATTATACTACAATTTAGGGAGGGGGTGTGTGGCAAAGGAAAGACTAGATAAAGTGCTGTTGAGAATATTTCAGAATGGAGAAAACTGTAAACATTTGTTGAATTTATTTGAATTACAACTATACCATTTTTTAAACCCAATAAATAAATTCTAAAGGATTAAGAAAACAAATAATTTAGCAGGTTTTATTTTGCAGTGGGGTTAGGAGCATGTTATTAAATAAAAAATCAATCTCAAAAAGTAGTACCTTTAAAGCCTAGTTTTAGATTCAGAAACTTTCCAAATAAATTGTTTTAGAAATGTTTGTCACTCATGTTTTATTTTATGTGTGTAATAAACAGAGATAGCAACTGGACCTATGAAACTCATTAGTTTAGGGAGCTCTCGGATAAAGAAGTTATCTCTACTTAAACAAATTTACACCTTCACTGAAATTTGGACCCAAGGTAACACAGACAGTATGTTTCATAGGCAAAACTTGAAGCCAGCCCTTCTTGATTCTGAAGCCATCTCTCTATTCACTATACTATGTAGCCTGCTGTAATATAATGCCAAAAGAAAGGCAACTTCCCAAGGTTCAGAATACCAGCATAGGTGCTCTCCATTTTATTCAGTAACAAACCCAGAACAGAGAAGATCAAAACATGACATCATTCAAAATACAGCATTTACTAAGTGTGATTAAATAATCTCCAAGTACTACCCCACCCCAGGACCTTCCAATCATTCAATCAATTACAAAGTCCCTGTTCTAAATACTTCTCCACCCCTAGGCTATACCTTCATTTGGTACACCACAAAACCCCTCTTCTCAAATGGAGATTAGTTTCCAAACATAGGTAAAGTACCTTCATTTGTCAATCACAGAGCACAATAAGGTCAAAAGTTCCCCACCCCTGGATCACAATTGAATCTACCCCAGAGTTACATCAAGTTTAAACACAGCACTTAATACCCAAATGGAGGTCTTTTCTTCATCTTGACACTAGGCAAGTTCTCAGCAATCTTAGTTCCTGGGGAGACAAGGCTTAGCAAGGCCATAAGATACATTGCCAGTCCCTTCATGAATTCATCCTCTGTCTGTAGAACAGTCCTAGAACCCCTGAACACATTAGCAAAGCCCTCTCCCAGGATTTCTGTAAACATACAACAAGAAAATCCTTCTTCAGGGCTTCTGAACCAACAGAAAGGCTCCCAGACCCCTGCAACAACAGCACTGTCCTTCACCAGTGGACAGTATTCACTCTCTGTCTGCAGGACAGTCTCAGGGCTTCTTAGTGAACAGCCAGGTTCTAGGACTTCTTCAACAAAAGGACTGTCTTTCACCAGTGGACAAATCTGGCAAAATAACATCAAAACAGACAAAGTACCAGCAAAACAGCCATGTCTCCTCAGTCCTTGGCAGCTCAGGGGGCAGGTCTCAAAAGTCCAGGGCAATTCAAAGCGGCCATCAGCAATTCTCTTAGTCTCTCTCTCTCCACGAGGTGCTGCTTCCAAAAAAAAAGTTTCTTCTGCCTCTCCCTTGTCTCTCCAAATCTATGTCACCAGCTCCTCCCAGTTCAGGACTTTCTTTTCACATCAACAAGCCCATCCCACAGGTGGGATTAACAAGCTCTGGGTTTTAACACAATCAATTTGAAAACCAAGCCAATACAGGGGAATCTTTAATTGCCATTATTATCACACCTGCCATATGTATCTATGTGTTTTTAACATGGTCCTTTATATTCAGATGATTTTAATAGTATGCACACCAGATTTAATCCTCAGTCCTTCTGCTTTTCTCTGCCTGTGTTCTTTTTTTCAGAGTTCATTTCATCCATTCCCATGACTCTGATCATTGGATAGCCTATCTTCTTCTACAGTACTTATCCCTTCTTTGAACTGCAATCAATAAAAATGGAAAGGAGAAGTTGGATAGGAGTGCCTCTGAATAGGCCAAACCAGCTATACTTCTGGTGTGATTTAATATTAGAAGGATAGGAAGAAGGAGAATTCAAAGATGATGTGAAGATCTTGAATATAAGTGTCTAGAAATTCCAAGAGATCATGAAAATGCACCTCAATGAGCTTAAGTGGCATGCTCATAGTAACTAATAAATCACTATTAACTATTTTGTTACTATATTCTATATTTATAATTTTATATAAAGCATTATTTCATTATATATTATACTATTATGGATTTTATAATATCATTAGATAACTTATGTATTATTTATTTTATCATACATTATATAATTACATATCATTATTATTATATATTATGTATAATTATATATTTTTATACTATATAATAATATATTTATATGTAATATATATTATCATAATATCTCATAAGTAACTAATCATTATTAGAGCCTGAATTTGAGCCCAGATTTTATAGTTTTAAATTCAGCATGCTTTTCTCTATACCAGATTGTTTCTCAGTTTACACTGCTCTTAACTTGTCAAATTGATTGTCTCAGAAACCAAATCATTAACCTACTCACTTAATTTTTCCCTCCTCTTTTACTGACACAGTCCCCATATTTAAATGCTTCACATTTTGCTTCCCTATTCTTTCCTTTAAAAAATCATCATATTACTATCTTTTCTTTCTCTGTCATCCTCCTTCCCCTCCTTTCAGAAATGCAGCCTCATACCAAAAAGATGGGGGGGGGGAAGGTCAGCAAAGGTAGTCAACAAATTAAAAAAAAATCTAGAATTATAGTCAGTGTTCCATGCCCATAATCCTTAACTTCTGCAAAGAAGTGGGGAGAGTTATCTTCTTATGTCTCTTCTTTGGGGCCAGGCAGTTTAATTTGCTTTGTTGTTGTTGTGGTTCTTTCCATTTACATCATTTGGGTATATTGTTTTCCTGGTTCTACTTACTTCACTTTGCATCTGTTCGTGTATTTTCCCATCCTTCTCTGTCATTAACACATTCCTCATATTTTATAGCATAGTCATACTCCTTGTCATTAATGTTCCAAGACTCTTTTAGCCATTCTCCCAATTGATGGGTATCTTTTTTTTTTTTGCTTTTTTTTTGGAGAGCAGTTGGGGTTAAGTGACTTGCCCAAGGTCACACAGCTAGTTTTTGTGTTAAGTGTCTGAGGCTGGATTTGAACTCAGGTCCTTCTGACTCCAGGGCCGATGCTCTATTCACTGTGCCACCTAGCCTCCCTGGTGGGTATCTTTTTTGTTACATGCCATTTTAGGGCTGCTAGTTGGCACAGTGAATAGAGTACTGGGCCTGGAGTCAGGAGGACCTGAATTCAAATGTGGCCTCACTAGCTGTGTGACCCTGGACAAGTTACTTGACCTTGTTTGCTTCAGTTTCTCAGATGTAAAATGAGCTGGAGAAGGAAATGACACACCCCTCCAGTGTCTTTGCCAAGAAAACACCAACTATAGTGACAAAGAGTTGAACACAACTAATCCACTAAACAATAACATCAACAATACAGATTTTACTACCCTATTATTTCATTTCTGCCTGTCACTTTTGCCTGCTCTTGAGGCCAGAGCTTCTACAGAAAACAGCTGCTGTACTGGACAGTCAGCACACAGTGCATTCACAGTCAGGATTTCACCTTAGTCAAGTGTTCTGGGAATAGATCTCCAGGAACATAGGTACCCTGTCTATTGCTTCTTAAACAGTGGCTTTCAACTCCATGTGGGTCACAAAAAAATTGGCAACAGTAAAAGATTTCTGAATGCACAACAACCAAAAATTAATTTAAAATGAATCATATAAATGAACGTGAGGTGTTTCTGGCAGCGCTTGCCCATGTTACATCCCACAAATTCACTACAGCCATGGTTCTGAACACAAAGCATTCACGCTTTGCCCTTTGCATGCGACATGCCACAAAACTCCAGTGAACACTGCTAAAACATAAAAAAAGGATCATAAGTGGAAAAAAAAAGTTTAAGAAGCCCCATGGCAGATCTATACTAATTTATCACTAAATTATTTGTTCATACATATTATTAAAGCTTTGAGGGAAACCAATAAGAAAGAGGTTAAGGGAAAAAGGCTAGAAAAGGGAAATGAAAAACACAAAGAAAAATGATTAATCAGGGTTGAGAAAGATAATAAAATAGCCAGTGTTGACATTTTGGACTTCCCATTTCTGACTCCCCTGCCCCCCTGCCACATTCTGATGAAGTGGGATAGAGTGAGGTAGGGTGAGTTGGCCTGTCCACTGCATTGCCTTATATTAATCTGGCAGGTTTCTTAACACCATTTGTAGAGGAGCTCTGCAGAAAATGTTTACCACAAGGCCATTTTCATTCCACTTCTTAATGTGCACTCTGTACTGACAACTTTGTATTGTAACAATCTCATCACACTTTGATCTCCCATCTTGTGATACCATAACTGGAGTATGGTTAGTAGTGTTACTGTTTCATGTACATAAGCATCATTTGGAAAACATTAGACTATTTTTTAACGAGGACATAAAATTGAAACTAGAAAGGCTTCCAATGGAAAATTTTCAAATACCTCACACAGAGACAATGCAACCTTTCTACAGCATTCCCTGCACCTATAGTAAGTCAGACTATATTGTTGATTGGGTAGTTGCTTACTGGATATATTTTTTTCTTCAGCTTTCAAATACTTTTTTGTGAGCTGGTTTTTTTGGTATCATATTTTGCTATCTGTGAAAAAGTTTTGATGTCAGTTTCACCCAGTAAATTTTTTTTACACTTTTAACTATTTTTCAAGTCAACCTATCTTAAGAGTTACAAGCCCAATAAACAATTAAATAAAGATCATTTAATAGAACATTTTAATTTTCAAAAAATAATTAATTATTTATTTTATTCTGAACTTAAGAAATAAAACCAGCATTTCTATAACATAGTAGAATAGGGGGGAAAAGATGATTGTACATGAAACTGCAAATCTACCATGTACAACTTGCTATACCTTTTAAATATATAATAAAGTTATCATGTAACTTTCTTTTTTCTTTTTCTTTTTTCTTCCCTCTCCCCTGTCCTAGATATGACTATCATTAGACACAAGTATATAAATATGTGTGTGTATATATAATATGTATACATACATATATACACATATTTATATAAATATAAGTGTATTGCATATATGTATAAAACATGCATGCACACATATAAGTATACACATGTGTACATATATGTAAACATATATTATGTGATATATATGTTAAAGCATTGTGTACATACTTCTATTTATCAGTTCTTTCTCTGGATGCAGATAACATCATCCTTCATATGTCCTTTGTAGTTAATTTGTGCATTTATAATAGTCAAAACGACAGTCACTCAAAGTTGTTCTTAAAACAGTATTGCTGTTACTATATACAATGTTCTCTTGTTCTGCTCATTTTACTCTTAATTATTTCATGCATGTCTATCCATGTTTTTCTAAGATCATCAAGCCAATCATTTCTTACAACACAGCAGTATTTCATTATAATCATATACCACAACTTATTCAGTCATTCCCCAATTCCCTGCAATTTCCAATTCTTTGCCACCACAAAGAGAGCTGCTATAAATATTTTAGAGCATATATGTTCTTTTTCTTTTTCCTTGATCATCTTTGGAAATAGACTTAGTAGTAGTATTGCTGGGTCATTGATATAAACAGTTTAATAACTCTTTAAGCATAATTCCAGATTGTCCTCCCAAAATGGTTGGATCAGTTCACAGTTCCACAAACAGTGAATTAGCATCCCAATTTTTGCACATCCCCTCTAACATTTGTTGCTTTCCCCTTCAATCATTTTAGTCAAACTGATTGGTATAAAATGATATATCAAGGCTGCTTTAATTTACATTTCTCTAATCAATAATGATTTAGAGCATTTTTCCCTATGATTATAAATTTTTTTGATTTCTTCATTGGAAAACTGCCTGTTCATACTCTTTGACCATGGCATGTCTTCTTATAGATCTGATCAAGTTCTTTATATAGTTGAGGTATGAGACCTTTATCTGAGAATAAAGTTAAGAATATCAAAAGAACTAAGGGAAAAAATGTAAAGGAAGGAGGTTTAGCAGTACTGGATCTCAAAATAAATTATACAGCAGTAATTATCAAAACTATCTGTCATTGGCTAAGAAATAGAAAGGTAGATCAGTGGAATGGAATAAAAATACAATTTACAGATATAGCAACCTTGCATTTGACAAGTGTGAAGACTTATATTTTTGGGATAATTACTCAGTAAAAGTTGTTAGGAAAACTGGAAAGCAATCTGGCAGAAATTTGGGCATAGGCAAATATTTTACACCATTTACCAAGATAAGATCAATATGGATATATGACCTAGATATTAAGAGAGATATTACAAGAAAATTTGAAGAACATGGAGCATATTACATATTAGATTTATGGATGGGTGAATAAATAAGAGATAGCAGTATGAGGTATAAAATGGATCCTTTGGATTACAATAAATTAAAAAGATTTTGTACGTATAAAAACCTATGTAGCCGAGATTAAAAGGAAAGCAGAAAATTTGGAGAACATCTTTATTTTAATCCTTTTTTCTTTCAAATTTAAACAGATATTTAGTAATTTATCTCCTGAGCTTATAGTTTGTCCCTAAAAGAAGTAATTTTAAGTCTGACATCCCAAACTATTAAGTTGGCTGTTGATTGGAAGCTGGTGGTTCACACCTGTATAAACTTGAAGTATTTGAAACATCCTAAATGGCAGAATGTTATTTGCTTTCTTAAAGGTTCCCCCAAAGCTATATCTCTTTGCTTTTAATGGAAATTAGCTTCTATTAATTAGTTTTTATTAATTCTATTAATTAAACGCTTTGTGATTTTTATTTCTATAAGTATAAACACAGCAGCCAAATACAATTTCACTAAAACTTTGTTATTCACTCCTATTGAAAAGAAATACCATACTTAATAATCCTGAAACTCATGCAAGTAAAATTCATATTTAGGGGCTGCTACCTCTCAAAGATTTGGGTAGCCAGAAGAGGGAGCATTCTTCTACTACTATCAGCGTTCTTGCTATTCAGCTGGTATACCAAAAAACTACTGATATATTTGACAGTGTGAAATTACTTCAAAGACATGACTAGTAAATAAACTTTTCAATAAGAAACTTGGCAGGGAGGGAAGGAAGAAAAGAGAGAGAGAGAGAGAGAGAGAGAGAGAGAGAGAGAATTGCCTTTATGAATTGTTAAAAGACAAATATAAAAACTATATATATATAAAACTATAAAGAATCAAAAAGTGCTCCACCCATATGATGACCCTCCCTCATTAAAGAAATAGAGGTGCTTCAGACATATCAGAAAACAATTTAATAAAAGTTGGAAAAACCCTACATTTAGATAATACTTTATTCCTATTAATGTGCTTTCATATCTATGTTATTTCATTTGACCTTCTCATCCACCTTGTTAGTGAGGTAGTTACTATCATTTTCCTTTTATAAATGAAAACACAAGTCAAATTTGGCATGTTATATATTCCCTTCTTTTGTGACTTATCTCCAGCCCAAATAAGATGCATTTAACTTTTGGGCTATCTTTATAATAAGAATAGTTATTTTTTTAAATAGTACTTTAGGGCTTCAAAGTGCTTTGTGTATATTATCCTTTTTGATTCTCATAGCTTTAGGTTCCATTATCTCCATTTTATAGATGATGAAACTAAGGCAGACCAAGGTGGTTGTAATTTGTAACAAGCTAGGAAAAGTCTGAGGTAGGATTCATACTTATGTCTTCCTAACTGTAGGGCCAGCACTCTATGATGTTCTATCCACTCTATCTGCCTAGTTTTCTCTGAAGTTAGCTGGGGAGTGATTGATCAGCATTTCAACATAAAGGTTTAGGCATACATGTTGAGAGGGCATGAAATCCAAGAAGCTGTCTTTGATATTTAAAAAAATACAACTTACATCCCAAACTGCCCTGCATATTAATGTTAATTTGGAAACACTGATAAAACCCAAGTGCCTGACAGAATCTTTCCTTTCTATATGACTGTTCTGATATTCAGCCACTAGGAGAAAATGCTCCAAATATGAAGTTTTATTTAAAAATATAACTTCTTGGCATTTTTACTCTTCAGATAGCATCATATCTCAACATTTTTACCTCACCTTCTAGTATGCTACTATCACGTTGCTTTTTATTTATTCCTTTGATTCTCACATACTTGAGTTCTTCCACATTTTGAATAATGTACTTGCAGTAGGTTTTAGTACATTGGTGGATTTTCTGCAGTAGAAATTGTCTTCCAAAATATAGATTGTACCTCCTCCATGTCTTTGCCTCCTTGGGAATTTTTGTTCAGAAATGCTCAAAAAGAAAAATGATCTAGTGTGGCAGACATCTTGTTCTTTTGGTGTGTAAAAAATAATAGCAAGCTACTCCGGTTATCTATCTGTGGCTTTTATTCTTACATTGTCACCAAACCACTTCCTTGATAATCTGATAATATATTTTATGCTTCTTATTCACAAGTTCCCATTGTTGACATGAAGAAACCTACTTCTACCCACCCTGAGTCTTTCCATTGACCTTTGGATTATGTGTAATCTTGAGTTTTATAGTATATTCTAAGTAACAGCAGAAACAGTAAGTGATGCTTTGTTTTTCAAAATGACAAATGCTACGGAAAGTATTAGCTGTCAGCAAAGATGTAAAGTGGTAGTTCTTAGCATGAGGTCTATGAACTTTTTGCCAAAAAGTGTCCATGACACAAAAAAGGTGATGAGTCTCTGATGAAGAGGGAATTCTTATTTAGTACAAATCAAACTACACTTCCAAATCTAAGATATAACCCTAACCCTAATCCAATGATTCTATTACTTTCCCCAAAAGGTATTTCTAGGAATTATCAGTGTGCAAGTGAGTCTAATATTGCATGTCTTGTTATGGATTTAGAGAGACTAGACTTCAGCATAAGAAACTTAGTAAATATATATGACTACCTTGCAAGCTATAATTTGGGAGGAAGATTAAGTCTGTTAGAAGAGAAGGAAAAAGTTGCAGGAGGCTGGTGACCCCTCTGGAACATCTTCAAGAATGGAGAAGAGAGCAGCCAAGCTGGAACCCACCCCATTTCTTTCCCTCTGTGTTAAACTTAGTTAAGTTCATTTGAGAATCTATTTATAGTTAAGCCTGTATTTCACCCAATGTTCTGATTAATGGTGCTGAGGCTGGGGCTGGGCCTGGGACTAGGGTTGGGCATAGGGAAGAGGAGGCGACATTGCTGAGGCTGATATGCTCTCTTGTTATTTGGAGCTTATTTTTCATCACACACACACAGGTTTCCAGCCAAAAATAATAAAAACTATTTTTATAAAAGGGCAGTAATCCATGTCAACATTTTATTCTAAAAGCAAAGTGAAGACATCAAATCCTTAAGCAATGAATAAACTATATGACAAATAACAAATCATGTCATTCCATTTCAACTGGGGATTGTTCCCTTTTATGAGTGCTCACAACTTCAAACCAAACCTTAAGTAAGTTTCTGTTGAAAAGTTCTTTTAACTTGTTGGTAAGGTGAATTTATCATTTCTTTGCTGTTTAATGATAGAATTCTCAGTGTGGAAAAGCTTTTGGGCACTATTTATATTTATGTGTGTTATCTTTTTTTTATTCTCACAGTCTTAGGTTCAGTTATCCCCATTTTACAGATGATGAAATTAAGGCAGACGAAGATAGTTGTGCCTTGCCCAAGGTCACACAGCCAGTAAAAGTATGAGACAGAATTCAAACCTATGTCTTGGGGCAGCTAGGTGCTACAGTGAATAGAGCATCAGCCCTGGAGGCAGGAGGACCTGAGTTCAAATCCGGCCTTAGACACAACACAAAAACTAGCCGTGTGACTTTGGGCAAGTCACTTAACCCCAATTGCCCCTCCAAAAAGCAAACAAAAAAAAAACAACCCCAAAAACCCAACACCTTATGTCTTCCTAACTGTAGGGCCAGGACTCCATTTATGATATTCTATCTACTCTACCTAGTTTTCTCTAAAGTTAGCTGGGTCATTGATCAGCATTTGATCAGCATTTCAACATGAAGGTTTAGGCATACATGTTGAGAGGGCATGAAATCCAAGAAGCTGTCTTTCATATTTAAAACAAAAATTTATACCCCTAATTTTACAAATAAGAAAATTAGTGTCAGAGAAACAAAGTGACTTTTCTAAGGTCACATAGTTAGTGAGAAGGCTAGGAATAGAACCCAGGCCAATAGATGTACAATGCTACTAAAAGGGAATAGATTTTAATTTTGGTAGCCAGCCATAGATATTCTTCTGGTTGACTGGTGTTGCATGCTTCAAAAAAAAAAACTTTTAAATTTGGAGAGAGAACAACAGTTTTAACATTCTCATAAATTAGCTTTAATTATCTCTAAGAATAGTGTATTAGTAGAATCTGTTATTTTGTGGTAACCTATCTTACTGAAAAGTGATATTTCCCAGAGTTTACTATCTATTTATATCCTAGAGACTGCACGTTAATTACTATATTTAATTAATTCTCTCTATTTTTTAAAAAATTCCTGGTGAATACAAGAGTTCAAATAAAATATATGTAGTCTTACTTTTATTTCTATGTTTCTGTAGGCAGCTAGGTCACACAGATACAGAGCACTGGCTGGGTCTAGAATTAGGAAGATCTAAGTTCAAATCTGGCCTCAGACTGATAAGGAAACTGAGGCAAACAAAGTTAAGTGGATTTACCCAGGGTTACACAAGCCAGATTTGAACTCAGGAAGATGAGTCTTCCTGATTCCAGGCCTAATACTGTGCTACCTCAAAGACCCCTTGCTCCCAGACACAGAGCATTAAAAGAAAAGACTTTACCTTAGGCCAGGGTACTCTGTTGCTCTATGTGACCTTAGGCAAGTTACTTAATCTCTGCCTGACTCAGTTTCCCCATCTATAAAAGATAATAATAATATCACCTGCCTCCTGGGGTTGTTGTGAGGCTCAAATGAGGTAAATTCGTAGAGTACTTAGTATAGTACCTGGTAGATACTACATAAATGTAAGCTATTATTATTTATTAATATCATTATTACCCATATGTAATGTAATGCCAAAAGAAGGCAACTTCCCAGGTTCAAAATACCAGCATAGGTGCTCTCTATTTTATTCAGTGACAAACCAAGAACAGAGAAGATCAAAACATGACATCATTCAAAATACAGCATTTACTAAGTGTGATTAAATAATCTCCAAGTACTACCCCACCCCAGGACCTTCCAATCATTCTATCAATTACAAAGTCTCTGTTCTAAATACTTCTCCACCCCTAGGCTATACCTTAATTAAGTCCACCACAAAGCCCCTCTTCTCAAATGTATATTAGTTTCCAAACATAAAGTCAAAAGTTCCCCACCCCTGGATCACAATTGAATCTACCCCAGAGTTACATCAAGTTTAAACACAGCACTTAATACCCAAATGGAGCTCTTTTCTTCATCTTGACACGAGGCAAGTTCTCAGCAATCTTAGTTCCTGGG